>NC_090332.1:84651780-84970530 GCF_035084215.1 Heptranchias perlo
ATACATTTCGATTTTTAAGGCAATATTATTTTCAAATATGATCTCTGGTAGAACCATTTTAATTGTGTAACTAGGATCCATACAAAAACCACGCCACATGAATACATATATGGTTTATTAGCAAGGCATCATATCGCAGAGGATAACATTTTTGTGCTGCTGTGGACACTTTTGCATTTGGCACTTTTGTATTTGGTGATTCCTTAGTTCAGGTCACAGGAGACTGACATACATATGCCAGCTTCATGCAATTTGCATCAACTGGCTCCCTTTTCCTGATGGCAGAATTGTGGACGTACTTTTTAGTCTTCCTCTGTTGCCTGTGCTGCTATGGAGTAAAAATTCTTTAAAATATAACACCAATAACCTGCAATTAAATAGCACCTTTAATGTAGTAAAACGTCCCAAGGCATAATCAGAAAATGGATATTGAGCCAAAGAAGGAGATGGCGGTGACCAGAATTGCTTCAAATCTTCACCTATTCGTTATCAAACAAAATTTCACACCATGCCACATAAGGAGATATTAGCACAGATGACCAAAAGCTTGGTCAAAGAGGTAGGTTTTAAGGAGCATCTTAAAGGAGGAGAGAAAGGTAGAGAGGCGGAGAGGTTTAGGGAGGGAATTGCAGAGCTTAGGGCCTAGGCAGCTGAAGGCACGGCCGCCAGGGGTGTAGCGATTATAATTGGGGATGTGCAAGAGGCAAGAATTGGAGCAGTGCAGAGATGTCAGAGAGTTGTAAGGCTGGAGGAGGTTACAGAGATAGGGAGGGGCGAAGCCATGGAGGGATTTGAAAACAAGGATGAGAATTTTAAAATCGAGGCGTTCCTGGACCGGAAGCCAATGTAGGTCAGCGAGCAGGGGTGATGGGAGAATGGAACTTGGTGCAAGTTAGGGGCAACAGAGTTTTGGATGAGCTCAAGTTTATGGAGGGTGGAAGATGGGAGGCAAGGCAGGAGACCACTGGAATAATCAAGTCTAGAGGTAACAAAGGCATGGATGAGGGTTTCAGCAGCAGATGTGCTGAGGCAGGGGTGGAGATGGGCGATGTTACAGAGATGGAAGTAGGCGGTCTTGGTGATGGAGCGGATATGTGGTCGGAAGCTGGTCTCAGGGTCAAATAGGACGCCAAGGTTGCGAGTGGTCTGGTTCAGCCTCAGGGAGAAGGGTAGAGTCGGTGGCGAGGGAATGGAGTTTGCAGCAGGGACCAAAGACAATGGCTTCAGTCTTCCCAATATTTAGTTAGAGGAAATATTTGCTCATCCAGTACTGGATGTCGGACAAGCAATGTGACAAATGAGAGACAATGTAGGGGTTGAGGGAGGTGGTTATGAGATAGAGCTGGGTGTCGTCAGCGTACATGTGGAATCTGACGTCATGTTTTCAGATGATGTCGCCGAGGGGTAGCATGTAGATGAGAAATAGGAGGGGGCCAAGGAGAAATCCTTGGGGGACTCCAGAGGTAGTGGTGTGGGAGCAGGAACAGAAGCCATTGCAAATGATTCACTGGCTGCGACTGCATAGATAAGAATGAAACCAGACGAGTGTAAACCTACCCAGCTGGGCAACAGAGGACAGGCGTTGGAGGAGGATGCAGACAGGTCGAGAAGGATGAGGAGGGATTGTTTACCACGGTCACAGTCATGTAGGATGTCATTTGTGACTATGATAAGGGCCATTTCAGTACTGTGGCAGGGGCAGAAACCTGATTAGAGGGATTCAAATGTGGAGTTGTGGGAAAGATGGGCATGGATTTGGGCGGCGACACCACGTTCAAGGACTTTGGAGAGGAAAGAGAGGTCAGAGATGGGGCGGTAGTTTGCAAGGATAGAGGGGTCAAGGGTGAGTTATTTGAGGAGAGGTGTGATGACAGCAGATTTGAAAGGGAGAGGTACAGTACCTGAGGAGAGGAAACTGTTAACAATATCAGATAACAAGGGGGCCAGGTAGGGAAGTTGGGTGATCAGCAGTTTAGTGGGAATAGGGTCGAGGGAGCAGGAGGTGGGTCTCATGGTCAAGATGAGCTCGGAGAGGGCATGAGGGGAGATAGGAGAGAAACTAGAGAAAGATGTGAGTTCAGGGCTAGGACAGGGGGGAACCGTAGGGGAAGTTTGGCTTGGTGGGCTAGGGGAAGGGAGGGAAGCGGCAGAGGCAGCTGAACAGATGGTCTCAATCTTAGTGATAAAGAATTCCATGAGCACCTCACACTTTTCGTTGGAGGTGAGGGTGGAGGGGGCGGGGGAGAGGGGTTTAAGAAGATGGTTTGTAGTGGAGAAGAGAAGCCGGGGATTATCTTTGCATTCCAGGATGATACAAGGCTTTGAACCAACCGCAGAGTTGCACAGGAGCAATGTAGGTTGACTCAACCAATCATTTTCTCTCCCTCTAATGGAACTACTCAAACCATTGCTTTGCTCAGATGACCTGGCCCAGAATGGAAAACAGGAATTACTGGTGTAATTCTGTGTTCTACTATTTCTATGGCACACCAAGGTAGGGCATTTACATGCTGCTGATTGATGCAGTATCAGAAATCAATGTCATATTTAGTTCAGCTTAACTAAACAGTCTATTTTTTGTTTAAATCAGTAAAACTAATGTTAATAAAAATCAGTGCTGCTATGTTTGGCAAAGACAATAATTAAGGGTGAAACTGGTGGGAGTGAAGGGCTGTACATGGGGTTTCTCTTTTGAAGTATTTAGTTTTCTAGGTGAAAAAGTGTCAACTATCACCAACCAAAATGTTTTTCCTCATGGTTTAATTATATATAGTATCTTAAGAGTCTGGTTTGCTGCATTAATTCAATAAGGATTTCAAAAATAAAGAATTGATGTAAAAGGTTGCAAAAGTATAAAAGGTGGCATATTAATCTGAAAAGATGATCTGAAAAATTCTTAAGTCATTTGAAATCAACAATCTGCACTTGACTTCACACTAAATATACCAAGTTGTTTCACAGTCAGATGTACAAACTGTTTTTTAAATTATTATTTTGATGGCTTTTCAGCCAACCTTTGTCCGCCATATTACTGAATTAGAAAAAACTGCAAAAAAGTTGATTTTCAGTTCTGATTAGCAAAAATAATAAATTTTGTTTAAAAAAAAGTTATACATTTCCCATGGGTCTATACCAATACTCATTCTCCATCTCAAAAATGAAACCACAGAAACCGAGTTTGTAAAAAATAAAGCAGAAATAACAAACAGTACTAGACCACTTAATTTGCATGTGCTCGTGAGAAAAACCTGAAGAGCTCATTCGCACATGCAGTATCTGTAAATTACAGTGCCCTCCTTTTCACACGCTCTAAATAAAAAGGTACAGTAAACTGCCAACCCTCTATTAGCCTCTATATAATCATTCAGTAACAGGAGCTTGTTTCATGGACTACCCCAGTAAAACTTTATGGTGCTACTATGACATGAATAACTCAAGCTACTGGAAAATACAACCTTCTAATACCCTCGCTACTGGTCACAAAATGCTGTGGTTTCATTAACTCTGCTCAGCGTTTCCTGAAGAAGTCAGGTAGCAGTGATACTTCAATCTTGAATAAAAACACTCCATTTGAAAGTCAAGTGCCGTACAAAATACACTAATACAGAATATTACAAATAACTAGGGTACTGTACCCAGACAGGAGGTTAATGTTGCAATGGAATCTTTGGATTTTGATAAACTGCAAGTGAAACTACAGTCTTTAAATTCTCTCAGAATAAGTGGGCTGAATTGTTTACATCCGGTATTTTGTGATGCAATGGGTCAGCACTTTCACCTTTGGGACGCGGGTCTGAATCCAGTCGATACTGATTCCAGCTCTAAGGGTTCTCTATGGAATGGATTTCAACCTAATGTCTAGTAGGCGTGGACCCACAGGACAAAGCTGTTCTTAATTGCCACTAAAGTTACAAACCCTTTCAGGGAAGCCAATGATATGGGAAATGGAAACATTGCACTAGTTTGAAAGACTGGGGTTCGGGCACATTGTTCAGACACTTTAGGTCTGGGAATGTGTGATGTACACATTGAGCACAATATGTGGAAAAGTGTTAATTCTCCACCACTGACAGCCTTCATCTTGATGAAAATACAAAACTGTTTGGGGCTCCTCTGGTGGGTAAAAGCACCATCCAGAGAAGACACCATACCATCCAAAAAGCCCCATGTTCAATTCCCACTCTTTGTTGAATTCGCCGATTTTAATCAGGCAGCAGTTGGGAGTACTTAATTGGTTTCAGTGCTGTTGGGCTCAAGTGGACTCGGGCAGGATTCCTTCTCTTGATTGATGTCCAGTGACCCTTGCTGGAAAGTACTTATGCATGGAATTCGGCTAAGGACATGATAGAGTTCAGCTGTGATACTATCCACTGTAGAACAGTCTATTGACACCCATTGCCTAGGCTTCCACAAGAAGTATAGCCACTTGGAGAAAACTGGAATTCATAGACCATCTAGTCGTTGATGATGCACTCACAAAAGATCATTGGTAACTGGTGTTCAGTAGCCATCAGACTTTCACTCTAATGATATGTGATTGCCAAAAAACATCATACCTAGAATTCACAGAATTAATTTCGACACAAGTTTTTTCCCCCCCAGTACACACACACACACAACTTATGTAGGTTTAATATATTTCACAAAGAAATTCAAGAGCTTTCTCTAGACTGTAATGGTTTGAACTACTCGGAACTTTTGATTTGGATTGATCATACTGCAGTTGCACTTGCAGCAACGTTACCATCTTTGAACGGAACTGGTTGTTATTTTAATTGGATTTTGATATATTTCCTTTTGAAGATATTGGCCTGGAATTTCCTGAAAACTCGCACTGTAACAATGGTGTAAGTATGTTGATTTTAAGCGCAAAAGATTAAGGAAATTCAGGCGTCAGTGACTTACGCTGTTTTTTTTTGCTACGTCCGTTTCCCAATCTTTTGCACAGATTCCACGAAACCTCCGGCAAAAACCTCTGCCACTCATTAGCATGGCTCTGCCCCCATGCAAAAGAGCCGCTCACGCAAATATCCTGCATTTATGCTAATTTTCCGCAGGTGTAGATTTAAGCAAAATAATTTAGGTGCAGCAGGGATCAAAGTGAATTTTTATGCGGTTTTACAGCGTTTATTTACTTTTTCTTACTGAGACCTACACTGTATTATCTATATCTTTGAATGCTTTTCTATGGCATCAGACAGTGTTGCATTAAAAATTGAAAAGCGTCCATGATTCATATAAAGGATGGTTTGATGGCTTCAAACTTTAATTTTCATATAAAAAGAGGTTCTAAAAGAAAGAATGTGACGTAAATTCTACGTGTTCCTCAGGTCCGGATTGTTTACACTGATTTCTGCTTGTTATGCTAATAACAGCGGCAGAACATTTGGCGCAAGTACTGATTGACGTAGAAACCGGCGTATTTTTCAATTTACGCCGATCTGGAAAATTCCTGACCAATTGTTGCTACAAGAATAGAAACATGTGAAAAGAGTGGGGGCGGTAGAAAGCAAAGGGTAGGGGCAAAAGGAAGTTTCTCAGATTACAAAGATACAGCGAGGTGTTCTACAAGAGTCTGCCCTGGGGCTGCTCTTACTTACTATGTACATATAAATAATCAGAATTTAGGAATTGGGGAAATAATATCGAAATTTGCTGATGACTGAAGGTTATGGGAAATTGTGAAAAATTTCAGGAGGGCACAAGATAGACTACCAATGGGCAGATAGGTGGCAGATGAACTGTAGAAAAATGTGAAGCAATTCATTTTGAAAGCAAGAACAGGAAACGAGATTACATCTTAAATGGCAAGCATTTAAATTGAGTAGAGGGGCAGAGCAACTTTGGTGTGCAAATACACAGGTTACTAAAGATGGCAACGAAAGTAGAAAAGCTCATATAAAGGCAAACAGAACCCTTGGTTTTGTACATAAAGGTATAGAGTAAAAAAGCAAGGTGAAAATGTTGAACTTGTTCAGGACCTTAGTTGAGCTGAGTTGCAGTATTTTGCAGAGTTCTTGGCAACCCATTATAGGAAGGATATAACAGCAATGGAAGCGGTGCATGAGAAGGTTAAGGGGTGACTTGATAAAGGTCTTCAAAATTAGTGGGGTTATAAGGTAAACAGTGTTGAGCTGTTTCTACAGGCTGTTAAAGATACAGATTTAAGTGCAGTACTGAGGGAGCACTGCATTGTTGGAGGTGCAATCTTTCAGATGAGACATTAAACTGAGGTTCCGCCTGCCTGTTCAGGTGGACATAAAAGATTCCGTAACACTGTTTGAATAATAGCAGGGATTTCTCCCAGTATCTGGGTCAACATTTATCCCCAGCCAAGACCATCAAATTCAAATTAACTAGTAATTCATCTCACTGCTGTTTGGGGGACCTGGCTGTGTGCAAATTGGCCACTGCATCTGCCTACAAAACAGCAGCTGACTTCAAATGCAATTCAGTGGCTGTAAAGTGCTTTTGGATGTCCTGAGGACGTGAAAGGTGCTATATAAATGCAAGTTTGTTCTTTATAATCACAAAAAGAATTAAAAGGGAGATTAGAAAAATATCTTTACGCACAGGATTGAACCTGAGACTTCTCTAGACTGTATGGCTCAGCCAATCACTGAATAACCTTGCTCAGCCATTGGAATGCTACAGTATAATTTTCATTAATATATTTTATTATTAATGTATTGAATTGAAAATCTCACACTTTTTGTATCCATTGTCCTCTCCTGGTCACGTGTAGGAAAGGCCAGAATATCTAGACTCTCTCAGTAATATACTTCAACCCCAACTATATTTTTAATTTCATGCTCCAGTCCCTCAATTTATTCATATTGGAGGAGCAAATTCCTCCCACACTATACGACTAATATGTTCTAAACAATGTTTAAGAACATTTCACCTTTATTATTAGTGATAAAATTAGAATGAGTTGGTTGCAAACTGTATTCTGATGCCAACACTCAGGAAATCACTGTAGCCGAGAGAGCAGCGTGTAGCGGCAAATAACAATGAAAAAAATATCCCACTCATTTGATTTGGTAATTGTACAAACACATTTTGTTTTGTTAGATTTGAGTTCAGTTATATTCACAAATAAAATTGATTTTAGATCACATAAGTGAATTATGAGATTGTGCTATACAATTAAGTTAGTGACACCATACCCACAGCTTTATGAGATTCTTACTACGAATAACTGATGCAAAACATAGATCATTGTTTTGGAGATACAAAATAGATCCCCCCTCCCAGCAGTAATATCTTAAGGAGTTAAACAAAAACCATTTAAACAATAGGCCTATGTATGAAGAGCATTTTGTACATTTTCATCCTCAAAGAATGAACCTGTAGACAAACATCACATATTATATCTGTACCAGAGACACTAGTACAAGTGTACATGGTCAGTGGATAACATACTGACCTGTCAATTGAATCAGAGGCTCCATGAGAGTAACTCCGAGTCGATCTTCCACCATCACTTGTTGCTCCCGGAGATACTGTTTTAGAATTGGATGGATCACTTTCTGGCACACCACAAGGTGAACTTGGTCACAAACTAGCTGTTTTCCCACCTTCAGCAGCTGTGCAAGCGATTCATCTTCTGGGCAGAAACCCGATGTCACCTCCCAGTTTCCATTCCCGCTGTCAACAACATCTCCTGACATGGAGACATTGAATACAGCAATCTTAATACGACCAAAAGTCAACTTTGTAATATCAACTGTCGTTGAATGAGATGCAAATATTTCTATAAGGATTCCAGAGAGCACAGAGGAGTCAATAACACTGTGTCCCTCAATGGGAACAATCAGCATCTTTCCCAGCGATACGTTATCTCCAATCACAGATGGAATTGTATAAAAGAATGCCTTTAACACTAAGGAACTGATGTAGTCAGCTTCTTTGGTAGTCAACATGCAAGTAGGTTTATTTATCACTGTACGAACGAGCGAAAGCAAATTCTTGCTGTTGCTAAAATCTATTTGTATTCTGCAGCTACATTCCTCAGAACTTAGATAGTCAATACAAATATTAAGAAGGTGTTTATGGATTTTGACAATGTGACTGCTTGGTATATTAAGTCGCTTTGCATTTTCAGCCAAATTACAGCAGAGAATTGCTGTAAACAGTCCAGAATCACTAAATCGAGAAACGTGATTCAACACGGAGGTTATTAACAGCTTTATCACAGGATGGGACACAGAAAGGTTACCCAACAGGGCAGAAGACTGTGATGTAGTTAGAACGTAGCCTCCCACAGCATTGTGAATTAGTTTTAACCTACCAAATGGGCCATAACAGGACTCCACAATTCCCCTGAGAGTGGAAAGTGCCTGACAAAGTACATCACTATTTAAATGTCCAGAACTGCATAAAGATGATGTTTTAGGTACAACGCAGGACATCATTCAGCTAGGGTGGAAGGTTTTAAAGACAGAAAACTTGTATCCAAGAACAGTTGCTTTATTATTTGCAAAAGGAAACTGAAATTTTACATACAGCATTTCATGTCTGATTTTTAAAAAGTGCAATGCTTGTATGCTTGCTGTACATGCCAGCCATATTATAGAAATAATGAAAATGATTAGAAAATCCCATTGAGGTATATTTCAAAGTTAACTCAATTAGAGGAGCAAAGTCTAGTTGTATTGTAGAAGACTTATCCTGCATGACATTTCTATATTATTTAGCATCATTCTTCAGCTTCATTTCTAAATTGGATTGAGTTGATTTTTTTACAAACTTCTGCATCATATATGTGACAGCATGAATGCCAAGAAAGGATAGTCCTGCTACTAGAAGCCAGTTTTGTCGTAACCACCTTTTATTCTTCATTCTTCTGTCAGGACATTACAATGAAATATCTGCAATCCAGTTTAATCCAATCCAATACCTGTAATTAGAAAATGTGCACAATCAGAATATGCTTTGATAACGAAGTTTTCAATGACATACACCTTTACTTAAATGCCATAAGGATGTCAACAATTCCAGTTTTGCTTCTCTAAATTTACAACTGTAGCATATAGAGGAAACCTATTTATGTTTGCATGCTGTTTAAGGCATGTTCAGCCTTAATGGAACTTGATGAAAGCTGCAATGAATGTGTAATTTCCCTTTTTCTTCAGTTGCCCAACCACTTTCTTCATCTAGGAGGATGGGACAGACTTGGCCACAGATTTCTTCACAACTGCCATCTACAATATCTATGACTGAACGCAGTCTAAGTATAAAATAATTAACTGCTATGCAGTGTTCCATCATCTGAACAAGTTTAATGAAAGAAGCACCAACACAGACAGCTGATCGCAATAATATTCTGTGATAGTGTATAAAATTAGGCAGTATGAAGTACTACAATGACTAATTAAGTGAATCGAAAATGGTGTAATATTTTTGAATGTTATAACTTTAGCTTGTAAACTGAACAATGATTGTAACAGTACTACCTGCTCCATCTTGAAGCAGCAAGACAGAGGTTCACAGTCATGTTCCCAAATAGGCAGTTTCTGAGCTCAGCTAGGCTATTAGCAAGGAGGCGTCAAGCAGAGGCAATCGCTGCTCCAGAGAAAGTAGGAAAAATAAAAATAAAAACTATGGCAGTACAGGGCAGGGCTTTGCAGCATTAAAGTTCAGTCACAGAGTAGGGATGAATGCAGGTTCAAATCGAACTCCACTCAGTTTCCAATTTAACTCACAAATGAGAAAGCATGAAGCCAATGCTGTGGCACCTTCCTGCAGAGGTCAGTGCAAACTGGAGGGAAGAGTCATAGTTCATCACCTCCTGATAGACAACATAAGGCATTGACTGTGGTCTGGAAATAGGCCACCTTTCTGCCCATCATCTTTGCAGCAGATGCCTTAGACAGGCAGAAGAGAGGGGATAACTTACAAATAAAACGGACATTAGAAAAATCAGAAGACAGGTCAACATGTCAACTCGAGGAAAGCACTAAAGACACCCTACAGTATCTGCCTGCCCTCCCACACAAGTAGTAAAAACTGAAAGGGATGCTTGCATCTTAAAAACAGATACGATTTAATTGCAATAACTGCTTGCTAGTACTGCCATAGAATAGGTGGGCTCTTGTAAGTTATTTCTAAACTAGTTTTGTGTACTTTTGCACACAAATCATCCATCACCCGTAATAATTTTGTATGTTGATTACTTATTCTCTGAAATATGAAACATCACTATTTGACATAACTAATAAAGGGAGTGTACATTACCTAGGGTAACAAATCCAGTTACTGTTTTCCCTTTGGTTGGTCTTCCTGTTGTATGATGTGTGTCACAATTCCAGGTTCTGCAATATAGTCTTGGTTTTTGTTCTTGAAAATTTCATTAGACTTTATATTATACCATCCCCAATGAATCAGTGCAAGGCTTGTTCCCATAACAATCAAAACTCTGTAATTCTTCCAAACAGTTTTAAGACTCATGTCTAATTTAAACGATCACCTACAAATAAAATAACATTTATTCAGTGAAAATATTAATAGCACACTGTTTAAATACGGTTAAAGTATCTATTATCTGCTTTAAAAAATCCATAGCATGCTGTATCTAAACTACTTCATATATATCTTGGCTTTTAGTAAAACAAAAAAATTAAAATAGAACTATTACCAAAACACAATTTCAGGATGCAATTAAATCCTCTTCTGTGTGAAATTTCTTGGGTGATACATTATTGTGACACCGCCAGTTCTTTTAACGAGCAAGGAATGGCTTATGCAAAGGAAACTAAAATCCTATTGAAAACTTCTCCTGTCAGAGCTCCTTGCCTTTTATAGCTTTGAAGATCCATCATTGAAGATCCATCAGTCAGATCTCTGCGCATGGAAACATTCCACTAATATAGTCTATCACAATGCCCCCGGAGTGACTCCATTTATTTAATACAAATCTGCAGTCCAGACTGACCTGAAGGTGCCTGAGCCAGAAAACAGTAAGTGTGCTACAATTTGTTTCAGGTTCCTCAGATTAGGCAGGGGAAAATTAGTCAAGAATCCTGCTCCTGATCTCTATCCACTAACTCACTGGAAAGTGTGTTCGTAAGGCAACCAGCAAGCAGTCAGTTGTGATGGTCCCTCTGGATTGAACAGGTTACTAGCATTCACCGTCTGGGCTCACACTTGAATAATGAGAACTTGGACTCGGTGGCAGAGGGTGACTGGTGCCTGTGTAACTGTAACATAACAAAGAGTGAAGGATGGGTGTGGAGAAAATTGGCAGAAAGAGGTAGCAAAAAATATTAGCATTATCCTATGTATAGACCATGCTTACCAATGAAGTGTCTCTGGAGCCAAGCAAAAACCCAAAATTGCAAGTCTTAATAGGAAGAGTAATACACAAGGATAAAATATCTCTCTGCATGTAAAATTTTCACATAACAAAACATCCCAGGCTGTCTGACAGCAGTGGACATGAGATGAGTAGGAAAGAAGTTAGGGGAGGTGACCAAAAGCGTTACATTTTGAGAAGGTTTTTGAAGAATGGGAGCGAGGAGGCAAGGCAGTTCAGAGAGTTCCAAAGTAAAGGGGCGTGGTGGTTGAAATCTCTTCCACTGATAGTGAAGAGGCAGGCATGGCAGTCAGCCAGAAGAACTCAGCATGCATGCTAGGACGTACGGCTGAAGATTAGAGATAGGGTGAAGAATAGCCATGCAGCCATTTGAGGATGAAGATTTTAAAATCAATATGCTGGGGGGCAGAGAGCCAATGGAAGTTGGCGTAAATCAGAGCAGATAGGTGTGCAGACTCTGGTGTGTCAGGTCTGTAGCCCATACCCTAAGGAAAAGTTGGAGCTTGTGCAGAATGCAGTTGTGGAGAAATCAAACTTATGAGGTAACCAAAGACATGGATGAGGATTTCAACAGTTGGGGCTGTAGGGAGTGAAAATAGGCAAGTCTTGTCAATGGATTGGACACACAGAATTGCAGGTACAGCAAGCAATTAGGAAGGCAAATGGCATGTTGACCTTTACTGCAAGGGGGTTGGAGTACAAGAGTAAAGAAGTCTTGCTACAATTGTATAGGTCTTTGGTGAGACCACACCTGGAGTACTGTACACACTTTTGGTCTCCTTATCTAAGGAAGGATATACTTGCCTGAGAAGCGGTCCAACAAAGATTCACTAGATTGATTCCTGGGAGGAGAGGGTTGTCCGATTAAGTAAAACGGCCCTATATTCTCTGGAATTTAGAAAAATGAGAAGTGATCTCATTGAAACATGTAAGATTCTGAGGGGACTTGACAGGGTAGATGCTGAGAGGTTGTTTCCCCTGGCTGGAGAGTCTAGAACTAGGGGACACAGTCTCAGGATAAGGGGTCGGCCATTTAAGACTGAGATGAGAAGTAATTTCTTCACTTAAGGGTTGTGAACCTTTGGAATTCTCTACCTCAGAGGGCTGTGGATGCTGAGTCGTTGAGTACATTCAAGGCTGAGACAGATTGATTTTTGGGGTCTAGGGGAATCAAGGGATATGGGGATCGGGCAGGAAAGTTGAGTTGAGGTCGAAGATCAGCCGTGATCTTATTGAATGGCGGAGCAGGCTCGAGGGGCCGAATGGCCAATCCTGCTCCTGTTTCTTATTGGGTTTGTGGCTCCAGTTCAGAGCTGAGCAAGATACCTTCAACACAAGTGTACAGCCAGATAAGGAAGAATCAGCACCTGAGGCGTAAATATTCTGGCAATCTTGCCTGTGCGGTTATATAAAATTTTAAAAAAAGTTCTAGTTCATCTACAGCTTGATGTTTAGTCGGCAGCAGAGGGATGGGGGCAGAAAGGTCTTCGGTCACCCTTCAACATTTTAAAAACGAATGACGGAGAGGCGAGGAGAGTGTTTCCTTCACCTTGGGAGCACAGTTTGCACCTTTCCTTTCAAATCATGCAAATACCGCTAACTGTACAGCGGGCAATTAAACCGCCTCCCTTCACTCACTCACTCACCTTGAGACGCTGCCACAGCCGCTTCCCATCTTGTACAGGCCCTGGGTGGAAAGAAGGGCCTTCCTCCCCCGCCGGGACTCTTCGGACAACCGACTTCCGGTTAGCTCCGCTTGGAAATCCACAATATTTTTTTTTTAAATTGGGTTTTAACGGTCTGTGCAATAAAAAAAAAATTAACGAATGGGCTGGACATCGATCACATCACCCGTCCTGGTAATCTACAGTCGGTCTTTCACGTTAAAAGATAATTCCGGCATTAATGTAGCCATCTATTATAGAGATATAGTCTAATTAGATCTATCGCTTTTATTTTTGTTCTGGAGGAGGAGGAGGAGGGATTGTGTGAAATATATATATTTTTAGTGGAGACTTGAGATGGGGAGGGAGGAGGCGACAGTGAACCGGGTCGGGAACTGGACCAGGGTCGGCAGCGCGCGTGCGCTGTTGAGAGCCCGGTTTGAACGAGGCGGCGGGTTCGAAACGGTTGGAGTTGGTGAGGCGCGCGAGGGGGTTAGTGAGCGCGTGGCGGTGGTGGTGGGTGTGGGGCGGTGGTGGTGGGTGTGGGGCGGTGGTGGTGGGTGTGGGGGGGTGGGGGTGGGTGGGGGGGTGGTGGGTGTGGGGGGGTGGGGGTGGGGGGGTGGTGGTGGGTGGGGGGGGTGTGTGGTGGGTGGGGGGGGTGTGTGGTGGGGGGGGGGGAGAGTGTGTGGGGGGGTGGAGAAGGGAGAGAGTGTGGGTGAGGGAGAGAGTGTGGGGGGGAGGTGGGTGATGGGGGCAGTGGGAGGTGGGTGTGTGTGGGGGTGGAGAAGGGAGAGAGTTGGTGGGGGGAGTGTTTGTGGGGGAGAGTGTGGGTGATGGGGGAGAGTGTGGGTGATGGGGGGAGTGGGGAAGGGAGAGTGGGGGTGGGGGGAGTGTTTGTGGGGGAGTGTGTGCGTGTGTGGAGGGATGTGGGGGGGGGCGAGGGTGTGGGGAGTAGGGTTTGTGTGAGGGGGGGGGGTTGTGGTGGGTCTCAGGCTGCAAGGCTCCCTTGCCCCACGGTGACCACTTCTCCGTTACACACTTTCAGGTACCGTGTAGCACATCTGTTTAGCAGTCAGGTGCAAACTGGGGTGTTAATGTGATGCGGGGCAACCAGCCAGCACCAACCTCAACACCTTTTCTTTGTTGATTATCTATTTCTTCAGCTGCTTTTTTTAAGGCAGTGTTGTCCAATTGCACTAGCCCACATGTGGCTAATTGGGAATCCAGATATGTTTAATTACATTTCTGATTAGTAAATTTTTAAAAAAGAGTAATACACAACCATGGTTGGGTATGTAATCTTAATACTCATATTTAACAACTTGCATTTATGTAGCACCTTTAACATAGTGAAACATCCCAAGGTGCTTCACAGGAGCAATTATCAAACAGAATGTGACACCGAGTCACATAAGGAGATATTAGAACAGGTGACCAAAAGCTTGGCCAAATTGGTAGGTTTTAAGGAGCGTCTGAGGGGAAGAGGTTTCAGGAGGGAATTCCAGAACTTAGGGCCTAGGTAGCTGAAAGCACGGCCGCCAATGGTGGAGCGAAGACAAATTGGGGATGGGCAAGAGGCCAGAATTGGAGGAGCGCAGAGATCTCGGAGGGTTGTAGGGCTGGAGGATGTTAGAGATTTACGTGGTATATGCATATGTACTTCAAAATTTTTGTGCACTTGTTGGTAAAATGAAAAGATGAAAAACAGACTGAGAGTATTTTTTTTATTATTATGACTACTTCCTTTGTTACTGAGTGGTGGTAGACATTTAAGTAAATATACACACATGAAATATATTTACCTGTACTGTGTGAGTGTATGTGAACATTTTCTACTAAAGTTAGTGCATGTGGATAAAATGGTGTTGCCGTAGCCACCCCTGTGGCTAGTCAGCAATTTATATTGGACAACACTGTTTTAAGGGTGCCTAATAATCCAGCATTGAATGATAAAAGAAAAACAACTAGATTTGTTATGGTTGAAGAAACCCCTGTACATACATTCTAACCATCAGCATTTCACGGCTTATGTCCACTTGTCAGTGTTTGCTGATAAAAAACAAATCAGAGTGGGATTTATACTGGCTGACTGCTTTCTACAGGTTGCTCCAGAGCTGCATATGCATGGCCACAATTAGGTGACTGCTGTGCTGGCTCATAATCAAAGCACCCAGTGGCAGGTGAGCAAGCCAAATTTGTTGTGCCTTATGTGCTGAAACTCACTGATCAATGAGATCAGAGAGGTTGTAAGTAATAAAGATGTGTTGATGGGTATAATAAAGTCAGATTACAAACATGTGTATCAGTTGCTGAGGCCTTGAAACTAATTTCTTCAAGGTGATCCTAATGTTTGGATAAGCATTTCACACGCTGCCTAATCCCAGTTCAGTTGCTAATAAACACTAAATATGGAATATAATTCCCTCCATTTTCAGAAAGTTTGAACAATACATTTTTGCTAAAATACTTTGGCGATCCAAGTTCAAATGCATTTGGGCTATAAGTATTTAGACTGAATTAGCCCCACTTAATTATTAATGTACGTATCAACCGTCAGCATTTGACTGCTGCTTAAGGGGAGAATGGGAGTGCTTTAGGGAGAACAGTGTTAGGGACCACAGCTGCTTTTTGTGAGGCCGGTGAATTGGATTCCATTTCAGGCATGCTTGGTTTTTGAGTGCAGTTATTGTTTCTATCCACAAGAAAGGGGATCCTAGTAAGCCCAAAAACCATTGAGGAAATACACTTAAGGTTGTTCTTTGTAATATTGTGGCATACATATTAGGTGCTTTGGAAGGCTGCAGAGTAATCTGAAAGGAATAGGCTGGATTTTGCTCTTTTGAGGAATGTGTAGGGTTGTTTTTGGCTTTGTATGGGATTGCAAAGCACCCTAAGGTCAAAGAATTTGACCTAGTGGTTGCCAAGGTCCTGTCTGTCCCTTCAGGTGGATGTAAACAATCCCATGGCACTATTCGAAGAAAAGCAGGGGAGCTCTCCTGGTATTCTGACCAACATTTATCCAGCAACCATCATCGCTAAAACAGATTATCTGACCATTTATTTCATTGCTGTTTATGGTACCTTACTGTGTGAAAATTGGTTGCCACATTTCCCTACACTATAACATTGGCTACACTTCAAAAGTACTTCATTACTTGTGAAGTGCCTTGGGATGTCATGAAGGCAGGAAAGGCCCTCATGAACAAACTGGAAACTATAGGAGTACACAGCCAAATTTTGGATTTCATCTGGGATTTGTACCCCAATTCCAAGCTCTGTGTTAGGGTGGATGGGAGAACTTGCTGCAAAAATGCAAATTATTATGTTCTTCAATATTTATTTGCACTGAAAACTGAGGGTAATTTTAACCTAACCCGCCAGGCGGGAAACCGATGGGAACTGATTCCATCAGTATCCTACTTGAATAGTTAGGTTAAAATTACCCCCGTTATTATAATATTTACATTTCTATTTCAATCAGTTCATTATAAGTAAACCTACAATCCATTATTAGTTATATTATTACTTTATTCATCTATAGTACAAAAAGCAGTCGAGTGGGGAGTTGAAGCGAGACTCTCCTTGGGGATGCTCTCACGTGCCTCCTAGTGGTTGGTCATAGCATGTCAGTGGCAAACTTTTGAGAGGAGAGAGCCTGCCTATCTCTTACATAGAATGTACAGCACAGAAACAGGCCATTCGGCCCAACAGGTCCATGCTGGTGTTTATGCTCCACACGAGCCTCCTCCCTCCCTGCTTCGTCTAACCCTATTAGCATATCCTTTTATTCCTTTCTCCCTCACGTGTTTATCTGGCTTCTCCTTAAATGCGTCTGTGCTAGTTGCCTCAACTATTCCTTGTGGTAGTGAGTTCCACATTCTAACCACTCTCTGGGGTAAGAAGTTTTTCTCGAATTCCCCATTGGATTTATTAGTGACTATCTTATATTTATGTTCCCTAGTTCTGGTCTCCCCCGCAAGTGGTAACATCCTCTCTACGTCTACCCTATCAAACCCTTTCATAATCTTAAAGACCTCTATCAGGTCACCCCTCAGTCAGCCCCAGCCTGTTCAATTTTTCCTGATAGGTATAACCTCTCAGTTCTGGTATCATCCTAGTAAATCTTTTTTGTACCTTCTCCAGTGCCTCTATATCCTTTCTATAATATGGAGACCAGAACTGTTCACAGTACTCAAGTGTGATCTAACCAAGGTTCCACACAAGTTTAACATAACTTCTCTGCTTTTCAATTCTACCCCTTTATGCAATGAATAACAGGGTTGAGTCACTACAGAGTAGTTACTTTTTTAAAATTGTGTATGCAGTTTTGTAAGTAATGAGTATTTTGATGCAAGCCAAATTAATTAATTGCCAACTGGTGTGGTTAAGGTGAAGGACTACATTTGATCTGCTTAGACCCAGTTTGGCAGAAATCCTCTGACAACACCTCAGTATATTTTTAGTCCAGATTATAATTTCTACAATTGACAGGCTGTGTAGGTATTGGGTGTAAAATGTAATTTTAAACAAGTTGGGACTTGATCAGCCTGCTTGTCAGCACGTTATTATACAAGTCATTTAATGTGCATTGAACCAGGAAACACTGTTTCAACAATAGTTTAATGTACAAGAAGTATTCTAAGTATTTCAATATTCTGAGTATCTCAGTATTCCAAGTATCTCAATAGTCAATATTACAGAATAATATTGGTCTGGGAAAATTTGAACATTTGCATTGTTACATTTTATAGTATACTTCCGCTAACAAATTTAAAATGCAGGATGTTACAAATGCAAATTGTAAAACTGATTGCTTTCTTTGGTATTTACGGGCTGGCATTTGGCCATTTTCTCTGAGAGCAGGAAAAAATGGAAATTGTAAATACAGTGCCACTCCAGGAAGGCTTGTATAATCCCTAGTCTGTGCTGTGTGAATTAATCTCAACCAAAGTGGGAGTAGGGATGCTACAGTTGATCTCACTGCCTCTAGTTTAGGAATATTTAGTTTACTATCCAGCAAGCCCTATTGAAAGTCCAGATGTGTGGATGTCAGGTGAGGATTGGATTGGGCTCTGCTGTGGTGATCCTTGCAGTTGAATAACCCATTGACACTTGCTGTTAAGGCCCACACGTGATGGAACCTGAGTGAGGTAAAGGAGGCTGCTCAGCACCTGTGTTATCCCAGTGAGGAGCCAATGCTTTCAGAATATGGGAGGAGGGGGAGGAGGGGGAGGGGGGAGAGGAGGGGAGAAATTGGCAACAAAAGTAATCACATGGTAGAATTTCCAAATTGAAAAGTTAAATATTAAACTTAAGTAAGTGTATCCTCATTTCTTAACATCAACTTGCATTTATATAGCACTTTTAATTTATAATATTAAATACATTTCACATTGGCAGTGAAATCTAATCATCTTTGAGGGGCTTGGGAGGTAACCAGGGTCTCTCTGGGATCAAGTTGGCTCTAAAATGGCATGTCTGGTAATGGTTCTTTGGAATGGAGTCAATCCTCTATGAGGCAGATTCGGTAATCTGATACCTGAGCTCGTCGGGCCTTCAGTACTTAAGGATTTGTTGATGAATGACCAGCCAGTCTGGCTCATTAATAAGACTTGAAGGGGTAAACCTTGGAAGGGCTGGGATTCTTCTCGCTTGGCTCCAGATGACACTGCAAGCCAATGCCATAATTAGTAGGTTGGTTCTAGCTAGACAAGTGCTCTGTACTGATACATATACATTCCAATACATAGAAAAAGAAAAACTATTAGACCCATCAAAGATGCTCTTTTAAAAAGGCAATCATGGACTCTAACTATTTACTAATCTAAACTGCACAGTTCTAGATGGTTAAACTCCAACAGAACCCTTTTGCACACAGGGAGCATCTAATAACTTCAATGGTCCAGATGCACATGACAGGAATTGCAGATTTAAAAGTTCAATATCGAACTCAAGCTAAGTGTTGCCTTCATTTCCTACCTAAAAATAAACTGGTAGATGCTGAGTGTTCTCTACTTAGTGTAACACAAGTGTGATCTCTCCATGAAATACAATAACTTGACAAAAGTTAACTTGATAAAGGAAGTAGATATTTACTGGTGACTACACTAGTTATAAATTAGTAACAATGAGCCTACTTAGAGCATTGAATTACCACCAGTGATGCAGTAGACTTCATGTGATTTCTAAATTGTCAAAGAAGCCAGAAGCCTTTGAATTATTTGACATGTTTTGAAAGGATTTAGAGAGAAAGAACTTGCATTTCTATAGCGCCTTTCATATCCTCAAAACATCCTAAAGTGAATTACTTTTGAAATGTGTTACAAATATTAAATGTACAGCAAGGTACTACAAATAGCAAATGAGATAATAACCTGTTTTTGATAGTTAGTTGAGTGATAATTGGCGCAGGACACTGAGAACTCCCAACTACTCTTTGAATAGTGTTGTGGGATCTTTCATGTTCACCTGAACCATACAGGTGAGGCCTTGGTTTAATGTTTTATCCGAAAGATTCCGAAATTGGAATACTCCCTGTATTGCACTGAAATATCAGCCCAGAATATGTGCTGATGTCGTGAAGGTAGGCTGAAACCCACAATCTTGTGACTCATAGGTTAGAGTGCTGATCTGAGCCAAGCTGGCACTTAGTGTTTAATGTGGTGTTTATATCTAAGTAATATTTGATTCCCATTGTATTTTTTTTTTTACAAACTGTTTTTCTGTTTTCACTCAGGTTGGCTGCACTATTGTGTGAATGAGATGATAGTAATTTATTTAACTATCATTGCACATTAAGCAAGATATGTTTCTATTGCAGTGATGTCCTCGAACAAATTTGTTCTTAAGGTAAGACTACTTAATTTTTCCTTGAATGATACTTTTCCTTGTATAATTTCGCATTGTAAGTTACCATTGTCTATATAAAATCACTTCCTTATGAACGGAGAGTGCTTAGTTTATAGGGTGACAGGAAGAGGGAATTGCTGAATAAGACCAGTGGCACACAGAATGGAGTAATGGATTACTGTGCATGACTGATGGAGCCTCTTGACATACAGAGGCTGGACTGTACTCTTAGTTTATCTCCTCTGGGGTCTGACTGAGGTTGCCAGAGATTTTTCTCTGAAATTAAGTTCAATATTTGCTGTTATAAACTAGTTATTTTCTTCAATGTTCCCATGCAACATGAAAGTAATTCTCCTGCCATTCATGGAATTCTACCCCACTGCGAGTCACTGATTTCACAAGTGATAGGTCAGGAGAGAGAACTGGAGGATTAAAAATAATACCTTTCCCACCTCGCCCTAGTGAAAAACATTTTGTTATCCTGATAAAATATAATAGATAATGCAGCATTTTAAAATTGTTGCATAGAAAAATGATTGCAGTTGTTTTGGTAAACTTCTTTCTGCTCTTAGTCCTTATGCTAAACAAAATAGCTCATCCTGGATTATAGTTCCACAGGCTCCAACAACTGTTTGACAAGTCACCCAACTGGCAATTCTTAATGTTTGAGACCAAACAATGAATATTGGCAACTATTCTGCAATGGAAGCATCACTGCACAGGACCCTGAAGGTGGCAGTACAGGTAGATAAGGTTGTGAAGAAGGCATACGGAATGCTCTCCGTTATTAGCTGAGGTATAGAATACAAAAGCAGGGATGTTATGATGGAACTGTATAAAATGCTGGTAAGGCCACAGGTGGAGTATTGTGCGCAGTTCTGGTCACCACATTACAGGAAGGACGTGTTTGCTCTGGAGAGAGTGCAGAGAAGATTCACAAGAATGTTGCCAGGGCTTGAAAATTGCAGTAGGGGTTATTAGAGAGTCACAACATAGCTTCTGGAAAAGAAAGTCATGTCTTACCAACTTGATTGAATTTCTTCAGGAGATAATCTGAGTCAATCCCATTTAGATGGCTACACAACATAAGAATGAATAGATGCTTTTTGTACATGCTTATATCAACCAACAGGAAAATATAATTTCACTGATGTAGATTGGGAAATCAAGACATAGATTATAGAAAGATGTTATCTCAAATTTTGCACTGTTGAGCCCTAGAGAAAGAGCGCATCTTAGGTGAGCTTTTAGAACTGGCCAGAGCACTTGATCTAGCCACATATTGTGCAGCAGATGTGGAAACTAAGCAACAAGTCTCTTATCAACTGGATGAACATTAAGTGTAAACTATGTTGTGCTAAGCGAAACCACAGTCAAGCCAGGTCAGCTCCAATCATATGTGTTATTACTGCACTGGAAATTATACCCATATGGAAGATTGTCTAGCAAAGGGCAATAAATGTCATGCGTGCAGGAAATTAAATGATTTCACCCAGTGCTGTCAGTTATCCAATTGTAGACATCTACAAAAGCATCCAATGAAAAATGGTGGCCCAGGTACATAACTACAAAAATATAGTCAATCAAAACTCTATATTATGCAGCAAGTAAAACTGAAAAGGTACCTACTTTATGCAGGGTCGGAGATGACACATATCGTTGTACTTCACTACGAACCCCCTCGGTACCGGCACAAAAGATCGTTTAATCAGCGTATTCACTGTACTTGGGTTTGGCGATTTGCTGATCAGAAAAATGAAGAAATGACCAATTTTAATTGAACATAATTTTATTGTGTTAAAAAATCTATACAGTGTAAATTGCTTCATATTATTTGTGATTTTCTCAATGCACGGTGTTTCTATCTTGTTAACCAGTCCGAAAAGATCCTCAGCTCCAGATAACTGTGTGAATTTTCACACACATGCGATTGCCTTTCTGATTTCATCCAGTGAAGGGGTAACTGGTTCTCTGCCTTCCATGTCCTAATCACCAGAAGTTTCCTCATCCTCTCCCCGACTCAATGTCACTGATTTATTAATGTCCTCATTGCTCAGAGTTGCTTGTGTAGGGGCTTGGGTTTCTTCAAATTCAATTTCCTGTAATTTTCTTTCTGAAATTCCCAGTGTATCGCATTCCTCTCTATCAGACCTCTTATCAGGCAACGAATGCATACGTCATGCTGGATTCACACTACAATAGGTTATCTTTCAATTAGCCTCTGTTTGAATTCCATCGTTGTATTCGGGTCGGTCCGAGTAGATCCTGCTGAAGTGTTCATTGTAGTAGGGCTAATTTCCATTGAAAATAATCAGGACTTACCATTGGAATTGTTAAAACCAGGGGTTTATTGTAAACAGGGTTCATTATAGTGAACTTATACTCTACTTATTCATAATATCAGAACAGTACATTATTAATTCAGTAACTAGCAACAAGTCAAAGACAATAGTATATTTTCAAACGGTCATAATTCAAGCCACTGTCGATTCTGGTTGTCCATAGAATATTATTGACGAATCCAATTATCAATCTACTGTTGCTTATTCTGAATCTCAAGTGAATCTCCATATCCAGTTATTTCCATTTGGTACAGATGCCTCTTCCAATGCTTGATATTGAGTCCAGCAGCCAAGCAGTCTCAGCTGATATGTTTGTCGTAAAAGGAAAGACTGGTCTACCTTCAACAGTATATAGCATCAATATATCAGGATTACTGCTTCTGTTTGCTGTCTAATGATCCTGTTGCTGGAAAGTGTATCGTGATGGTCGCACAGCTGACTAACTTACAACCTGTGTTGGCTCACTGATCAAGATTGGTCATTTGGCCAAGGTACTGGAAGACAGCCATCATCCATGGAACTGTACCCTAACATCAGACACTGCACACTGCTTTCAGAAGCTGGGAGGAGTTTGGGGGGAAGCACTTCTCTATGCTTGCCCTTTCCTTTTAAAATCAACTTTTTGTCTACATTGTTTTTCAAATGTACTTTTATTCTTTATCAAATCTTTGCTGAGATCAAGTCATGGTACTTTGTCACTTATTGGGATTCTGCTTAATAATGTACATTGGTTGAGACTATCTGTACAGTAACCCAGAAGAGGGAGCACTTGAGTTGCATTTATTTATAATGTTCTGCAGGCAATATTCCTTATGCAAAAATATGTAATGTCACTTCAATTTTAGAAGAATTTGACATTTCTTTAGCATCTCTTACTCTCACTATGATATCCTTGCTTCCTTTAAAAAAAAACGATGTGCAGGATTCAGTTCAACTAGAATCACTAATCAATTTTCAGTCCAAGGTATTTAAAATTGAATAGATACAAAACTGGAAGTGTATGTGAATCAGCGGTCCAAGAATAATGTACGACAGCAATTCTATATAACATAAGTTCCCAATTATATTCAGTCACTGTCCACTTAAGTCAGTCATCAACCTTACCAAGCACTGGTATAACTATTAAGAATGTTATAACAACAATTGTGTTCTCCCTTTGTACTATAAATTTGTGTACAAAAGAATCCATAGCACAACTAATGAAATTTCCTTCTTCTAGTTTTGCATGGAAATGAGGAAATGAACAAACTCGATGATTCAAGCAATATTGCTTTAAATTTCCTCATTTAATGTTCCCGAAGAAAAGCCGATCAGTGATCACAGAACTGTCAGCTTAGCTCTATTCAAAATAGTTTACGACAGTCTACATAATTAATTTTTGTCCCGCCCACAGAGGTTTTTCACTTCTGGCTGGTCAATCATCGCTGTCAATTATTGCTCGCTTCTGCTCATCAGCAGAAGTGAGTGATGATTGACAGTGATAATTGACCAGCCAGAAGCAAAACACTTCCATGGGTGGGACAAAAGTTGATATAAAGGCCCATGTTCACACTACCTTTCACTTCAAAACTACTGTGCAGTCAGTTCCAAGCTGTGAATTTGGCCACAGTCCACCATTTGAAGACCCCTGAATTATCTGACATTCTACTAGCAGTAATGTTAGCTTGGTTCGGTTGGCTGCAGTCACACTTCTGAGTCAGATTGTTGTGCTTCAGAGTTCCACAGCAGGACTTGAGTGCATAATCTAGGCTGACACTTCAGTGCAGTACGAAGGGAGTGCTGAATTGATGGAGGCGCTGTGCTTCAGATGTGATGTTAAACTGAGGTCTATTTACCTGTTCAAGTGGATGTTAAAGATCCCACGGTGCTGTGTGAAGAAGTGTTGGGAATTCTCATTCAACCAACACCACCAAAATCAAATTAACTGGTTATTCATCTCGCTGTTGATGCAAACTGGCTGTAGTGTTTGCCTACACAATAACAATCACTGAACTTCACAGTGTAATTAATTGTGTGAAGCACTTTGAGATCTTTCAATGATGTGCTCTGTAAATACAAATATTCAATTGCAACCTTCTGAAGTAATGATTAACATTTTAGAGCATAGCACTGCCATTTGATAGTCAGCTTACCTTCATTATTTTGCATTTGTACATGAATGAATTCGGAACCTCTACATGTAGGTTTTTTGATTACCATCAAAAGTACTCTATTGCACTATGCTGCAATGGAAGTAATGCAAGATGACATCAGACATTTAGAGAGGAATTATTTCTACACAATCCCACCCAAAATTGGGCAGGATTGCAGCAGGAAATGGGGGAAAATTTGGGCAGTGAGGTCTACCACCACCTCACTGACCTGTCTGAAATTTCTCTACCCCTCCCACACTGAGGCCACCACTGGCTGCTACTTCCCCACCCATCCCATGTAAATGGTGTTGGGAGCAGGGCTCACGTACCGAGATGATTGCCCTCCACCCCATTTACTGCTGCTTCCCAGGGCTGCTATATGGAGGATGGCAGTATGCCTTAGGACGTGGTGGTAAAAGTCTTGAAGGCCCCTGCCCTCCGTAGAGGGAGTGGACCTTGTAGCAGCCTCTTCTTCCTCCAGTGTCAGCTACAAACACTTAACTGCTGAAGGCTTTGACCTCGGCCGAATCCTTCAGTGGAAGGATCTATAGGACGCTTCTGTCTCTTTAAGATCTCTCGTTGCCTCTTCTGGTGCTGCAACACTGCTGGGATTTTCCATCCTCGCAGAGGGCTCCTTCTTGATGGCAGGAATCCTGCACGGTGCTTGGCGTGCACACAGGACTAACCCCAACCCAGAAAAATGGGTCGGGCTTGGGTGGATCGAGAGGCAGAAAACACACCCCACTGGAACTCTGCCCCATAGGGAAGAATCCTGGCATTGATTCTATCTTTCTATGATTCTATGATGTGCTCTTACGTGCAGCAGAAATGATAAAACATCTGCATTGTTTTAAAAGTCACTTTTTTTACTGTTGACACATACATTGCTGCCTCCTAGCATCTCACTCTTTAGCAAGAAGGATAGGATGGTCTCTAAACAACATCTCACTGATAAGAGGTAGCATTTTGTGTTGAAGGAATGGTCCTGCCAGTTTTGTTACACTCCACACTCTGACGAGAAACACTGTGCTCCGACTAATGTCCTGACTTAAAATTTAAGAAACTCTCCAGTAAGAATAAATGCATCAATTAAATTTGGATTTCAAATTTTCAGCTGCATAGATTGATCATCTAAAGAAAGAGTTAGCAGCTCACATCAGTTATGCGTTAAACCACACAAAGTTGGGTAAATTAACACCAAAGTTCCTAGGCTTTTTTTAGAAAAGAAAATGTGTCATTTTATTTTCTTAACCTATATTTTTAAATATTCAATTTAGAGTCATAACATTTTACCATACAGAGGGAGGTTATTTGGTTTTGTTGGCTGAATCCCAATATTGTCACACTGCCACATTTTATGTATGCATCGAATTTTTCAAAATAATGAATGTAAATGGAGCAGCATCCTGGTACTCTACTAGAAGTGCCGTTTTTCACGTGGGTGAGCAGAGCAGACTACAGCTGCTGGTTCCGACCATTTCAGGTTCCATGATGGAGTAATCAAAGCTACTTTTATTTTTTCAGCATTGCTTATTTTTACTTTTCGTCAAGACGATTTGATCTCAAGTACAACATTTAGAATGAAATCATAAAAATATTAGCATTCTTGGAACAACTTCTCTAGTAAAGGTTGCCTATGTATGTATAGTTTATGTATAATTTTTAAGTTAAGAATCAGGCAGCCTAAGCAAAACAAATAAAGCCTTTTGAAAAAGTGTTGTTTCATATAGTTTTGAAAAATGTAGTGCAGTTTACTTTTACACTTTATAGGAGGGACATGCCATTGAAGTCTCAATATGGTATTGTGTGCAGGGGGAGAAATCCATGTATTTTTGAATTTGAATCTTTGAATTGTTTATTGGGCTGCTTCCTATTCCTCACCTAGATCTATCTCTCGGCAATATTGGCTCCCAGTTTTTGAATGCCTCCAATTTAAAATTCACATCCTTTTATTTTAATCCCTTCATGGACCCTTCCTATCTCTATAATCTCCACCAGCCTTGCAACTCTTTTCCCCTCTCCCAGAACTTTCTGTTCCTCTGATTCTGGCCTCTTGCACATCCCTCCCTCCGTTTCGCCCCACGATTGGCGGCCGTGCCTTCAGCCGTCTAGGCTCCCTGCACTGGAATTCTCTCCCTAAATGCCTCCACCTCCCTCCTCCTTTCAGACACTCCTTGAAACCAACCTCATTGACCAAGCTTTTGATCATTCCTACTAATATCTCCTTTGACTCAGCGTCCATTTCTGTCTGATTACGTCACTATGAAGAGCCTTGTGATATTTTTCTACATTATAGGCACTATGTAAATACAAGTTGTTGTTTTGTTACGTTAAAGGTGCTATATATGTTTTTTCAACTGACAATCATCTGCAATACAGTAAATGTGCCTTTTTTAAAAAAAAGCTGCTGGCATATAAACAGGATAGTTAAGTTATTCTGAAGATGCACATACTGTAATTTTTTAGATTATGGACTTGAAACCTACACTGTTATTTGCAGTGCACCTACGAAAAGAATTAGTGAAAACCATTGTGGGACGACCAAAATGCAACAGATACCAATATGTGGCCAATGCAATAGTTAGAATTGAATACTATTTGTCACTTCTGTATTTGCGACTAGACTTTTTTAAAAACCCTGAGTATGATATATCTGAAGTTCAAAAAGACAGTAAATGCCGATCTGAATTACATTAAACACACCACAAGTTATATATACAAAACTAACTAATGGTGCCATTGATTACTTTCATTTTGAAAACCTCTGGAGGTAGATATGTTTTGTACATCCCGACACTAATTACGTTTGAAGTGGATTTAACATCAGGAACCATTCAAAAAATGGAAATTTCTAACATGCCGCAACATATTTAGTCTGGATGGAGTTTAGGTACTGGAACTGTTGTATAGTTAAATGTTTTTTTTATATATTATTGCTGTGCTATAGTATACAGGATTGTAAGACCACACACAGTTTGTAGGTGCACTAAAGTATTTCTTGGTTGTTCAAAGTGCTATATATGGAGACTTAATCACAAAGTCTGTACACAGTAAAGACCTCATGAGAATGACAATGTGCTGATACGTATTTTAACTAAGGTTATGTGAAGTGTAATATGTTGAATGAAGTAATTACTCACACTTTTATTTTGCATGTCAGTACACAAATCCGGACACACACCTCAAACTCTGACAGTGGTGTCACTAAAAGATATCCTGCTAATCTTTTCCCATGAAAAACTGGGGTGAGTGTAGATTAAAGGGTCACTGTGATCTACATCATCTATATGTCTAGAATTTATTTTTGCAAAGTTCATTCATTAGTTATATGATATAGACACTCTTTCATAATGAGGCTATACTTCTGAAAGTATGTATTAAAATGTGATTCATATCTAATGTTATATTGTGCTTTTCAGCTACATTGTGTAGGCACATTTTTGTACACTACTATAGTATAACATTGTATTTTACATTATTAAATGTCATCAAATGTCCAAAATTCAGGAACAGAAATATATTTTCCTTAGCAATCATATACGTTTGAAGCATAGCTCTAAATGCTTCAGACACAAGGTTATATTATAGGATGAGCCATCCATTAGATTAGAAAAGGACATCTAACGAGTGATCATAGGTTTTCATCGTTGCAGTTTTGATTGTAAAAGTGAGAAAATTGTTATAAATTAGGTGTTGTGATCTGCAAACTGGGAATGTACCTCTGTAGTTCTGTTTATTTGGATCTGGTTTTGGTTATTGTTGCTGCATACAATATGCACATTATACTAAATGGTTGTGGTTTCTGTAAGACTTTTGACAATGTGGCAGCTAAAATCCTGTAGGCTGATAGTAGTGTCAAAGGGCACAGAGGTGCTGAGCAATGCATTCATTTATACTATGGTTCACTACACTGCAAAAACATTGCCTGGTAGTGGGAAACTAAGCAAGAGATAAGAGGTGGTGGAAAGATGTCTGAGAGCTGTGAGTGATGTAAAACAGAGCTAGCATGGACAAAAAGAGAAAATAACTTTGTATTAATGATGTCATTATTAATTTGTTTTGCCAATTAATAGATTTAGATATAAGGATGGGAATAGTATGATTTTGATTACTAAATACATAGGATTCCATGTAACTATGGTATCTTTTTAGAATTTTATGGCCAGGCTTAATTATAAGGTATAGACATAGATCATAAAGTGCATTTGCAGTGCTTTCTGCTTAGAATTGAACATAATGCAAATAACTGTAATGTAGTTATAGCTGTATGAAAAATGCTGCCTATTTTCCCTCTTCAGTTTTATCTCTACAATAAAACCTAGAAATCTGCTTCGCCATTGTGTTTCACACTGATCCAGGAATTTTGGCTTTAACTTTAGAGCTTTTTATTATTCCGTATTTAAGAATTTCAGTGAACAAAAATGTAGCAAACCCTCGTTCAAAAAAGGGTGTAAAGATAAACCCAGCAACTATAGGCCAGTCAGTTTAAACTCGGTGGTGAGAAAACTTTTGGAAACGATAATCCGGGACAGAATTAACAGTCACTTGGATGAGTGTGGATTGATTAGGGAAAGCCAGCACGGATTTGTTAGAGGCAAATCGTGTTTAACCAACTTGATAGAGTTTTTTGATGAGGTAACAGAGAGGATAGATGAGGGTAATGTAGTTGATGTGGTGTATGTGGATTTTCAAAAAGCGTTTGATAAAGTGCCACATTCTAGGCTTGCTATTAAGATTGCGGCCCATGGAATAAAGGGGGCAATAGCAACATGGATACAAAATTGGCTAAATGACAGGAAACAGAGAGTAGTGGTGAATGGTTGGTTGTTTTTCGGACTGGAGGGAGGTGTGCAATGGTGTTCCCCAGGGGTCAGTGCTGGGACCACTGCTTTTCTTGATATAAATTAATGACTTGGACTTGGGAATATAGGGTATAATTTCAAAACGTGAAGATGACACAAAACTTGGATAGTGAACAGTGAGGAAGATAGTGATAGGCTTCAAGAGGATATAGACACGCTGGTGGCATGGGCGGACACATGGCAGATGAAGTTTAACGCGGAAAAATGCGAGGTGATACATTTCGGAAGGAAAAATGAGGAGAGACAATATAAACTAGAGGACACAATTCTAAAAGGGGTAGAGGAACAGAGGGATCTCTGGGTATATGTGCACAAATCGTTGAAGGTGGCAGGGCAGGTTGAGAAAGTGGTTAAAAAAGCATATGGGGTTCTGGGCTTTATAAATAGAGGCATAGAGTACAAAAGCAATGAAGTCATGAACCTTTATAAAACACTGGATCGACCACAACTGGAGTATTGTGTCCTGTTCTGGGCACTGTACTTTAGGAAAGATGTGAAGGCCTTAGAGAGTGTGCAGAAGAGATTTACTAGAATGATTCCAGGGATGAGGGACTTAAATTACATAAGCTGGAGAAGCTGGGATTGTTCTCCTTGGAACAGAGAAGGTTGAGAGGAGATTTGATAGAAGTATTCAAAATCGTGAAGGGTCTAGACAGAATAGAGAGAGAGAAATTGTTCCCATTGGCGAAAGGGTTAAGAACCAGAGGGCATAGATTTAAGGTGATTGGCAAAAGAACCAAAGGTGACATGAGGAAAAACTTTTTACGCAGCAAGTGGTTGAGATCTGGAATGCACTGCCCGGGGGAGTGGTGGAGGCAGATTCAATTATGGCCTTCAAAAGGGAACTGGATAAATAGTTGAAACGAAAAAATGTGCAGGTCTACGGGGATAGGGCGGGGGAGTGGGACTAGCTGGATTGCTCGTGCGTAGAGCCGGCGCGGACTCAATGGGCCGAATGGTCTCCTTCTGTGCTGTAACTTTTCTATGATATGTTTACATTTCCTCCTACTTTGACAATGCGTTATGTTAAAAAAATTTAATTTTTAAACACATGTAGTCAAGACATACAAGCAGCATTAGAGTATTTAATTGAAACAAATAAACCATCTTTGGTTTAGTTATTTAGAGCTGCATAGGCTTAACTTAAAAAATTTTTTTTTTAGCAAAATAGTGGAAAGATGTAATCAACTAAATTGAGGCTTGGTTGCATGAATCTGCCAAATTTTACCCAGTATCCCAGTTCTATTAGGTAAGTTACAGTTTAAAAACGATTAACCTTGTATATTTCTTTACCAGTGATGAATAACATGGCATTATTTAATTTAAATTTTCTCTTTCATACAACATGTTATTCCACCCCTGTGGGAGTACAGATAGGTCACTGCACTAATTTATGCAAGTGGGGCCAAGAATTAATTTCCTGCTCCAGTTCCCAGATCTGCTTTAGTTAATGATCTGAAAATGACTGGTATCGTTGTTAGTCTAAATTTCTATTTGTCTGAGACAAATATAAATATATTTTAAAATTAGTATTTTGTAAAGAACTAAAGTAAGGATTGTGTCTATTATCTAGCAGTTTGTGTTAAGGCTATGTACCAACATCGCAAATGTATGTTTATGGTCTCATCATTTTTTGTGTCAAAATGCCAGGAAGCTACAAGTATAAACAAGTTCCCTGACCATTTATTAATGCTAACATGTTAAGATTGTATCTGCCTGTAATTTGTGACTTTTGTCCACGTTAATGGTCATTTTCAAGATGGTAGATACAATCTTCTGCAGAGAGATGTAAACCATTTCACATAAATGTATGTTGAAGTTAAAGTATCTTCTATGTTTGTAATATTCAGATTAAAAATACAATTGATTTAGTAATAGGAAAGATTAGCAGTAAACTAATCGAGGGATTTGGATAATGTCATAAATTACAAGAGCTAAGCTTTAGTAGTTTCTAATAGTTCTCTGAACCTGTGGGTGAATTTACTATTGTGAAATCATTTCCTTGTATCCATTAGTTTTCTTTTATAAAACATACCGTAGAGTTGGTGGCAGTTTTTTTTTCTCTCCGAAGTAGGTGTTGTAGGAGGTGTTTGCGATGATGCTCTCTGTAATTGGTGGATGACGACATCTTTGCTGAAAGATTAATTGTAACATAATCACTTCATGTTTATCAAATGATATTTTCTAGTTATCAACTAATCAGTGACTCTACCTAACAATTAACCAACCATTTAAAAAAAAATCTCACCTTTTTGATTGTCTCAAATATCCATGTGATTCACTCACATATGCACAGATAGGAAAAGCTATCTTTATCTACCCTATTTTAAATCTCTACAAATAACATTTTTAACACATACAAAATTCAACAATTCTGAAAAATCAATGAAAAATCTTACTAATAGAGTTACCATTACATTTGCTCTGATCCTGGAGCTCATATCATTCTCCAATACTGTGCTACCTCTGCACTACTCAATGTTATTCTTATCATCTTGCACATGTGATTTTTTTCCCCCTCCCTGCCATTTAGCCTTTCCACCCATGAAATCTTTCACCTTGCTGTGTATGTGCACCTTCACTATTACACTCCTGTATATACTTCTACAGAGAAGATGGCTACTTCACTTCATGAGTGTCAGACACATGAACTGCATCTACTCATTGAACCTGATGACACTCTTTGCTAACAACTTTCCACCAGTGCATACAGGAAGACCCATGTTGTCAACGTTGCAGTAACCCAATGCCTCCACCCCCTGTGAGCAACACCACTGGCGGTCCCCAATACAATTATATTCTTTTACATTATTGTATTTATGCTACAGTGGAACCTCCATTATCTGCCATAATGGAGATCACCCAGTATATAATGGAAATGACAAATAATCAAAATGGGATGATCTCAATTATGACAGATAATGGAAGTTCCACTGTGGCATAAATGTTTTGGCCTTGCATGGTACACATTTCAGTCTGGGTCCAGTTGTCCCCCCACCCTCTAACCCTGCTTGACCAGAATACTGCACTTGGTCTTGTCTCCCTATGTGCAATGCTGCAGGATATTGACTAGTATAGATAAAAATAGAAAATGCTGTGTCCAAAAACAAGTTGTGTTAACGTCTCTTATTTCAACAGTAGGTGACTTATAAAATAATGTGTTTTTACATTATACTTCCTATTCACGGTAACTGTAGATGATGATGCTTTTGAGCAATCCGTCCTGGCAGCTGGAGTCTCTTGACAATTTCCCCCACAAGGGCCTTACTCCTCCCTGCTTGCCAGGTTTGACTCCAGCACTACGTGGAGGGTGTAAAGAAGAGAAAGATTATCTATCTTCCAGGGTTTTCTTCATTCTTCAACAGAGCCATCCTCCACTTCCACACAGAGCTTTCCCATCCCTTCAAACCTTGTGAGGAGCACATATTGTAATTTTTGTTCTTTCAAATACTTCAAAATAATCTGCCATTCCAACCTTTTATGCTGTGTGGGAGTGGGGAATACCATGTGGGATAGTGCCGACATTGGAACCATCTTAAAGGGAGGTCGTCCCTCACATAATTTCCTAGAACATGATCTAGGCCTGGCTTAATTCCAGCTGTGTGTGAAAAATACCTTCTATCCAAGAAGGCTGTGTAAGCTAGGTAATCTTTCTTTTTAACTACTGAACAGTACACAGCATGGAAGAAAAAGGACTGTCTAATGTTTGGCTATCCATGCAACTGGACTAGAGAAATGCTTGAGGGATTTTTTTTTTTAATATGCACATGGGGAGTATGAAATATAATTTGGGATGTGAGCTACAACCAGCCTGGCTTACTTGCTCCAGCATAATGGTTCCATTCTGCATAAGCTTAACTGGATCCAGTTTATTCTCGCTGCCCTTGAGAAAGCTCCCAAGTTAGATTTTCTAAAGATTTTTTTTTAAACTGGCCTGGTGCAAGTTAAATATCAGGAAGTTAGGATTAAGAAGTGAAACATGACAGATGATTTACAGAATGGGGAGTCAGGTGATGCATGTTTTACACAAAAGGACAGTAGACTTCTGGAATAAGTTTCCAGGGAAGGCTATTTGAATGGTATAAATGAGCCCATGAGACAGTTTGATGCATTTCTGTAAAGAGAATGGATTGAGGGATTTGGCGAGGAGTGTAGATGGACTTGGTAGGTGGACAAAAGGGATGTGCTTGTTCAGCTAATGGCTTTTTCCTCTGCTTAAAAGTTCTTTCGTTCTGATTTGGCATTTAGAGTTGGTAGTTAGCAATTCTCAACTCTTAGATCCCTGAAGCGCAAACTTTAAAAAAAAATCCACTCTGATCTTGACATGATAGAAAGTTACTGACACATTTATTTTTATATCGTTGGGACTGGCGATATTTTGCTCTGCAGCTAAAATTCAATACAGGTATATTCAAAGATATTCATTTACGTCCTCTCGTTCTTCGGAATAGTTAAAAAGTGCTGTTCCAAAAGATTATACAAAAATTTTGCAGCACAAAGGGAAGTACCAACTTAAGCAGTAAACAATGCCGCTGTGATCATTATGGACAAAAAGGTTTAAAGCAGCTTTGAAATGTGAGATACAACAATTTAAGATTGGATTTCAGTAGGTGAGAGTAATTGAATAGTGGTACTGTATTATATTCCTGCCTTAGAAGACAGTAAATCCTCCAGCTGCTTTTGTGCCAACCCAAACTTATATTTTAAAAAATTGCGTTTATAAAATGAATAAATTAGAATTTAGCATCGATAGTGTTAACTGACTTTTATAACAGCACTTCCTCTATTTTATAATGAAAGAGAACAAAAAAAACACATTCAAAGCCTTGCTGAAGTTTTCTTAAAGGTATAGCTAATGCTTCAAATGTTAAAATATGTGGATTAAATATATCTTTAGTACACTCTTGTGAACTTGAACCACTTAAAACATACATGTGTCTTGATTTACTCTAGTTGATGACCATCCTAGGCTTAATGTTTTTAAAAAATCGTAGCAGTGACAAAAATCTGATACTAATTTCTTCTATCTGCAAGGCATGTGCCTTGAAACAATCAGTAACTTTTCCTTTTGTTTTGCAGTGTGGGAACTTTGCAGTTCTGGTAGATCTTCATATTTTGCCTCAAGGCACAAGTAAAGACACCAGCTGGTTTACTGAACACCACAAGGAGGTACAACAAAATCTACTTTTTACTTCAAAAAAAAGCAGATAGCTGCAGGGAAAGAACAGAACTACAATGATGTATTTATATCTTGAGCATTGTTAGAAAGGTAGTATTATGAGTTACACCTGAATTCCCAACAATTCTTGTGATATTTGAAGCCTGTGATTTGTTTTATTTCATTGGATCTCTCAATGCCTCATTTTTTATTGGTTTTAATATTTTGGCAAACTATAAAATGAATTTGCAGAAGCTAACTGATCTGATTTAGCCAATAAAGTTGTTAAAATAATTGACCTACCTACATATAGAGAACTGTAGTGGCATGAAAAACCATATGTTTAAGCTAAACTCAATTGACTGGTTTTTAACCATTGGATTTAAAAGTACACGACATATACTTAGGTACAGTGGTGTAGTGGTTATATTACTGGACTAGTAATCCAGACAATTTGAATTCAGTTTAAAAATTCTGGAAATGAAAAGCTAGAATTAGTAAAAGTGACCATGAAACTGTCAGATTGTCGTAAAAACCGAGCTGGTTCACTAATGTCCTTTAGGGAAGGAAACCTGCCATCCTGGTCTAGTCTATATGTGACTCTAGACCCACACCAATGTAGTTCACTCTTAACTGCCCTCAAGTGCCTAGCAAGTCATTCAGTTGTATGAAACTGCTGCCAGTGGTTCAAGACGGCCCACCATCACCTTCTGAGGGCAACTAGGGAGGGGCAATGAATGCCAGCCTTGCCACATCCCAAGAATGAATAATAACTTTTTAAAAATCCCATCAGTCTGGCCATTCAGTCTGCCAACTTTTTTCTGAGTTTCATCATTGCTTTAGTCTTACTAGTACAAAATTACACTCTAATCCGTCAAAGCAACCTTTGCAGGAACCTTGCTTAGCGGTGTGGAGTTGACAGCTTACAGTAGGATATTGCAGTGATATTTTTTGGGATCAGTTAGATCCTTCAGACTCTGAGAGATGATGCCTTCAAGCTCGTAAAAGCCGGTTGCCATCGTTCCTTCCAAATGGACCCGCAAAACCTGAAGTCAACTTGTTATGCATTGACTGCTCTCAAGGTCTCTCTGTCGGAAAGTGGGGTACAAATGCAGATGTTATTGGTGCTTCCATTCCCTTCAGGTAGCACTATATTGTGTTGAATCCATCTTGGATATTGGCAGTGCCCTGTCTCCTGCCATCTGGCTCAGGCCTTCTGAGATGGTCCTCAGTGCCTCCATGTAAATCTGATGCTCCACAGGCTCTGGAACCAGGGGCTGACTTCAATGGAACCTCTGCTCCCCAATATAATATCTCACTTTTACCTCTGACTCCTTTGGCTCCCTCATCTATTGTGTCTCATCCAGTGAAAAACCTTAATTGGAACTGTATACCTCCCTCTCTTCTCCCCCCCCCCCCCCCCCCAATCCCTATTGGATTTTTCTGGGCTGGTGAGTACAAGAGAAAAGGTCAATGATGGCTTGAGAGAGAATGTAGCTAGTTGGACAGAGGCAGAAGGCTGATCACCTATTTCTTCCTCCCTTTCCTCTTTCTCCTCAGCATCTTGCTTTGGCATACATAGAGGAAAAGAAAATGAAGAGCTGTTGTAATGTGTGGCTACCATTGCAGTTCTTCTGTAGCTTTTGAAGGTGCCTATTCATGTTTCTTGCCAATGTGTTTGCACTCCCAAACTATTATGCAGGCAAGCTACAGAAGGTTCAAACAAACCTGCAGCTGCTACTCATCCTTCTACATCTTCTGTCCCCGATAGGTACTGCCACACGGCTCCCCAGGATCTTTCTCATGAATGTACGAACAATGACAGATAGGAAAAGACACTCTGGTCCATCCAGCCTGTCCCATCCAGCCTGTCCCACTCAATTGAGATACCTTGTGTATCATAATACATACACTCCCTATCGCACCCGAAACCATGTGATTTCCTGGGAGAGGTGAAAAAACAGATTTTAAAACCCAGGCCAATTTGGTGTGGGGGGAAATTGAAATTTCCTCTCTGACCCCCCCCCCCCCCCCCCCCCCCCCCTAGGTGATTGAAATTAGTCCATGTGATTGAAATTAGACCAGGAGATCACACTGGCCCTGATAATTCTATGCAGTACCTACCTTTTGTACGAGTAAAGGTACAAGGGTAGTAGTCTCTGGGATATTACCAGTCATGTCCAGATCACAGGAGAACAACAGCCAAATCATAGGATTCAACATTTGACGTGTCAGATATCAATTATCAAGGGGACCACTACCCATGGCTTGAAATTCCCAGTGTTTATGGGCCACCTTTTCTTGTGAGAGAGAAGAAAAGAAGACATGAGTTTTGGCAGGTCTTTTGTTACAACGTTTTGACACAAGGTTATAATAGAGGCAGAAAGCAAAAAAGGTTAAGTGTGGTGAGTTAGGCAGGCATGCTCATGCAGAGCACACTGAGGGAAGCTGCAATTTTAGGTAGCAGGTGAAACAGGATGGGGAATTAGAGGTTCAAAGTGCAGTCCTAGAGCACTGTGAGTAATGAATGAAGGAGTGCCACACATATAAAGATACTACAAGGAAAGGTCATGGGAGCAGGTAATTTACATTGGCTGCTCTGGCGACATGGTTAAACTTCATCTTGCATTGCAAAGGAGTCCAGGTGGCCAAGGACGTGGCACTCTCTGCCTTAGCCTGTCCCTCCTGCTTTGTATGTCTGTTAGAAAGACATCGCAGTCAGACTCGCTAAAGTTCACTGCTCTTCCCTTTAATCTGGCTGTCATCCTATTTGCCCAGGTTGCCTGCTTGCTCCAGTGCTGCCATTGCCCTCTGAAGCAGCAGCAGGTTTTATACCTTGAATCAGTGCTTCTGATATATGAACAGATCAGGGCGACACAAGGTCTCCAGTATCATTGTCATCTGCATGTTCCGTAGCTTTGTTGTACAGAGAGGCCAAATCCTGGAGGATGAGGAGTATCCAGAACAAATTCCAACTATCATCAATGTCTATCCTTAGCTGTGCTGCTACCTTGCTCTGCACCGTCACAGTGAAAATCTCAGCATGAAGTACAAATCTATTTCCCTAATTTGTGTCGTGTGTGGTCATTTCTTTTTTACCGTAGTGCTTCCGCTTGGTGCTGGTGGATTGTATGTCATATCTAGTAATTAACTGACCAGCCTTCTACTTCAAAGTGATTCCCTTGTAGCCTGCAGCTGATTCAGCCATGTCCGATGCTGCAGTGACTGACTGGTCCTGCTAGCTTGCTGGCACATTTGCTGTGACTTGCACAAGGATGCTGAATGGGCCAAGCATGGTGTTGCCCTGAGAGTCAACAGCCACGTCTATATCTACTCTAAACATGCTGCTGCTGGGCCCTCTCTCGCCATGTCCATGATGTATGTGGAAGCAGAATTCTGGGTGGTAATGAGGTCTGTGCATCTCTGCCTCAAGGTTCTCTTAATCCAATTATCCAGCATGTTGAAGCTGGAAGAGAGAACCTTTTTTAGATTTGAGCCCAAGGCCTCTATAGCAACAGTGTGAGTGTTTGTGAGAAATGTTACTCACTGTGCTTAGAACCGACACCACAGAGAGCTCTGCTACAAAGCTCTCCATGATAGACTGCTGTGCAGGCAACTGTTCATCTATGACTGTGCAGATCTGGCTAGTGGACTTTTCCATATGCCTAACCATACCTTGCAGGATATTTTGCATAGGTATATGTGACTTATGTAGATGGCCCTGCTCAGTCAGCAATCTCCTTTTATAAGCAGGCCCTGTGAGGTTGCAATCTCTGGACACTGCAGCAGAGGCAGGAATCACGGTGGCCCTCTGGGACACAGGTGTCTGTTCTGGTGCTTGGCCAAGGTGGTGAAAAGACACAGGGAACTGAGATGCTGGCTTAGTTGGGGACCCTGGCTTAAGTTTTGAGACTATTCTTCCAGGCATCCAAAAACAGAAGAAGAATGTGTTAAAATACTATCCCAGAGAAGTATCTTCAAGCAGTTCTTGCATAGCAATATACTGTGTGTGATGTTTTGAAACTAAGTATATGCCTGTTTTTCAGTGACTGAGTTAGGGGAAAAGACAGAACAGCAACATTTTGGTACTAACCATGAGTTTGGGACAGGCCTCCAGGTTCATCCTTCCCTACTCCCTCAATTATTCTCACCCAACTATGTCCAAGTTGTCATCTTGTCAGATAAGTAGATTTAAGATGTGGCATGTTATTCTGCAGCTCATCCGGTCTGCCAATAAATGAACATGCATCATGCAGCTAGGTTGGCTTGCAATGATTTCTGGAGTGAGCATCTTTTTAAGATTTTTGTGTGCTCATTGATTAATGCAATTGCTTAATGTATTTCTCCTGTGCTGCAGTATGGCCATGCATGGTAAGTGCAAGGGAAATTGGGAAAAGCATTTCAATGACAAATTGGCTGGAAAAGCCTTAAACCATAAGAGATAGGAGCAGGAGTAGGCCATTCGGCCCCTCGAGCCTGCTCTGCCATTTAATGAGATCATGACTGATCTGATTTTTACCTCAACTCCACTTTCCTGCCCTTTCCCCATATCCTTTGACTCCCTTGCTGATCAAAAATTTGTCTAACTCAGCCTTGAATGTATTCAATGACTCAGCCTCCACAGCTTTTTGGGGTAAAGAATTCCAAAGGGTAAAGAGAAGAAATTCCTCCTCATTTCCGTCTTAAACGGGCGACCCCTTATTCTGAGACTATGCTCCCCCTGGTTTTAGATTCCCCCATGAGGGGTAACATCCTCTCAGCATCTACCCTATCGAGTCCCCTCAGAATCTTATGTTTCAATAAGATCTCCTCTCATTCTTCTAAACTCCAGCTTCTGTCTGATTTTCCTGCCTAAAAAGATTTGCTACACTGTTTATGCACTAATGCACTGCAAATGGTGAGGAAATTCACTCCCATCTGCTTATGTATTTGACTTCAGAACTGACCCATACACTGATTTACTACTTCATTTTTCTTCTTTGCTTTAACATTATTTCTACTTGAAACGTTGTTTCTGCTTGATTGTGTTCTGCTTGACTCATAGCAGTGCTGCACAGGATAAGCTTATATTATTTCTGGTTGTTCAGCACAGTCGCTTCCAGGTTATGAGTGTACATTTTGTGCCATATCCATCTGCACTAGGTATTTGGCATACTAAACTGCACTTTAGGCTTACCGTGACTGCTTTCTTTAGATAAGCTGCCATCTTCTTCACATCTCTCTGTACTCACTGGTTTCTGGAGACCGTATTTATCATGTCCGCTATTTGTTCCCAAACCTACTAGACTACAGGGAGCGTTCCTTTAAGCTTCATACAGAACCGCCCTACTGCCCCATACTGCTCGTACCAGTGCTTCCAGTGTCTCATCATCAAAACAGCTCTTGTGAGCTCTGGATGTCTGCACTTTACAAAAGTATTGCTCAGTAAATCCCATGCCTGCTCTTTTTGCAGTTGCAGGGTTTAAATGCCTCCTTAATATAGTTAACAGCTGCTCGGCCTTGCTATAGCTTGAGTCCACTGTGCAGAAAGTATAAGGAAAACTTACTTCTGCTGCTGAAACCAGCAGTATTGGGTTAATGGGCAGGAATAAATTCTCTCAAACTTTTAGTAAGCCACAGTTAACTACCAAATAGCACACCAACAGCAATTTCTAGGCCACAGTTACCATGCTAATCACATGACAGTCATGATCAGTTCATTATTATTTATTTTTATATTACAAACCAGAAAAATGAAATATTTTGTTAAATTGACTTAAATTGTAAAAATTACATTGTATCATTCAGAAATAACGTTAAAGCAAAGAAGAAAAATTAAGTAGTAAATTTGCATATGGGTCAGTTCTGAAGTCAAATACATAAGCAGATGGGAGTGAATTTCCTCACCATTTGCAGTGCATAAACAGTGTAGCAAATCTTTTTAGGTAGGAACATTGGGCAGAAGCTGTTTCCACCCAATTTCTGCCATTAAAATGCTTTTCCCAATTTCCCTTGCGCTTTTTGAGCCTTTCTGCGATCCACCCACCAACTCCTGATCAACTCCTTTTGCATATGTCAGTTGCGGGCCAGTAATACAGCAGCTCCGGGTTTCCTGGTTTTACATTCCTCATGCACTCTGGGTAGCTTAGACTGAGGTTTAAAAGGCGCAGCAGCTGCCAGGATCAGCTGATACACGCAAAAGTGAGGAGTTTCTGAGTCTGAAGAGTTTTAATAGTGATTTCTGCAGCTGGGGATTTATTTTTGTTGCCATTCTGCCTACGGATACCTAATTTACTTATGGCTGCTTCTGACACTGGAAAATCCCCCCCCTTCCCCATACTCTTAGTGAGGGCTTTTCAAGAGAAAGTATGGCATTCTCTATGTACGCCATTATCGTGGAGGAGGAGGAGGAGAAGCAGCATATAATGGAGGATAGAAGATTCAGGCAGCATTTAAGGAAGATGTGGCCAACCAGACATTACAACCCCTCCCACAGAATAAAGAGACAGCTCAAATCATATGAGGACCTTTGAGGAGTTGTGCATAAGAAGGGTATGCTTTACCAAAGAGGCAGTTAAGCAGCTCTTTATCACCTACTTCAGGAGGACCTACAGCCACACTCATCTACCTACACTGCTTTCACTGTGAAGGTGACCACCGCCCTCAACTTTTATGGCATAGTGTAATTTCAGAAAGCCACGGGTGATCTGTACAATATCAGTCAGGCAACACCATGAGCATGCACTCAACAGGTCATTGATGGCCTTTATAGGACAGCAGATGAATTCATCACCTTTGGCATCACAGCAAAGCAGCAGCGAGATAGGGCCATCCATTCAAAGGGTTGCTGACGTCCCAAGGTCCAGGGTGCAGTAATTGTGCACACATTGCCGTGTGTGCTCTCTCACAACGCCCCCTTCAACCACGTAAACAGAAAGGACTTGCACTCCCTGAATGTGCAGGTTGTATGTGACATTGAGGCTTAATATGCTGGAAGTTGTCACAATGCCTTCATACTGTGGAATTTGGCCCTCCATGACCTCTTCAGGGAAGAAAATAGCATCAATGGATGTCTTCTAAGTGATGAAGCCTACCCCCTTACTCTCATGGATAATAACCCCAGTTTGAGTGGCCTGGACTGCAGCAGAGGAGCGCAACAACGAGGTACACGTCTCTACAAGATTGATCATTGAGAGGACCATCGGGGTCTTAAAGGTATGCCGCAGAGGGCTCTTCAGTGTGCTCCAGATTGTGCATCATGAATAGTTATAACCTGCTGTGCCCTTAAACTTCACCATTTAAGAAGGGCTGGACTTCGACGTTGGTGGTGAGGAGGCCCTTGCTCCAATGGACCCAGAACTACATGACAAAGAGCATCATGATGACCGACACTCAGAAGACACCTCAGTGACTGCTGCACAGAGCATCAAAGCACATCTCATTTCTCCCTTGTTACCCTTACCCAACAAAAATCTGTCAATTGCAGTCTTGAAAAGTTCAATTGACCCAGGATCCACAGCCCTTTGTGGAAAGAATTCCAGATTTCCATTACCCTTTGTGTGAAAAAATGCTTCCTGATTTCACTCCTAAATGGCCTAACTCTCATTTTAAGATTATGCCCTCTTGTTCAGGCTTCCGCCACCAGAGGAAATAGTTTCTCTGTATCTGCCCTATCGAATCCCTTTTATTGTTTTAAGCACCTCGATTAGGTCACCCCTCAATCTTTGACACAACACATCAGCCCTCTTTGTCCCTGTATGAGCGAGCCAATAATCATCACCTGAGTGACTACGTCAGCACCAAATAAGTGCACCCTTTTGTGTATAACTATAACCTCCATGAATAACAAAGCGTCATGTCAATGCACACTCTATTTTGATGTAATGAAGTCCAAGATGACCACAACCCATCCTACTCTTTCTTATCACTGTGCTACCCCTGGGTGTGACTTTCTTTCACCTAGTGTAATGCTTATCCTAAGTACAGCCTGAGGGCCAGGACCATATGAGGTGGTTGGCTGCTCATGCTCTACAAAATGTTCATTTGACTGAGGTAGCCCTCCTAGCAAGGAGCTGTTGCTGGCTGCATCTCTGGAACTTCTCCCTGGGCAGCCTGGTGTTGCTTCCCATATTCCCAAAGGCGTGGTGTTCTGAGGGGAAGGCTGGGCGTCTGGCATGTACTGCTGTTCTGAGAGACAGCAGTATCAGGCAGGTGAACTCCAGCCATTGTCATTCCACTGGGCTCTGGATCTGTGGCCCCAATGATCAACGGGGTGACTAGTATCATGGCAGCTATAAGGCCTGAGACACTGCAGCATGCGTCGTGGCCGCTGCGGTCTTAAAGCCGATAGGTAGGATCCTGTCTATTCTCTCCACTATTGCCACCAGAGCTGCAGACTGTGCTCTGGAGGTGGAGGCACCAACTGGTCCCTGGCTGCTGCTTAGCTGGGGGTGTGCTGCAGATTCCAATGAAGCTGCCACATGCTTCATTGGTACTGGAGACGGATTCCATGATGTTGCCACAGAGGAGAGCTGAAGACTCGAGAATTGCACCTGTCGCCTGTTGCACTTCCTCAGAGATTAACCTCACAGCTTGCATGTAGGTGTGTTGTTCCTTGAACATCCTTTTTGTCAGGTGACTAACTATGAATTCTGGATCCCACGACTCTGAAGCCATAGACAGCCGTCTCCTCAGCCTCTGCTGGGAAGTCGCCACATTTTCACTAACACTATCTATTTACCCCTTCGGGTGAAAGTATTGAAGCTGGTGCCTAGGAGTGAGGAACCAAGGGTTGCAACTGAGGAATCGGGGGCAGGTGGTCTCTGGAGGAGAAACTAATGGGTATGTTGCAGATCATCGTCATCTCCTGCTTCCTCACCACCCTCCTAGTCATTATCGTTGACATGCGCTCCCTGACCTTCTAATAGGGCATGAGGGATTTGATGGTGTCAGTATTTGGGCTTCTAAGTGACATATACTGGAAATGGAGCAGCAAAATTTTACAAATCCAATGGTTGCCAGTTAAACTTAAGCAGTAGTAATTTATTCAGCCTTTACCCACCATTGTGATTTCTACGCTTCTCTCATCTCGTTTTGCCTATAAAGCAAAAGTGACTGTATGTGAACATTTTGGAATTTTTGATAAAAATGTGATGAGCGTTTATAAATACAAGTTATTTTCTGTTTTTTCCCTCTTGTTATTTCACTATCTTTTTCTCTTCCTTTCCCTTGCCACTATGTGCAGCGGTAAAAATTTAGGGAAAAATTGCAGTTACTGTAACAACAAATCGAAGGAAAGATGTAATCCAATGCTGATTAAAAGAATTCTGCTAATCTTCAAAGACAAATTATGTTAAATACCGTGTTTCTGTAATTTGCTGATTGATAATTGTCCAACATCCACCACTTGTTTTACTCAAGTAACCATTAAAATTGTCGTCTTATTGCCAAGTAAATTATGCCAATTTTAATCCAGCAAAATAGAGACTAAACTTGCAGGTACTTTTACTCCTGAAGCAGTTTTTAAAAATTGTTTTTCATAATTTCTGTGCTTAGTGCTGCTTCCAAGTTATGGTCATTCCAGAGTACAGACACCCTCTCCCTTAGTCCAAGGTCGTCTTCAGATTGAGAAATCTATACAAAGGACCACGGTCCATGGTGCAGGACACCACCAAAGTCTAGAAGACAAGATCAGATATAATCTAGAAAGTCAGAATTGGGTTTTGTCAAGCATGTATTTAAAAGCCTTAAGATTATAGGAGGAAGGAAGGACAGAAGGAGGTAAAGTGTTCCACAGTTTTGAGGCTCTGGGAAAGAATGAGTTCAAATAGGAGTTAGACATTGCAATGAGTCTCAATGCCAATGCAGGAAGGAAGCAGAATGTGAGGGACAATGTTTTTGGAGCTGAGGAGGAATGATAAGGCTCAGAGGAGCACTGACCATAGTAGTGTCAACAAAATAGAGGCAAGGAGAGGACGATTCAAATAACTAATTGGCTGCTGTGTTTCTTACATTACATATACTATATATGCTAGTGTTGTCACCAGGCATTTAAAACATTGGGCATTATATCCTATGGCAAAGTATGTGGCTTGATATGTATTAAATGCAACTTGGTGGAGTTCAGTCACTGCTGAAGCACTGTTTCTCACAGAGGCGCGATAAAGTCAATGCTATTTTTGTATTGTCAGACGAAACTCCACAAAGACGCCCACATTCTCAAAGTGGAAGGAAAAAAGTTACGAGTGGTAGTACAAATTGGCTTGCAAGATGTGTAGCTTTTTGGAAGAGAGACCACAAGATTGCATACAAAAAATGTACTGAAAGCAATTGACAGACTGAACTACTGCAGATCATCATGCATAGTGCAATTTAAGAACTGGACTGAAATTGTGTTTTTTTAAAATATTAATTAATCTGAAAAAGTTGAGAAGTAAAAGGAAAGAAAGAACAAACTTGCATTTATAGAGTGTTTTTCATTGCTTCAGGACGTCCCAAAGCGCCTTACAGCCAATGAAGTACTTTTGAAATTCAGTCACTGTTGTAATGTAAGAAACACAGCAGCCAATTTGCACACAGCAAGGTCCCACAAATAGCAATGAGATAAATGACCAGATAATCTGTTGTTTTGGGGGGTATTGGTTAAGGGATAAATATTATCCAGGACACTGGGAAGAACTCCCCTGCTCTTTTGCATCCAACTGAGAGTTTAACTTCTCAGCCGAAAGATGGCACCTCCGACAGTGCAGCGCTCCCTCAGTACTGCACTGAGTGTCAGCCTAAGGTTATGTGCTCAGGTCTCTGGAGTGGTACTTAGCACCATTAAAGGGTACCACAATTTTGCTTTGTAAATGAATGCACTTGATCTGATCTTGACCGAAAGCTTTCCTGTTACTGAGAGATGAAATTTAGCACACAACATTGAGTGATGCTTTCCGTTAAGCTTTACCAAAGTCCTGGTGGCACAAAGCCTTGAATTTTCCGATCCAGTGGGAATTCTGCCAGGTTGATGGGGTGAGCTTTGTGCCTACTTATCTCATTCCACTATGATCCCAAAGAATCTTCTGGGGTCAAACCAATTATCATAATTGTGGCAAGCTTCCGTCAGTATTTCCTTTCCGCCGTTGGCAGCCGTGCCTTCAGCTCCCTAAGCTCTGGAATTCCCTCCCTAAATCTCTCTCCTCCTTTAAGACGCTCCTTAAAACCTACCTCTTTGACCAAGCGTTTGGTCACCTGTCCTAATATCTCCTTATTTGGCTCGGTGTCAAATTTTGTTTGTTAACACTCCTGTGAAGCACCTTGGAACGTTTTATTATGTTAAAAGTGCTATTTAAATGTTGTTGGATTGCCCACCTCGGGGAGGGACGCCTTAGCAGCAGTTCCCACAGTGTAGTGTTGCCAAGTGTGAGGTCTGGGTGAAAATGTTTTGTGTGTTTTTGTTTAATTATCTTTAGGCCTTGTGTAATATGTTACTCTGGATGGATTGCACAATTAAATTGTGCCATTTAAATTTTAAATGGCCCTCTACTGCCTTAGTTATGCTGGACACCACAATGGCAACGGTGTTCCTGTCTCTCAGTGTTGCTAAAGCGTTAGTGATGGAAAATAAGTCAAACAGTGTATTTCCATCTTTAACATTTATTTTGAATATGCCCGCCCAAACGTAGTGAGGTGTATTCAGCTTCTGTTAATGGAAAATCACGGAGCTGATTCTTGAGGCTGGAGATCTAGTGGAACAGCTCCTTGGTGTATATGGTCAAGAGAATAAGATTAGTGAAGACAAATGTAGGTCCCTCACAGTCAGAAATGGGGAACAAAGAAATGGCAGAACAATTAAACACATACTTTGCTTCTGTCCTCACAAAGGAGGACACAGATAACCTCCCCGAAATGTTAGGGAACCAAGGATCTAGTGAGAGGGAAGAACTGAAGGAAACCAGTATTAGTAAAAAAAAAATAGTGCTAGGGAAATTAATGGGGCTAAAGGCTGACAAATCCACAGGGCCTGATAATCTACAATCCAGAGTACTAAAGGAAGTGGCCCTGGAAATAGTGGATGCATTGGTGATCATCTTCCAAAATTCTATAGACTCTGGAACAGTTCCTACAGATTGGAGGGTGGCAAATGTAACCCCACTATTTAAAAAAAGGAGGGAGAAAAAAAACAGAAAATTACAGACCAGTTAGCCTAACATCAGTAGTGGGGAAAATGCTAGAGTCTATTATAAAAGATGTGATTACAGAACACTTAGAAGGCATTAACGGGATTGGACAAAGTCAGCATTGGTTTATGAAAGGGAAATCATGCTTAACAAATCTACTGGAGTTATTTGAGGATGTAATTAGTAGAATAGATAGGGGAGAACCAGTGGATGTGGTGTATTTGGATTTTCAGAAGGCTTTTGATAAGGTCCCACACAAGAGGTTAGTGTGTAAAATTAAAGCACATGGAATTGGGAATATACTGGCATGGATTGAGAATTGTTTGACACAGGAAACAGAGAGTAGGAATAAACGGGTCTTTTTCCGGGTGGCAGGCAGTGACTAGTGGGGTACCGCAGGGATCAGTGCTTGGGCCCCAGCTATTCACAATGATTTGGATGAGGGAACTAAATGTAACATTTCCAAGTTTGCAGACGACACAAAGCTGGGGTGGAATGTGAGCTGTGAGGAGGATGCAAAGAGGCTCCTATGTGATTTAGATAAGTTGGGTGAGTGGGCAAGAACATGGCAGATGCAGTATAACGTGGATAAATGTGAGGTTATCCACTTTGGTTGTAAAAACAGAACGGCAGATTATTATCCGAGTGGTGATAGATTGGGAAAAGGGGAGGTGCAATGAGACCTGGGTGTCCTTGTACACCAGTCGCTGAAAACGAGCATTCAGGTGCATCAAGCAGTTAGGAAGGCGAATGGTATGTTGGCCTTCATTGCAAGAGGATTTGAGTATAGGAGCAGGGATGTCTTACTGCAGTTATACAGGGCCTTGGTGAGACCACATCTGGAGTATTGTGTGCAGTTTTGGTCTCCTTATCTGAAGAAGGATGTCCTTGCCATGGAGGGAGTGCAACAAAGGTTTACCAGACTGATCCCTGGGATGGCAGGACTGACGTATGAGGAGAGATTGGGTCGACTTGGCCTATATTCACTAATGTTTAGAAGAATGAGAGGTGATCTCATCGAAACATATAAAATTCTAACAGGACTAGACAGACCAGATGCAGGGAGGATGATCCCGATGGCTGGGGAGTCCAGAACCAGAGGTCACAGTCTCAGGATACGGGGTATGCCATTTAGAACCGAGATGAGGAGAAATGTCTTCACTCAGAGGTTGGTTAACCTGTGGAATTCTCTACTACAAAAGGCAGTGGAGATAGATATATTTCTTAATATCTTTTGGATCAAGGGATACGGGGAAAAAGCGGGAACAGGGTACTGAGTTAGACAATCAGCCATGATCGTTTTGAATGGCGGAGCAGGCCCGAAGGGCCGAATGGCCTACTCTTGCTCCTATTTTCTATGTTTCTATCCTGCACTTGTCTGCCCAGCACCTGCCTGAAAACAGATGTAAACAACTTGGAAAACCTGTACCAAAGTCTGTAAAGGGAATGCACTTGATGGCTGAGTATTCTTGTTCTATGCTTTATTTCTTTCTAAAGAGTATAAAGTCACAAGAACTTTTAGATGTGAAGGAGTTTCAAAAGCAACACGTGCATTGGAACTCTAATATGGCATGTGGAACACAGAATTAATGATTTTACACTCAAGACTTCCCAGTCTTAATCACATTGCTGTGGGAGGTGATGAATGAAGGCCAAAAGGGAGGGGAAAAAATGGCTGAAGTTATCCCTGGGACATTCTTGCAGCAGGTTCAGAGCAACATTACCATTTATCTGGGCACAGCTCACTCTCCCACACTCCCTACTGCAGATTGTACATGGCCTGAGAAGACCAAAAGGAAAACAAAGTGGAATAAGGAAAGCATTAGATTACTCAGATGTTAGGATAAATTTAACAAATTTGCACATCTGCACGGAACTTCCATGCCAGGAACAATGCATGTCGGGAATTCAGGCATTGACATCAACAGACTCAACAGGATTTCTGGTCCACATGCCTGAATTCCTGATGTACACAAAGCTCCTCGCCAAGAGCATGAAGTCAGAAAATCCACCTTGATATTTCTCTGTTCAGCTGAAAGAGACTCAGAATCGAATCTCATGAGACTGACAAAATCTGATTTTAGGATATTGCACATGTCTGCCAGCCTTCAGGCAAAAAAAGAGTCAAAATTTAATTTAAAATCTTACATTTTTAGGACTTATATCAGGGAAAGTAAGTATAAATTAAGAACAAAGATATTTGGATATTAATTTCAAAATGTAATTATACTGAATTTGTATTCCTATTTATAGGAGATTAGTGTGCTTGTAAAGAAAGATGTTGATTTAAGGATCAAACAGTACCTTGAAGCAAGAAAACAACGTGGTAACGCGCAACCCAAACCAAGCAAAGAACTGACACCCAGTAACCCACTATGTATTAAAGGTAAGACCGCCTTTATTTAGGTGTACACTGATGATAGTAGAATCATTGTGGAAATGAGGTCTGAGCCTGAAACTGTGTTGTCAAGTCATGAATCACCACCACAAAGCTACTGTAAAACCACTGAAATGCACGAAGCATAAGAAATAAAACAAATGAGTTAGAAGCCCAAATTCAACTTAAAGAATATGATGTAGTAGCCATTACAGAGACCTGGTTACAAGCTGGGCATGATTGGGAGTTAAATATTCCAGGCTGTAGGATCTTTAGAAAGGACTCTGACATTGGGAAAGATGGGGAATAGCAATATTGATAAAAGACACAATTACAGTTGTAGAAAGAAGGGATTTTAAGTAAGGGTGATCCAGCAGTGGAAACACTATGGGTAGAGTTAGGGAACAGCAAAGGATCCAAGACTGGTAGGAGTTGTCTGCAGACCTAATAGTAGTGATGTAGTGGGGGGAATGTATAAATATAGAGGTTAAGTGTGTAGCAAAAATAATGTGGTTATAATAGAAGATTTTAATTTTCACATGCACTGGGAGAAGCAGAACAGCTCAAGTAGTAATAGAAATTAATTTCTAGAACTTATTTGGGACAGTTTTCTAGAACATTCAGTTTTAGAACTGATAAGGGAACATGTCAAACTGGATTTAATGATGATAAACAAACCAGATTTAGTTAACAATCTGATGCTAAGAAAACATCTTGCAAATAGTGACCATAATATGATTGAATTTGAAATTAGGTTTGAGGGGAAGATGGGAGAGTCTCAAGCGAAGGTTTTAAATTTAAGTAAGGCAAACTTTGACAGGATGAGGAATGACCACAGTAAACTGGGCTGAACCCTTAATGGGAAACCTACAAACAGTGGGATGTATTAAGACGTATTTGGTATGATACAAAACTAGTGCATACCCCAAAAAGGCAAAGGCTCCATCGACTCCATCGACTCCATCCCCCTCCCTGGCCACTGTCTACGGCTGAACCGGACTGTTCGCATCCATGGCGTCCTATTTGACCCTAAGCTGAGCTTCCAATCCCATATCCTATCTCATCACCAAGACTGCCTACTTCCACCTCTGTAACATTGCCGTCTCTTCCCCTGCCTCAGCTGATCTGCAGCTGAAACCCCCATTCATGTCTTTGTCAACTCCAGACTCGCCTGTTCCAGTGCTCTCCTGGCTAGTTTCACACCTTTCACCCTCGTAAACTTAAGCTCATCCAAAACTCTGCTGCCTGCATCCTAACTCGCACCAAGTCCCGTTCACCCATCACCCTGTGCTCGATGACCTACATTGGCTCCCGATCCGGCAACGCCCCGATTTTAAAATTCTTATCCTTGTGTTCAAATGCCTCTGTGGCCTCACCCCTCCCTATCTCTGTAACCTCCTTCAGCCCTACAACCTTCCTCCAATTCTGACCTCTTGTGCATCCCTGATTTTCATTGTACCACAATTGGCGGCCATACCTTCAGCTGCTTTGGCCCTAAGCTTTGGAATTCCCATCCTAAACCTCTCTGCCTCTCTACCTCTCTATCCTCCTTTTAAGTCGCTCCTTAAAGCTTAACTCTTTGACCAAGCTTTTGGACACCCGTCCTAATATCTCTTTATGTGACTCGGTGTCAAATTTTGTCTGATAATTCTCCTGTGAAGTGCCTTGGGACGTTTTTACTATGTTAAAGGCACTATATAAATGCATGTTATTGTTTTGATATAAAGAGCCAATCTGGAGAGCAATCTAAACATCTTTATTTTGCTGGGTAGTGAAAGAGTGTTGGTCTGTACTTTTAAGTTACATCTTTTCTAGCATAGATATTGTTCCCTTTGGGGATTAACAAATTTTTTTTAAAAAACAATTAAACAAAATAAGCAACAGTTTCCTCTTTACTTAATAGAATTTGTGGTGTGTTCAATCCACCCACGCAGACATGGGTGGCCCACTTTTTAAACTGCTGAGTCTGTTCAGACATGACTAATTTGCAACCGGGCCAAGACGCAATAAGAGCTTCACAATGCAAAAGTGAAAATCATCAGCTTTGCAATACTCAAGGAAGCTCAGACACTCCATGACATCAGAGTTGCTGTGCATACTTTGTGGCATCCTTTTCCTGAGATTACGAACACTGATTAATCCGTATGTGTCCCATTGCTTTACTATCCGTGACGATTATGACATTGTTAATGTGCCTGGTCTCAAATTCGCATTTGAAATTTTTATGTAGATATTTCAGTGATGCAAAAGATCTGAAGTCCTCATTTGCTTACACAGTGTTCATAAATTACTTTTGTGCTCTGCAAATAAAATTTTCTGTAATCCTACAGACTCTGCTGTTCTTTGATGTGGTTGATTGCTGTACAGGTTATGTAATTTTTTTTGTAATTACTTTGTTCACACCGTAGTTCTCAAAGTTTACTGAAAAGGGTGCAGTCACATAACACTGCCTGTCCAACTGTATTTACAGAACTGGTCAATAAAGCAGACTAGTTAGCGATAGCTATTATTAGTTTCCCACAACTAAGTATTATGAATGCATAGCAAAGCTTTTTTTATACAAATGAAGTGAAATTCATCTATTGAAAATGAAGTACAAAATAGTGCATTAAATCTATAAAAATATTATGTAGGTTCTCTATTTCAATTGTATGGGTATCAAAAAAAAAAGTTATGAATGATTTTTGATTGAGATCATGGTGTTGCCTCAATTCCATTCTAGTTTAGTTGAAGTTGGACAATAAACAAGTCCAAATGTTGCTTAATGCAGATGAAATCGCTCTTAAAAATGGTCTTTTTGCATTGGCAAAATGAAACAAAATATAGATAGAGGAAAATTATGAAAGGAAAGAACAATGCAATATAAGAAAAAAATGTAAAATAGAGTATATTTTGTTTGAGTAAAAAGACCATGCAATATTGAATTAGATATTTTGTAGGTTACCACTAATGTGACCATCAGTAAATTTGAGGTTTGTGGAATGTAGTGTGAGTTTAGTTAGTTATAAAACAGCAATCAGTCAGAGAATGAAATATGAGACAGGTACTGCTATCTGGATTATTGTTCATTTCCAGATTCAATTAAGAATAGAATTGACTTTGATTTTAATATTTTTTCAATATCACAATTTGTAAGTTAATAATTGATCAAAAACCTGATTTAGTTGAAACCATCTATACACAATATACACTTTTCCTTGTTATGCACAAGACAAACTCGTGATTTCTTTTTATCACCTTTTGATGGATGAAGCCATCTGTGCATTCGTATATGAGAATGATTAGAGTTTCAGTAAGACAGTTTTATAAAACAATTTTCAGATTCAAAATTGTTTGTGTATGGTCACAGGAATACATTCCTATCATGTCATATATGATGTACAGATACGTCAAGAAAAATCCTCAACTCCATAAGAATAGCTGATAGTTTTCGATGCTGGTTATGTTTGTATGAGAGAGTAGCAGCAGGTAGTGGTGTCCTTGGGAATGGCAGTGAGGGAATGAAGACAAAACTGAATGCAAGGGAATGTGTTCCTGCAATCTGGAAGCAGATGGGTAAAAGTTTGCTGCAACAATTCTAATGGGAAAAAAAAGAAACACTTTGATGAAGTAATTGATATTGATAGGATGTCCCTGCTGAATAACCTTGTCTTTTAAGCCTTTTTCATGGTATGTGATAGCTGTGTCCACTGTTCATCGGACTGTGGGAGATGTGGTAAGATCTAACAGTGCCACAGGCACCAGCACGGACTCGGCTTCTACTGCTACTTGATCTGCTTTTACTGATGCTCACTTTGTAAGTAAAAACAAAGAAATAGAAAGTTATCTTAGACGTTGGTCATTCTTCTTCTACACCTGGTTAGTTTTTTTTCTATAATCTTGTATTGTTTTGTTTGTTTCTCTGGTGTGACCCAAGACAGGCCAGGATGCAATTACCATTACTTCTGCTACTTAAGAGTATAAGTGACTGGGGGAATAAGGGTAGCTACGGTAATGAAAGGTCAGCAAGACCTACAGCTAGCTGTGTCATCTTTTGAATTTGCAAACCAAGGTTCCATCTGTAAATCACATGGTTCACATATGTATCCATGATATTCTTACTGTAATCTACCAGAAAGACTTGCTGTATGGGTGGACAGCAAAGGAAAATAGGCAGATCCTTGCAGTTCAAGACTTTCAATTCCTAATTCCCTTCAAGTGTGTACTCCATTCTAAAGTTATAAATCAATCAAATTTTATCCGTCTTGTTAGAAAGTCTCAGATTTGATCTTTGAGACTGAAGAAACTTTTACAGGCCGACAGTTTCTCTGCCACACATCAAATGGGAGGCTATAATTTGAAGTATGCAAATGAAATTGTCATTACCCCTCTCCTCCCCAACTAACCCCTCTTCCCAGTTATAGGTAGATGGATAGAAGGAGTGGAATGTATCTATGAAATAAACTGAATGCTCAGAAGAGTTCTGATTTTTTTTTTCTCTGGTTCCTAAAAATAAGATTTTTTTTTTATTATTGTTGTGTTAAAACAATGTGTGTGGGGGTTTTTGCAGCAACAGATTTTAGTTAACCTTTGAGGATTTTGCTTTATTAAAGAGGACTTTAATATAGCGCCTCGTCAGTGGTTGCAATTATTACAAGGGTTAACTCCATTTGGAACTTTTTAATGCAGTTATAAATTTGATACTTCTGCATATAAGAAAAGTCTATTTTCTACATGTCCATTTTCAATAAAATTCAGACTAATGAAAGAATTTACTTATTAGGTTTAAATAATCAGATTGATAGTGGGGTAATGTTAGAAAATTTAAAAAGTGCAAGGAGAGGTTTTTCAGTCTATCAAGCATAGATATCTTTGCATAGATCATAGATTGAATGGACCTTTCCCAACTTATTCAGAAGGTTGAGAGTTGAAGCATCAATCCAGGAATCTAGGCCGACACTTCAGTACAGTACTGAGGGAGCACTGTATTGTTGGAAGTGATGTTTGTGAAAAGATGTTAACTGAGGCCCCATCTGCCTCCTCTTCAAGTGCCACTATTGGAAGAAGAGTAGGCAGTTTTTAGTGTCCTGGCCAACATTCCTGCCTCAACCAATACCACCAAAAAAATAACAGATTAACTGGTCATTCATTTTATTTGCTGTTTTTGGAACCTCTCTGGATGCAATTGGTTGCCGTGTTTGCCCGTGTAGCATCAGTCATTGCACTTCAAACGTAATGCATTCAGGACATTATGAAATGCTGTATAAATGCACATTTGTTCTTTCTCATTCTTTCTCTTTTTTTACTCTTTAGGCCCCCGTGTTAGTTTCCATCTGTAGTCGATATTTACGGCACAGTTTTCTGGCAGAGAAGTTTTATTTAAGAATCATTTAGGTAGCTGTGACTTGGGTGTTATTGGAGAAATTACTTTGTTTTAAGTCACTTCTAGAGCTGGTTGCCAGTACAATAGGCTTCAACTTTTCACAAGGAACCGTGGAGTCACAGTCAGGCCGGTAGAGAAATAGTGAAGTGGCGGGAACCGTGTTAGGTTGTTAGGGAAGAATTGGGGCTGCAAGGAAGTTACTTTGAGTGGACATCTGGGAATGGAGTGGGGGGCAAATAGTGTTGAACAAATGTAAAGATGTAGTTAGAGCATCAAGGAAGGATTCCAAACGGCTTTAATTTGAGGCTACTGCTGCTGATGAAAACATTTTCTGCCTCAGGCGTATTTGTGCAAGGGATTCAGAACACTAGAGTTAAGTCTGGGTAATGATAAGGATTTTGTTTAAGATTGATTTATTTTCTTGTGGGCTTGTTATGTTATAGGTTTTATTTTCACCTATACATTTTGAGTTTGATTCCTCAGTTCGTACTATTTCATTTATGGTTGTCCAACGGTTTTACAGAAATTAAGAAATTGGCATATGAACCAATCAACTGAAAGAAATTTGCTGAGGATTTTGGTTATGATTAAATGCAACACAGGAAATATGATGTGCCACATCATTTTGTTATTTACCAGTAGCTTTACACCAACATGTCAGATGGTAGTATTTTATAGGGACAAGTGGTATATTAGCCTTTGTTGCAAGGGGGTTGGAGTACCGGAGTAAGGAGGACTTGCTGCAGTTATTCAGGGCTCTGGTGAGACCACACCTGGAGTACTGTGTACAGTTTTGGTCTCCTTACCTAAGAAAAGATATACTTGCCTTAGAGGGGGTGCAAAGAAGGTTCACTAGATTGATTCCTGGGATGACAGGGTTGTCCTATGAGGAGAGATTGAGTAGAATGGGCCTATATTCTCTGGAGTTTAGAAGAATGAGAGGTGATCTCATTGAAACATATAAAATTCTTAGAGGGCTTGACAGGGTAAATACTGAGAGGCTGTTTCCCATGGCTGGAGAGTCTAGAACTTGAGGTCATAGTCTCAAGATAAGGGGTTGGCCATTTAGGACTGAGATGAGGAAAAATTTCTTCACTGAGAGTTATGAATCTTTGGAATTCTCTATCCCAGAGGGCTGTGGATGCTGAGTTGTTGAATATATTCAAGGCTGAGATTGATGGATATTTGAACTCTAAGGGAATCAAGGGAAATGGGGATAGAGCGGGAAAGTGGAGTTGAGGTCGAAGATCAGCCATGATCTTGAATGGCGGAGCAGGCTCTAGGGGCCTTATGGCCTACCCCTGTTCCTATTTCTTATGTTCTTATGTTTTTATACCATGTAATGTGCAATGTATTATTCCGCTACTAAAGTGAAGCTGCTACAAAGTCTCTAAATGCCGTTTCATAAACAGAGGGCGAATTTAATTTCTCTACAGGTTACAGATCAAAACCGTGGCTTGCTTTCTTTTTTTTAAATGATTGATAAGGTCAATCAGAGCTTACAGATATTCTGGCTCCTGTCAATTACTTTTAGCTGCTGGGGGATTTTTGATACCCCAAATTGCTGAGGGACTTTGTATATTCCAAATTACTACCTTTGTTTCTTTCATACTTTTTTTTTAAAAAAGCATAAACTCCAAGGGTGACAGTCGCAAAGTGAACATTAGTCATGCCATTTTATTATATTAATAAATATGTATTAAATCACCAATGTGTATTCTAGAGGCAGTGATACATGCTTGATTACAGATTTGCTTGTGACGGTGACCTTCAGTACACCATTAATGCCTGGGCACTGAGTGTTGACAGACTATTCGACTGTGAGGCTATCACATTCAACACTGATCATGTTTTTAATTCTTATCCAGTATTAACATGCACAATTCCAGCTGGAATCATTGTGTAATGCCCAAGAGCAGGAACCCTGGCTGATATTCCACTTCTGCATTCATCGCTCTAGCCCAAGGTCACTGATGCTAATTGTACATTCCAGACTAGTGCTTTAGCTGAGCTTGGCTCACGCAGCCCAGGCCAGGAATTGAAACTGGGGTAGAAATTCGTCCGCACCTAGTTTCGGGTGCCAAGGGGGCGACGCAGTTGCAATGCGTGCCCAAACCTGGAAGCCCGGGGCCGGCCCAAAATTGGGCTTCAGGCCTCAATAATCTAAGCAAGCTGCCAACGTCTGTCACTTCCCCCACAGGCCACTTGTCCTTCTGCAAAAATGAATTTTGGGCCACCAGCCTTGCTGGCAGCAGCCTCGGGAGTGCTGTGGTGCCAGGAAAAGCTCTCTTCCTGGCTCCAGATCAGATTTAAAAAACACATTTACTTTCCTTTCTGGTGGTAGCCACTTGCTAGGCTGTATCCACGTGAGTAAAACCTGAGCAGAGCAGGCCCCTGGAAGCCCATTTCCCAGCGGGATCTTAAAACTGGGGTTAGGTCCATCATTAGCATATGCAAAAGGCCTGTTTTAGGTGGCTGCCCCTGACGCCTGAAAAGAGGCCCACCCAATATCGGGTCGGACGTCTATCAGGTGTCCTTGAGCTGCAGGACGTTGGTCTACAAAATTGGCCTGTATTGCGCCCGTTTTACATCCGTAAAATGGACACAACTAGGCCTAATTTCTAGGGCTAGGACTTTTCTGTATAACTAAGTGTCACGACACGTTGTGCATTGAGCCATCAGAGGGCAATCAACACCATTGTTAACCAAATATTGATCCAACTCCTTTCTAGAGGATTTAATCAACATAACTTTTGATGTGAGTATGTTGGCAAAAATACTTATTCAAATTTCTAGACTAGAACAGTATCTGGCACATCCATTTCTGAACAAACCAAGTTTGACCAGAGGAAATCCCAATCATCAATTCTGGTGACAATGCAATTAATACTTGTATACAAAACATTGTTTACACAAACTGGATACATGTAATTTTCCCTACAAGTCATTCTTAGAATAAAACCTATTTTCCAATGGAAATTGATGAAACTTTGGCTAAAAGCTGGGGTCATTTAAGTGATTGAGAGGACAAGTTATTATTTACAGATGGACAGCATTGCAACTTAAATCACTCTCAGCCACACACATGCTTCTAATACTGAAGGGAGATTAAAAACATGAGCAAAACCTGTAGTATAGGCCAGCTTCAACCATCTAGTTGTCATTGGGCCAGTTTCAACCATCTAGTTGTCATTTAAGGGATACCTAACAATATACCAACACACTGTGTATCCATGACAAAGAACCACAGACATGAAGCATTGGAAGTGATTACACTGGTAATCTCTCCAGATGTCCACAGGCTATTTGAGGTGGTTTCATCAAAGCACATCTGCTTCATTTCGAGGATAACTTAATTAGTATCTGACTGCATCCACTCTGTCTATATAAGTAGGTTTAATTATCGTCCACAAATTTATAAAAGCAGCTTGGATACCCCTCCTATTTTATATCTCATTCTTGCTTACGTAAGATTTTCAGTACCCTTAGGCTGAATATGACTTCTTTTGTAACATTATTTATGGTTATGCTTAATACACAGCTAATAGGTTTCCAACTTGCATGGTAAATTAGGTGATTGTGATTGAAAGATTGTTTAAAAAATTAAGAATGAAATGGTTAAACTCCATAGTTAAAATGACAAGTGTTACTTGAATTTCTGTAGTTTCACCTTGTATGTTGGCTGATTACAGGAAGACAACGTGCCTGCTTTAGTCTGATACGCAATTTCAAGAAAATGCTGCTGGTGTTAGTGGTAGAGTTATGCAGGTGCCAGATTCCGCTGGGACAAGAACACCTGCCAGGCTGCTCCAGATAACTCAGCAGCTTTGAGGCATTTTCCCAGGCTCCCAGATGAATGGTCACTAATAGCCGTGGGAGAGGGCTTCCAGTGTCGCATAGTGTACCACATTCTCCACTTGGCAGTGTTATGTAGCTGAAGTCTGCTTGGCTGTGATTGCAATTTTTTTTTTAAAAGCAAGACTGAAGAACTATGTAGCTAAGAGTTTTTTCATTTTCATCTCGAACAATTCTTAAGTTTAATAAGCATAACAAAATGATATCATTTTAAGATGGTAACTTTGAAACACAAACAACTGCAGTATCTCCTAAAATGGTGTAACTTGATTACAGTCAGTGTATCAGATAAGTACACTGCTGGAAAAAGGCTGAAGATAGCTGCCAAAAATGACTAAAAGTAATTGCACATCATTCTGCAGTTGGTAAAGTTATTTTGAAAGTTTACATGACTTGAAATGCTCAGACTTACTTGACCACTTCCCAGATTCAAGCGGAGACATGTAACTGTGCTATCTCCTGGGAAATAAAGATGTTCGCTGAAAACATTATTTCCAAAATCCAGTGTGGTCAGCATTCTAGATGTTGTGTGGCTTAGTGCTGTTCTTCAAAACTATATTCAAAAGTTTAACATTTATACACTTTTCTGGTTGATTAGTGTAACTAATAAGGTTAGTAACTATATATAAGAGTATATTATTCAATAGTCAGAAGCTGATAGGAAAGAAACTATCGAATTGGATACAGATTTTCATATTATTTTGTGTTCTGTAGAGGAAGCTTAGCAAGACTGCCTTGCAAAAGTGTAGAAAGATGTGCATTATTAGCAAAAAAATGAAATGCACGATTTCTTTCCTAAAGCTACATCTATTGCTAATGTGGCTTGTTCACTGTGTGATTTGTTATATTTGTGTGCCTGCCATGATTGTAGCTTTGAAACCTTTTTTTCTTAGATCATTGCCTTGGTAATTTTTATCTTCTAAAAACGTTAGTTATATTGACTCGTCACTACTAATCAGATGGGTAACAGAGGAAAAAATTAGACTTGTAGTCACACTTGTGGGAGTTGGTCTTTAAGTCTTAAGGCTGAAAGGTATTGATTACCTATTGAGGAAAATGTCCCATTGGTTGATACAGATTCAAACTGGGATGACTGATTGGTGAAAGCTTTTTAAATTCTTGTTCTCTCAGAATCCGTTTGAAGGAAATGAGGTTCTGAGAATCCCTTGGGGCACTACCTCCTTAAATCTCCAAGGTTCTCACATGAATGAGTCTCTCTGGGGACCAGCTAACACAATCTGGTCACTACAATAGCTTAACTTCTCCCTTGCAGCAGACTAACTTGACAAGGTGCCTAGACTTAACTGTGATTACTTCTCTCAATGGGATCAATGTTATCGCCATTGTGAGCTTTAGACTGGAGAGATCATTACAGTCCCTGTCCTCACATCTAGTATCTCGTTGTATGGTAAGTGAAAGTAAGTGGACTTGTGGCATAACAATCATTTTTCAAATACATTTTAAAATATGCACATCCTTTTCTCTCTCCCAATTTTCTGTTCTTGTATGTCCACTGTTACCAAGTGCTGAAATATTTCATTCTTCAGATAAGTGATCCAAATCACCATGGTCAATTGTACATTTGTGGGGCAGTACAGTATTCCATTGAGTTTCTTTCAGGAGCCCGTCTAGATACTGGCAAACTGTTCCAAAGTAGTAAAATCTCAATGTCGGTCGACGGTGGGATTTGAACTTTGGTCTATGTTTGGGCACTCATATGCTTTAAAATGTTTAAATGATTTATTATGTGTTCTTTTAAAAGTTTGCTTTAAATATCCATAATAGATTTAAAATCTTATGTTTATGCACACTTGCTGTCTACAAAATCTTATTTCAGGATGTCAAATTTTACCATTATAAAGTCTTATGTCTACATTTATAATGAAAACTGCCTATGTCGTACTGTAATTACACCCTCCCACCATTAGTGGTGCTGTAGTGCTTCAGTTTAGGTTTCCCAGCTCCTCAGCTTCTCTTCCATACCTAGTAGCACATGGGGCAACCCATTTCTCTTACTGCTTTTTACATCCAGCAGGTCATACTTTGGGTTATTTCCGTAACAAAGTCCCTTTTTAGGTGGACAGACCGTTAGCCTTCCTCACTGAGTATATGCGATGAGGAGGTTGCCACCCCCCTCCCTTCGGATGCGAGTACCCTGCTGGATGTCAATCCAGTATTCAGAGGCAGTAATTCTGGTCTCCTGCTTGCCATGGCTACGATGGGGTGGATCACTCCGCTCCCATTGGATAGGAATACCCCACTGGATGTCACCCACTATTCAGAGACTGGAGCTCTCCTCTCCGCTTGCCAGGGCTCCTCGGCTTATACTGCATAGAAACTCCAATGCTCCAACCAACACTACTACTCTACTTCCTAAATTGCTGTAAATTTTGTTATTTAACTATAAATAATTATATAAAATAAAAGTATTAGAGAAAAATAAGGGCAAAATATCTGACTTCAAAATTGAAACTGAATTATGTCTATGCACCCTAGTCCAGTTATCCCTCGCACCCCCCATTCTCTAATCCCACTTCACTTGAAGATTACACTTGGTCATGATGCCTCATGTGCAATGTCATAGGTGACCAACTTATACAACAATAACTTGTATTTATATGGCGCTCTTAACTTAGAAAAGCATCCCAAGGAACTTCATGGAAGTGTAATCAGACAAAAAATGACAAAGAAGGAGATAATAGATGTGACTAAAAGCTTGGTCAAACAGGTAGTTTTAAGGAGGGTGTTAAAGGAGGAGAGGGAGTTGCTGAGGAGGAGAGGCTTTGGGAGAGAACTCCAGAGCTTAGGACCAATACAGCTGAGGGCACGGTCGCCAACGGGGGATGCACAAGAGACCAGAGTCGGAGGAACACAATTATATGATTGGAGGAGGTAGGGTGGGGCGAGGCCATGAAGAGATTTAAACACAAGGATGAGAACTTTAAATTTGAGGAGTACTGTCTAATTCTCTGGAAGCCAAATCACATTTTATTTTTGAGTTATTTACATTAATGATGTACAAATCAAAGGTATTTTGTTACATTTATATGTAATTTACTTAAAATGTATGCTTTAAAATGATACACATTTCTTTTCATAGAGAAATTTAAAATCTTGCCCACCAAACTGGCTTTGGATAATGTCTTCCCATCATCTTGCTTCACTTTAGTGCACTTAATCATTTACACACAAATCAAAGATGCTTGATGCTGTCCACACTTTAAATGCAGCTATTCAAAATACCATTCCCAAATTGGATTAGTAAAATATTTGATGCAATAGGTTAGCATGACAACCTGGAATAGCGTGTTGGCATCTCAACTCATGGTTGTCTGTCGCAACTGAGGCTTGTTAGCCCTTGGATAGGCAGCTGGATACCTGAAGGGTACCCTTTAAAGTAGACTATTGCACTTTGTTCAGGAGAAAAAAAGATTGATTTTCCATGTCTGTCTTCTATTTGTGCTAAATGGAGCAACAGTAGCAACAATGCCGGAGTATTCCATGCCCTGCACTCTTCCGTTGTCATTGTTGAAGAAGACTGCATGTAGACATATGGGCCCCAAAATTCCTGGGTCTGGGAGGGCGAGATAGTGCATGTGCCAGACGGGAAAGTAGGGATGTCGGAATTTGGGGCAGGACGTAGTACTACCAGGATTCTGCCATTTGTTATCGATGAACAAAAATTCTTATGGGGGAGAGGCAGTGCCTCTTGCGTCTACCCCCTCCCCTCCTGACATCACCGAAGGAGGGTGAGCTGGGGGGAATGATGCCCCCACCTGAAATTCCGCCACTTCTGCTGTTCTTGCAGCCAGCAAAAACTATGCCTGAATGACGCAGGCATATGTACTAGACTCTCACGGAAGTAGGGGGCTAATGCCGGTTTCCTGACACAGGCCAATCAATTTCCATTCAAAAGTGGCATCAAGAAATAGTGTCATTTTTTTTAAAATCCACTCATTGGCCACCCTTTGCACTGGAGCAACACGATGCCACTCTAATATTCCTAGTGGGTGAATACACAGGGAACGCCAGAAGTGGCACGGATGCCTGCTCCCTTTGTTAATGAACCCATCCCCAGGATTTAGGACAGGATCAATGCTGGGGCAGTGCCGCGGTCAGAAGTCCTGCCCCACCACAATTCTGGCAGAGCAGGTGTCGAGGAATGTCAGCCCCATATTATTTATAAAGTGCATTGGTGAAATTAAATAGCATAAATTGAGATATAGCTTCATTGTTTCATTTTCCTTTCAATCAGTCCAGAGAGCAGAGGAACAATTCCAGTAACTATGTTAGTGCTAGTCATGCCAGGAACCAGTCTCTGAAAGGCTGTACCCCAGTCACGAGAGGCTCATCAACCCCCAGAGCCCTAGCCACTCAAATACAGCAGGTGCCTAGTCCCCTAGTTCATAAGGCAATACAACACGATTTTAAACAACTAGGAGAGAACTTAGAAACACCTCGATGCAGTAGAAAAAGATATTATCCAGCCACAAGTTAATCTAGGAACATTGCAGGCTGTTCTCTAGCAAATAAAGTAGGTGTTCTAGAAACATGTGTAATGCGTATCATGGCAACAGTTCATTACATGAGATGATTTGTTCAAAATGTGCTTTCTACAATGCACTTATTTTCACGTGATTTATATTGTAGGACAAAATTTCCGTCTTGCAGCTTATTTTATGAAGAGACATACAAACTTGAGATGTGTCACAAAGCGGCAATATTGTGGTATGTACACATTTACGAATAGTTAAAAATTTAATTACATTTTAACCAGAAAATGTTTATTACTTACGTACTGCGTACCCATAGTCACTGAATAGATTAAAAATGCTAGTTATACTTAAAATGTAGTTTTTATTGATATGCTTGTGTTAGCATTGTTCTATTAAATATATTTAAAATGTATTTTTCATTCTTAAATTATGTTTGGTTGGATTTTCTTTTCTATACTTTTGGTACAATAGAAGGAAGAATAACTAGTACAAGAGCAGAATAGAATATGACGGAAAAGAAAGGATAACAGTTGAATAAGCCAGCTGTCTGATGATATCACTGGCAGTCAGCATCCCAGAATGGCTCCGTAGGTAACATGAAAAGGTATTCAGACTGGGCTAAGAACTCCTTTAGAGGCACCCAACACCACAAAGCCATATTATATACTGGCAATCTGCCATTAAGAGTTCGTTAAGGACTGTATAAAATTATTGAGGAATTCTGCAGGGTCGATTTGGGTGGAATCCAAGTTTTAAATGACTACTTAGCATCAGTCTTCACTAGTGGAGATGACGCCGAATTACCAATGCTGCAATATATAGCTGATGCTAAAATTGAATGTGTAGAAGTAAATAGGAAAAATTTGCAGGGTTATGGGTAAAGAGCAGGGGAGTGGAACTAATTGGATAGCTCTTTCAAAGAGCCGGCATAGGCGTGATGGGCTGAATGGCCTCCTTCTGTGCTGTATGATTCTAGTCCTTGCTAGAGTTAGACCACTTAAAGCAAACTGAGCTGCTATACTGGCTCATATTTGGTAGCTTACAGAGGTCTTGGATTGCAGGAAAGAGGCTCACGCAATGCCTACATTTAAAAAGGACAATAAGTCAGAACTAGGAAACTGCAAGTCCGTAATTTAACTTCGGTTGCCGGCAAGTTGCTAGAAGGAACAATTAGAGATGCTTTATATGATCATCTTGATGGAGAAGGGGTTATTAAGGAATCATAGGCATGGCTTCTGGAAAAGGAGCCTCACTAATTTGAATTTTTGAGGAGGTTACCAAGGTGATGGATAATGAAAGCCCAGTTGATATTGTGTATTTAGACTCTAAAAAAGCTTTTGATAAAGTGCTGCACAAGAGGCTTCTAAGTAAGGTTGTGTCTTGTGGGATTGGCAGGCAAATCTCAGTTTGGATAATGACTTGGTTGCATTCACATCAAGGAGTCATTAAAGGTAGCGGCCTTCCACTGGGGCTGGTCAGTAGTGGAGTCCCGCTGGGATCGGTTTTAGGACTGTTGCTGTTCAGCATTTTTATTAATGATCTGGATAACGGCATCAGGAGAACGATCTGCAAGTTTACAGATGACAGGAAGATATATGCGGGAGTTAGGACCTTTTAACGGAAAAAAAATTGCAAGTGGATCGAGACACAATGGGGGGAATGAGCCCTTGTCTGACAGATGTTTTTCAATATAGATAAATGCAGCGTGAGGCATTTGGGCTGAGGTAATTCCAAGTATGTACACACCATAAAGGTTTGCACGTTCAAAGCAGCTGAGTGGGAGAAGGACCTGGGAGTTGTGGTTCATGAATCATGGAAGGTCCACGACCAATGCTGTGAAGTTATTGCGAAAGTGAATAGAGTGTTAGAATGTACAGCTAGGACAACTAAACATAAAACTAGATGTACAGTCCTTTCCTTTGTACAAGGCCTTGGTCAAGCTGCATCTAGAATACTGTGCCCAGTTTTGGTTCCTTCATGTAGTGGGGTTGGGGGATAGCAAGGCCCTGAAAAGGTTTAGAAGAGGGCCACTTGATCAATACCTAATTTCAGGATTCTTAGTTATCAGGACAAACTTAGAGAACTGAGGCTTATTACTTTGGAAAGGCATAGACTTTGAGGGGGATGTGATTGATGGCTCTAAACTAATGAAGGGATTAGATTTTGTACATGTGGATAGGTTATTTGAGTTAGTTAGGCAAGAGACGCCATGGGGACATCAGTATAAGTTATGAAAGCACAGGTTTAGCTTAGATGCTAGAAATACTTCTTTTTGCAGAGAGTCTGGAATAAATTGCCAGTGTGTAGTGATTGCTACAAGTGTTTGAAAGGGAACTGGACAAGTTCCTTCAGGTAGAAGACATTTCGAGTTATAGATGGTAGGTGGCTTAACAGAGATTAGTGATGCCAGTCTCCTGAAGCTTGCTTGATTGTCTTTGGTAGTTGGACAGGAATTTCCCAGAGTTTTTTTTCCCCCTAAATTGGCCTACGGTTTCTTTGCCTCTCCCAGGGGGTGGGGTGTGATAGGTGGATGGTGTGTGTGCTGTGATGGGACAAGCTTGATGGACCAGCTGGTCTTCTCTGTCCTTTTTTGTATGTTCTTATTCCCTATCCCATAGAATAGTTTCCTATGGTTGCATGGCTCCCAAGTGGCTCTCAGGCCACTTGTGCCCCCCACTGTTAGCAATGGAGCTGTTATGGGCACTGCTCATGGCACTATAGCAAATTGCAGTAAACATAACATCAAAACAAATATTTTTTACATTTTTTTAAAATAGTATTTTGAACAACAAGTAATCCGCAGACTGCCCTTTTTAAGCTACATACTGCAGTTCAAGAGTCTGAGAAGGAATCTATTATGATTACTATGCACGTATTAAGCAGCATTTCATAATCAAACTACATGTTTAGAAGATATATAATGTTTTGGTGTTTAAATTAACCATTTTTTTGTATCAATGTCAAATTGCTAGTTAAAAATGTATTAACCTCTGAATTCCCGTCTGTGATATTAGCAGTTGGATGCATATCATGTTTATATAACATCACTCCGTCTACTATTTTAGAGGAGGCATTAGCCTATTTAAAATAAATGAATTAACGCCTCTGTTAAAATAGCAGACGGAGAAATGTCATACCATCGTATTAAGCATTCATCTGCTAATGTCATTGACGGTAATTTCTAGACCATTGTCTGTAAGTTTAACATGAGTGGCCATGAGGTGAAGAGGAGGTAATATTTATTATAGTGAAGCTCACTGAAAATGCACAAGCAACAAATTCACGAGTACATTTTTGATGTTTGGTGCACTCGTATAACTACAGCAAAAGGGAACCCATTGTATTTTCTGTTTATTTTCTATTGGGTTACTTCTTAATGTGAGTATTTTCAGTTATTTATAATTTTGAGTTGAGATTTGTTTTTCTTGTGGGAACTACTACATGTGGTACAGGGCAAAACAACTTGTGTTATATTCGGGGTATGAGGTACCCATTTTTCTATGAACAAGAATCATATCCAATGCATCTTATCTAGCTAGTCTGAAGAACTGAATCATGTCATAAAGACTGACTGGCTGAATAAAACTTGTAAAACTTTGTCTGACTGGCTCACTCTATGAAGATCATAAGTTTGAATGACTTCCAAGGGTTAATGATAAAGATGTATTAAATATCTTGTAAATGGAGTGCAATATCCGAACTTTATTCATGACACTTTTATCAGAGTGGATACCTCAGAACAATTTAGGATACATTTTATAATGTGCCAGAATGAAGGTATGATGTCGTATTATAATACTTAACAGATGGATAGCTGGTAATGATCTATAGTCAAGTTAGTAGTAGTACCATTACACTGTCAGTATTGAATGAGTAGCAAAAATAAAATGATAAAACTAAAATAAATCCTTTTTATAAATGCAAATATATTTGATTTGAACTTATGAGCGTAACTAACTCCCTCCCCCATTTAAAAAAAAAGAGTTACCGTTAATTTTCTTTTGTCTTTCTGTTAATTTATAAAACAAAAATGTATAGATTTCTTCATTCACCATCTGTTACTTGTGGCAGGAGTTGCCTGGGTTGGTAATGTAGTCAGAGTCCCTTTAAAATGTTTTTGATATCATACCCTCCTTCTCTTAGAACTAATGTATCTGTAGAAAGCCGTTTTATTGCCCTTTATATACTTGCTAATTTTCTTGCATAATCCCTCTTGGTCTATTTCATCTCTCTTGTAAATTTCCTATATGTATTTGCCCTGGCTTTCGTTTTAAGTATGTGCTCCGTAAGCACTATATGCTACTTTTTTCACCCTATTCATTCATGGAACCCCAGCCTTCCATCCATTTCCTTTGTAACTTACTGGAATATATTTAATTTGTACCCTTCCTGTCTCCTGTTTTAAATATTTCTCATTGCTGATCTAGAGTTTTATTTGCCACTTTTTGCTTTTGTATAATGTGGGCAAGGTTCCTTTTCATTTTGCTATAATTTGCTTTTTCTAGTCAAGTGCCCTTGTCCTAAATTTTTCTTTTTCTTTTTCTGGTCTTACACTGAACCTTATATTGCGGTCACTGTTTCGCAAATGTTCCCCTACTGTTAGGTCACCTACTTGCTCCATTTGATTAGACAGATCAGGTCAAGTGGTGGTTCCTTCCTTGTTGGAGTAACAACATATTGATTGAGATAACAGTTCTGAGCACACTGCAAAAACAACCCTTCCCTTTTTTTAGTACAAATATTTTTGCCATCCCAATCTATTTTTGAATAAGTGGAATCTCCTCCGATTTTATTATTATTGTTGAATTTTGCATTATCAGTTTGTAAGTCAGAAACATTCAATGTAATGCCAATAGCCATTCTACTACCTCGTGCTGACCTTAAGAAAGTAATCGTAGACAGCGCCAGTTAAGCCTGCTACTTGGAACAATCCTCATTCTTTTACCAGATGTTGCTGTCTGGAGTTTTGAGCCAAGAATGATCTGCCGTTAGCTAGGTCTGTTCTGACTCTAAGCAAGCAGGTCATCCTCCTTCTCCTGTGCACTATTAGGTCAGACTCCCACAGTATGTGAAATGTGCTGAATGAACAAGAAAATAAGATTTCTTATCTTTAGAGGCTTCCTCATTCTTCAAACTATCCTTCACATACCAAGGTGTATGTCCTCTACCCACTTTGGAATTGTTGTATATATTTATATGTTGCATTTTCTGCCTTCTGTGGAGAAAAATTGATTCACCTGCATATTTACACATTAAAAAGGGAGAATCATGGGTATCTTTATTGCTGTTTAGAATATCTTAAAGGGACTATATTCACATCTGAAGATAGCATAAAATAGTTCTCCTTTCTCTTCCTCTCCTTCCCCACCAAATCATAATTACCTTTGGAAGGATGCAAATGGCTGGACTATTTCATCTTCCAGAACTGGATTGAACCTTTTGAAGCCTTCTGCCAATGGAGTAATGCCTGGGTTGTATGGGGTGAGGAGGAAGTAGTATAGCAGGAAAATCCAAAGGTATGTAGAAGAGTCCAAATTCCCACCAAACATGCAGCTCTGCTCAGAAAATCTATTGAGGTTGAATAGTCTGGAACTGCAGTGCTAGATGTTGAGAGGCTTTTGAGGAGAGGTAATTAAGAGCAGCATTTATTTTGCATACTTCTTACCGATGTCCTAGTCCTGTAAAGGAAATTCCTTTCCTCTCCTTCCCCCTCCCCCTCTTTCTGATTATGTTCCCATACAATTACAGCACTCTTTCCCTTACATCTGATATTGTCAAATTCCAAAACTCTGGTTTCAGGGTTGAAAGTAGTTTCTGCCAACCTAAGGCTCGGGGACCTGAGTCTGTACATCTTAAGGTCAAACTTATTTTAACAAGTGAGTCCCCGATACGCTCCCACTTAGTGAATACAGAATGGGACAAATTATTTTTTGGACTGTCTGTATACTATATTCTAAAAGGTTTTGCCAGGCTCAACAATATCTGGGTCAAAGGTTTTGCACTGATGTACAATGTTGATTATCACAGTACTTAGAAAATAACTGCACAATATGTATTGGGAAGGATTTATAAAGGCTAGCATGAGACATACTCTTGTGTAGGTACATGTTATGTACATAAAATGCCATGGTGCTCCATTTAAGGAGCAGCGTTTTGTATATAAATTTGTTATAAATCAACCCATTTGTGGTCTTCGTGTGGATTTGAAGTGTTTAATTGGCAGAAAGCTATCATAACTTGAAATTTTTGCTAGATTATCGATGTAGAAAAATTATTTTATAGTGGATAATCTAAATGATTTTGAAAAGTTTATTATATTATTGCTAAATGGAAAAAATATTTGCTACTTCAGGTTAGTATAATATTTTTACCTCTTCTTAAAATGTAATGTTCCAACTCCTGCTTTGTTACTTAGTGTCAATAATAACATTGCTAACACTGACAAGTTTTAGTGGAAAAGTTGTATTAAAGCATCAGGTGAAAACTTTAATCTTTTCCTTTTTAGGATTTTATATATTCCCTGATCGTTTTGTGGTTTGTATGACTCCATGTGAAACTGGTCCAAAAAAAGGAGTGGCTGAGGAACCGATTACTGTATGTATTTTTTTGTAAAATTATATAAATTGGTCCACAACAAAGCAAATTATGAATCTGGTTTGTAAAACCTCATTATAAGGGATGAACATTTTGTCACTTTTGCAATAATCCACTAACATTTGAGGTTTTAAAACAAGCTGTCTGTACTCAACATTCTTAATAACAAGGTTCAGTTGTATTCCACAGCGGTGGGGATTTTGCAACGCACCGCTCCCACGCAGAGCCTCTCTAGATGGTAACACAACTTGAAGGTAAAGGTGGCAGCATGGTTTGAAGGTAGGGCTGTAACGCTACAAGGCTGCTTTTTGCAACTTGCGTTCCCATCTAGCAAGGCTTCACACTGGGAACGGAGCCTCGCAAAATTTCTTCTTTTATGTACCCCATTCTTTATGTGAATGGAACTAACGCAGGTTTTAGGTTTTATTGGAACTGGAAACAAGATATCATAAATGACTTTAAATCTGAGTTTAAATAAACAAAAATGTTATTATTCCAAGTACATTTTGTTTCTAAATGCTTTATAGTTAAAGTTGTATCTATGTAGATAAATGTTTTTGCATCCTGTTTAGCAGTTTATGACAAATCAAAGGATATATGGGTGTAATATCAATAGCATCTAGATTAGCAGGTAAAACTGAGGTGAGGTGTAAAACTGATCTTATTAACACCTCCTCACTGATCCTCTTATGTGAAGAACTGTTGCTCCTATACTTTATATTTGCTCTATTTATAACATCAAAACAGGAAGTTAAAATGACCTGTGTGATCCGAAGGCAAAAGAATGTTATGTCTTGAATAGAGGCAGCTGCCTCTGTTTATTCGTGACACATATAATACTTGACGCATAAAGTTGTTCAACCTTCCTTCCATAATGTAAGTGGAAGTATATACTTCAGAAAAGTCACCAGGGAATTATGAATGTTAATTTCCTTATGATTTATATAAAATCATAAAACACTTAAATTTGAACAGGACAGAAACTGCTAGGGATTAAATAAACCCAAAGGTAAAGTTTCTTTTAAAAAAAATCTGTATACAATACAGGTGCATATTTTAAGTTTAAACAATGTGTATCACAATAGTAATTGATCATTTAAACGAAAATATTTTCTACCCTATATTCTTATTGCGTTGTTTTGGGAGTGACAGTGGTAACTCTTGGTAATATTCATTGCCTGTGAAGCATAAAATAAAAGTGTTCTGATTTCTAGTTTAAACCTTTATATTAAGTGTACATTCATTTTATAACCAGTTAAATTTCACCTAATTGGTATTAGAGGAAACAAAAGAACACATGAAAGTAACCTTTCCATATACACTGGCCTTTTGTGCACTAACGGTGGCCTGTACAAGTAAATAATATCCTAATAGAAAAAATATATACTGGAATTAGTACTTGTTTGTTAGAATTTTTTTTTAAAGAAATTAAATATAATTTAGTCGCTTGTATTTACAGAGAAAAATAAATTATTTATGCTAAGCCTTGTTTAAAATTTATATCTTTGTATTAATTATCCAAACCATAATTAGTGTGATAGCTGAACTGTGTGGCATATGCAGAGTTTACTTGTAAGGAATACTTTAAGTGGTTCTTTGAAATGATAAGAAGTAGAATCTACAGGTAATGTATTGTAATCTTCTAGGTTACTGATGTATTTACTTGTTTGGTCAGTACAAATGTAGCTTTCTAAGGTGTGCCATAGATAGATTACATTGACAGTGGGCACCATTATTTGTTCTGTACTGTTTGAATTTATTTCCCTCAAAATAGTCATCAGATGATGTGTCAGTTGCCCTGCAATCACTTCTCATATTTCTGTTTGCAAACAGCTCAACATTCTATACTTGCAGGCCTATTTAGTGTATTCAGAAATTATGTTTTAAAATTTATTTGGGGTGGTCAACTCTCAAATGTGTGATTTTTGCTCACTTCTGTACTTTTGTAGGATGGTTGTGAGTATGTCACATCAATGTTTGTGCAATATGTTGCAATAAAAATAGGATGGATGTGAAAATTGTACCATTGGACTACCTCGGTTCTAAGACAGTGGACCCAGTAGTGGAATGAGCAGGGGAGTTTATTTTAAAATATCAATGATAACTACAGCACCATTAACAAATTGCCTTACTATCTCTCTCCAACTTCACAGGACCCCTCAAGACTTACTTTTTTGACAGTTCCTTCAGACACCTCCCATTATCTTTCTCCCTTCCTCGTCAGTGTTCACAACTTTCTCTATAAAGCACCTTGGAATGTTTTATTACATAAAAGATGCTAAGTAAATGTAAGCTGCCATCACAATAGCACTTTTAAGTACTCTTTATTTTTGTTACTCAAATATGTACTTATATTCCATTTTCTTTTGTTCTTTATTTCATCCTCTTTGGTCAGTTTTCTCTCCATTTCCAGAAAATGTTGACTCCTTGCTGGGGATTTCCACAGGCATCAGTTGTCACCTGGTGCCTTGCCCAAATGGCCATTCTTCATGTATGAACTTACACCATGAATATCAGCAGGCTAATTGACTATGGTGGCATCACAGATACGCCTAATTCTGTCTTCACCTAATGTTCACAGATGTCCAATTTTAGGTGTTCCTCTTTCCCTTTGGATCTTCCTGCTTCATACATTACTTAGCCAAGAGACAAGGCAAGCAAATGGCTCCCAGGCTTCTGCCAATGCTGCTATTGAATTAGCCAGTAGAAGCAGTGTGAGAACAGTGTGGGGTTATTCCGCTGCCAATTTGTCTTCCTTCCTCCGCACAGACAAACTTTTAATGCCCCACCCAAAGCTGGGAAATTGGTGTGTGGGTAATTTATCAAGAACCTGTGCCCTATCACCTATTGACAACTTTCACTAATATTATTGGATTCGCATCTGATTATATGTCTACAATTTTATCACAGCTTTGGTGAACATTGTTCCTAGACATTCGGTTTCATTTGCTTGATCTTGTTATACAAAGAACACGTACCAGTATTTTGAACCATGTTTAATTGTAGGCTATCTGCAAAAATATATTTTGGTGGATTTCTCCCTTGATCCATATGTTTACCTTGGGTCACGTTGGTCCTGAATGTCTCTTTGGGATGGAGTACTTAACAGAGGCCCTCTTTATTAAGTGGCTGCTTGAGAAGCAGAACTATCAGATCTGTTAACTGGAGCTCTATGCTGCCTTTCTTACTTTTTGAATTTTTTTTTAAAAATCTCGATTAGGCCAGTGTTTCTGAGAACAGACAAAGCCACAATGATGTTTTACTTGAACAAGTAAAGCAGAATGTGTTTGCTATTACTCTGAGCTTAGCCAGAGAATTTTTAAATGGTCCCTGGTGAGGAACAGTTGTGATTGTGGCCAGCCATTTTTCAGAGAAACAACAGTAAGCTGAATTTGCTCTACAACTGTTAGGACAAGCCACTTCCAGGTGGACTATCTCTCCTACCATCTCTTGTTTTCCTTCTTCTCCATGTACTCTCTTATTCTACAGAAAATCACACAATCTAGGCTGAAAAATCAGTTTGCTGATTAATGACCTGGGCAGCTATGGCTTTCAGAGCATTCATCTGGCAATCCTTTACACCTTCCCTGGTAAAAATCCATCCAGTATACCAGTGATGGTGACGAGGCTTTATATAACACTACTGATCTTTGTGACTCTTTCCCAGAGAGTACTATCACCAAGACCTGTGCCCATTGTATGCAAAAGTGTAAATGCCGAGTTAACCGATAATGTGCTGTACCAAGGTTTGTTGCTGCATTCTTTAGACAGGCGAGTCAGCGGAGCGTTCGCTCCACGCGCCTATCCGTGCTGGCACGCAACCCTTGCCAAATTCGGCACTGGGCCTCATCTGTATTTAACCAGCGAGCTGAAGGGGGCCACTCGGGTGTCCAGAAACAGCTCGCTGGTGCCAGTAATTTGGGTTGCTGCGACAAGGGCTGCAGCTCTCAGGTGGTGTCCTGGGGGTGGGGGAAATGATGCTGAGAGGGGGGCCAGCACTGGCTGCCAGTGGAGTGACTCGAAGTCAAGTGAAATGCAGTTTGTCCACTACAGAACAAACTTTAGGAACAAAAGAAATCTGACCCTTGCTGGATTCTGAAACTAGTTATACTCTATCAGCAAGCTATTTTTGCATTCTATATTTCTCCTCTAAATGCATTGTGACCCAATGGAAATTACATAATCACCTATAACAAATTGATAACATCACTGTCCCTGTGCAAGGACAGTAACAATTTTCAATATTGTTTGTGTTACTGGCAAATTCATTCTTTGTGGGGTTTTTTCCTTGACTTACCTTTTTTGTGTGTATTTAATCCAATATAATGCACTAAAGACTATTACTTGCTTTTCTAATCTTAATTCCCTGAAGATGGAACTCATTCATCCATGCATATATTTGTGATTTTTTTTTCCTCCATGTGAAAGATCCATCTTGTTTCAGCAGTTTAAAAATAACCAGTGCTAGTCATTGGGTGCTATATATTAAGTAACAACAATGGATGTTACTGTTGCAAAGGCCATTTGAGGAGGAGGGAACAGGATCATGCTCCTCGTCTGATTTTTTTTTTCCTTGACACAAGTGCACTGAAATTAAAATCCAGGTAAAAGTGTGTGCTTGGGTCTGAGAAGTTCCTGTAGAGAATCAAGATTGTTACAGTGAGCAATTTTCTCTTTTCAATAAAGTATTTTAATTCTATAATTTGAATTTCCTGCTGAAAATTGACTTCTATAGTTAAAATTATAGTTTACCTCTTTCTGGCATTTTTATAAACCTGTACTGAAAACGAAGAGCAGTGCTGCGTTGAAGGTTCTCTTTAAACATTTATTTTTAAAAATGATGAGAATAAAATAATGAAATACTTCACAGTAAGTTTTTTTTAAGACTTATCATAACATGCATAGTATTGTTTAGAGTTTGTTCCATCTTATTGCAGTAACTACAATGACTATTAATTAGCATTAAGTAATATTCTCTTTTTGCTGTGTCAACTCTGAAATTCGCAGATTAAGGCTGTGACACGTCTTGACTTGCTCTGCATGAGCACTAAACTTCACGCCCAAATCACTTCTACTTCTGTTTATGATAGTGAAATGCGCCTTCTATTTTGCTTCGTGTGTTATCTGTTTTCCCCTTTTTCTGCCTTTGTAGAACGGACAATCTATCTGCAGCACATAGGAAGGATTGCCATTAGTTTTGTAGCCTTCCATAGTTCATTGCCACTCCATAGTTTTGCTAATAGAAATTAGAGCTATTGAAGAATGAGGCAGACTGAGCCCTATGGCCCAGCTGGAAATATATCCTGATCAATTTGTCAGTGAACCTGTGCTTCAGCCACTGTTGGGATCTAAACCCCTGATCACAGAAGTCACATTATAACTGGGTGGAAAATTTAGTCATATAAATCTTTATAGGGGAAAAATACTAATTATTTCAAAGTTGCCAATAAGTTCATCATATAAACAGAGTCCTGCACTTTAAACTGTGAGACCACTTTTATTACAAGTGTGTGAATGATGTACCGCTCACTCCTACCATATGATGCCATCTATATCTGTTTTATTTGTGTAATGGGGTAAAATCTAGAATTATCTGTTGATTTTGGCTAGGATGTTGCCAGTGGAATTTGCAGGCCGAGTTCCTTCCTTGGTTTTAGTGACCTTGGCACGGTTATGCTTTAATTCCACCCGAAGCAATTTTAACAAATTCTGTCGCTGTAAAGATTTTTGCAAAAAATAAAGCGGATAGATTAAGTGATTTCAGGGGATTTTGTGTTACCATATAGGATAGATGACACTGGTGATACTAATGCAAGTGGATGCCTTTAATTACTGTACTTCTATATTTTAGTTGCAGTCTTTGAGATCGATAGAAATACGTTTTAAAGCAAAAATGCAAAGGTTACCATTTTTTCAGTTTCTTCTGAGAATGGTGCAAAATAGATCTAGCTGGGTTGTAAATAACTTTCAAAATTCACACAAAATGTTGCTTATAATATTAAATAGAAGTTATTGTGATGGAAAATTATACATCTAAAAATAGTCCCTGCACACCACAGTTCCAATTACCAGATCTAATATTAAGCACAGCTTGTGATACTTTTATTATAGAAAGTAAAAATAGATTTTTTTAAGCACAACAATGCATTCCTTTTGATCAATGAACATCTGGGGCTATCATTGTGTCCCTTTTTTGCCTTCTAAAGGCTGCTTAATTGATGCTTACAGGAAGGATTGCTGTGTCAGATTTAGCTTACCATAACAACTGAAATGTTTCTAAAACAGTTTATGGTGTACTAGTTGAAGCAGTGGCAAAGATTGTGACTTCATTTATACCACCGCTGTTCCAAACAGAGTCTGATTAAGTTTGAGAACACAGAGGAAAATCACAAGAAATACATCCGTATTAGCTCAGTGATTGCTTGGACTTACATTCTGTGTCATGTCCTTTGGCTTTCCTTGCAACAGCTTCCCTTTGTGGCTTATTTCCAGCCTGAGGGAGTTTACATAATTCTTTCAGTAGAATTTTCAGCAGTTCCCACAGTGTCTTTCAGTGTCGAGGGCTGACTCATACTTGAGTCTTTTAATTGAACAATTCTGCATCTATTTTGTGTGTTCGTTTCATGTTTTGTTTTGTTTTAAAACTACTCTGGGGAAGGGGGAGAGAGAACCATTCACTTATGACCTACCCATACTGTGATCACTTGTTTTAAGAACTCGTGTTTATTAACCCTTTCAGGACTGCAGAAACATTTCTGTACCAAAATAACCTGTCACAAGAATTCTCATTTCTAGTTTATTCCAGGATTACTATGAATGAGGAAACATGCTGTACATTTCTCTAATGTGTAATATTCAGCATCAGAAATGTATAGGAAACATCTTTTTCACTTGCTAAATATGAAATGTGTTTTGAAAGTTGAAGAGATTATTTTAATTCCAAGATTAATAACAATAAACTCTGACAAAGAGAACTTGGGAATTACAATTACCACGTTCATTAGAGTGGGGGAAGCTTTAGGAAAAATATTTTGTGTTAGTGCTGTTGTTACACTTTGACTATTTAAAGTACCTTGCATAGAAAGATACAGGGATAAATAGTATAGTGTAATGTGTTATTATGTTTTCACAACCATTACATAACACACAAACAATGAAGTTCTGTGTGTTTTAATGGTTTGGTTGCACATTATGAAATCAAATCACACGCCACTATACGGTTGGTATATTGTTTATGCCATGCAAGTCCTAAGAAATGCCAACATTTTTGTAATATTTCAGAAATGTTATAAATTTTTTAAGAATGAAGTATAGGTACTCCCTTCTCTGTGGCATATTGGTACCTGACATCACTGTGGTGAGATTTGCATCGTTTCTATGTTGCTAAGTTGTTCCTTTTTAGCCCCGTGAGACATTTTATCACACTGGTCAGGGCCATTTCAGGATATACTGATGGGATCAAAGTCTCCTCCGTTTTGCAGTAAGGATCCTACATGAATGGACGGTGAGCAGTCTCAATCCATTTCTGAGTGAGCGTAGGTCGACAGCACAAAGTTGCTCTTAATTTGATACTAATTGGCACTAAAGGAACAATCTCATTCAGAGATCTTAGGTAGGATGGCTGGTGTTAGAAATGGGAATTGTCATACTGGTGCATTGGGGTGCTCTTCTGTGGTTGGGATTGAGGCAGAGTGGATGTGCCTAACTATTCTATACCTAAGTCCAGTGATTTATCACAGAGCGTTTACCCAAAAGTCAGAGGCAATCGTGGGTAAATTTTGAGAAAATTGTGTCGAAAGTAAAAACAACTTTACTGTTAAAATGCACTCTTGCGCCATCAAAAATATTTTTACAGAATTTTTAAAAAAAATTCTGCTAACAATAAATTTGCTTGTTAAATTGTTTCTTTTAAGATAATAGGAACGTGAACATTGGGATCAGATGGATTATTGTACTGTATCAGCTGGAGCTGTGGTGTGGCATGCAGCCAAATAAAGCTGATCCAGTACAGTACAGCCGGTGCACTACAGCTGATACTCAGCTGATCCTAGCACTCAAGTTTAGCTTTTTAACTATCTTAAAAGGCACAATGTAACAAATTTGTTGATGGAATAAATAAATTCCATTAAAGTCATTACATTAACTTTCCGACAGCACAAAAGTGTGTTTCAGGAACAAATAAGTTTAAATTTCTCCTGTCTTAAAAAGACACCATTTAACAATCGTGTTTGTTGATAGCAGCAGACTTTAAAATAAAAGCTTAGCCTTGACTATACCAGAGCTAGGAGTGCTAAATGCTGATATTCAGTGACCCAAATGGAAAGTGTTTAATTTCCTACTCAGTGCGAACATCCCTCATCTTGATGAATGCAAAAAATAATGGTTCACAATAAACAAAATTGTATGTAAGTACACAGTATACCTATTTTTTTTAATGAAATACTGCTTTTCTTCAATAGGGCAACAGTGCTGAGCATGGAGCATCAGAATACTTTGCTGCTGATTCAGAAATGAAAGAGCTTTGCAATGTCTCTGTTTCAATTCAGAAGAAGAAAGAAGCTTTGAAACACATGTATGTATTACCACATGATTAGACTGAAGAATTTCTCCCTGACTATAAAAATGACACATCTAAAAATCTGGCTATGTTACAGACTGTACTAAAAAAAAGTTGAACTTATGCAGCTGTTGAAGTGCAGCATTAAACTGCTATTTCAGAGTCTGTGTAAATAAGCTGACATTTGCTGCTCTGTTCTATATAGCAGGAATGAGTGAAATGAAAAAACAAAATCCTTAAATTTCTTTCATTCAGAAATATTGCTTTACTGGTTCTCATATTGGCAAGGAATGTTAGTAAGCTGCATGGGTGACCCACCTTATCTTCTTTAACACACAAATTGGGCATTTCTTAGGCCTCATCTTTATTTTTTGGTAAAAAGTTTATTAAAGTTTCACTTTCCTTCCTCCACCACTCCCCCACCCAGTCACAGTGTAAACTTTTATATCTACCACCTCACACTCTTTCCATAGCTGTACACAGAGCCTTCACTTTTTATGCAGATAGGACAATCTCATCAACTATTTGTTTCCTTGATAGACAATACTTAAACAATAACAACGTGTTTTTTTATAGCGCCTTTAATGTAAACAAACGTCCCAAAGCGCTTCACATAGGCACAATCAAAAAATGGATGCCAGGCCAAAGGAGGGGTGACCAAAAGCTTGATCAGTGGTGGGTTTTAAGGAAGATCTTAAAGGAGGAGAGGGAGGTGGAGGAGATTCTGGTAAATCCAATATTAGACGTAAGTAAACTGAGTAGTGGAATGCAACCCTTCTGTTACTGACCAGGAGCCGCCATGGAAATAGAAGATACCCTACTATGCGTGTTGCAATATGATGAACAATAAGTGGATACACCCGCATAACAGACATAGTAAACTGGAAGTGTGTTCTGTCCATTATGCTGGCAGTCAATGTTAAGGTTCAGGTTCAGGATTTTTATCAGTTTGTAGTTGGAGTATTCTCCTCCCAAGTGCAGAAATTCCTTTAACTTGTCTTGCCATTCTGCCTGATCCATAACGTAATCAGAGAAACTATGAAGTAGAGGCACAGTTATTCTGCTGGTTCCTTGCTTCCCAGGTTATAGAAAGTATAACCACCCTTAAGCATGTCATTCCAGATGAAGCTCAAAACCCATTAGTACCCAAATTTACATATCCTTTATTTGAACCAGTGACTGCTACAAATCATAGGCTGCTATCTTTGGTTATTTTTGGCTAATCCCAGTTGAGAGTGAGAAAGCTGTAAATCCTAATGGCAAAGACACCAATGTCTTATCTAGATTGAACTTAGACCAGTGATTAGCTCATATCATGTTTTGGGATTTTTGATTATATTTTTCTTCACGGAAAGGACTAGAATATGATTAATGTTAAAGTGTTGATTTGAAGTGCTAGAAATCCAGCACGCACCTGGGACAGAGATGGGAAATTTATATATTAATTAGCCAGGCTTTAAATCTGTTACCCATGATAACTCTGGACCATAAGGGAATCATTTGGGTAATTTTAACCCCCAAAGATGGCTGGGTTGGGGGCGGGTGGGAAGGTTAAAAAATGTAAAACTTAACCCCAACTTGCCCACTTCCGGTTTTAACGGAGGCGGGCCGAGAGGTGGGCGACTAACCCACTCTGATGAGGCGGGTGGGTCAGTTAAATCTTTTAAGGAGGCTGTGGGCCTCCATTTTAATAGCTTTTTTACTTTTAGCTCCTGAGGGCTAGGATTCCCGGGCCTCGTGATTCTCGCCATGTAAGAGGGCCAGATCAACAGGTGAGAGCCTTTATTGCACTGCTTATGGGCCAGGAGGAGCAGGAGTGTTTCCTCCAGGCCTAACAAGCTTGCCTGCCGTGATCCAACGCGTGCGATTGGATGACTTCCCCCCCCTACCACCCCCCCCCAATCATGTTAGACACCCGATGTCTCAGACCCACCTCGCTGGTGTGCGACCCCCTGATTTTATCCACAAACACCCCCCCCCCCCCAACCCACCCCCAAATACTTCCAGATTTCCCATACGTAAATCCTCCCCCCACCACCTCTCCAGGGCTCACAGTAAAATTTCAGGCCATTATCAGGTACTCCTCCCAAATTTTCACACCTTAGTGGGTTAGAATGTTCTGTCCTGTTGAGCAATGCACAAATCTAATTTCAAAGGAAGGGATGAGGAAGCAGGCTTGAATAGCAGCTCTTCTGGCCAACTCCTGGACGAGGGCAAGGGTCAGGAACCAAGCCTCAACTTCCAGTAGGACAGGAAAGAAGAGAACAAAGACGCTGATGTTGAGAGGTCAGTTGATGAAGTCTGCTGAGAGAGAGATCAGTAAGTCCCAGGCAGGTTAACTAAAGAAAAGAGCCAACCAGGTTCTGCATACTGCTTCATCTGATCTAATGTTGACCGACTACAAGCAAATGTATTTAGCCCACTAACTGAGGTAGGATCTTGATTTTATTATTTTTCTTATTCACAAGGAGGGAACAGAGTTACTTGGAGCAAATGAGATTTTATTATTCTCTACATTCTGACTGTGAAATAAAACAGCTTAACAATTCGTATCTGGCCTTGGCTCACCATGTTTCTCAATCCACCTTCGAAAAGGTCAGGGCAAGCACGTGTGAAGGCACATGCAAAAGATGCTATATCCAGTTCTGATCACATGGAGGTCCTATTGTTTCATTCCCCAGGATATACTGTTACATATTTAGATATTGGACAATACAGGCAAACCCCTAAACACAAGACTCTCATCACTTATAGGAGTGTTCAGCTCCCAAAAGAATATGGGAAAACCCTAAATTTGTAACAATCTGTATCCACAATGGTCATAAACTTGACAATGGACATAAATTCTATAATGTCATTGTCAAATGGACAAAGTATCCACTTATCACCTCCGCTAATTCTGACCAGTAGACCAAAATCCTGGCATCCCATTTCTTGTCTAACAGCTTTTCATATTAAGTGGCTTAATAACAGAGTTAGAGACAGCAGTAACTGGAATCAGTATTTCATTAAATTGAACTGGTGTTTGTTGGGAGCACAGAAGACTTGAAGAAATTGCTGGTATATCATTGAGCAAGTCTCCGGTTTCCTACAGCCTAAAATAAATCAGTGGTTTCCTATAGCCTAAACTATGCTTCAGCCACTGAAACCCAGTATTAAATTCCTCATCGTCCCTCTCCCCTTAAAAACTGCTGTCACCACCCCCTTAAAAAAAAATCTATGCTCCAAACCAACTTCTTCCAATGCCACAGCACTGAGACTGCCATGGTTAAAGCCATGAATGGCGTCCTCTGTGACATTGACAGTAGCATGCTTTCCCTCTTTATCTTCCTCATCGCTGTTCTTCTCCACCATTGTCCAGATCCAGGAGCTGACTTTGTTTGGGTTCATTCTTACCTATCTGGATGCAGGAAATGTATATCTTGCAGTGTCTTGTCTTTTCCCTGCATTGTCACGTCTGGAGTCCCCAAAGGATCTATCTTTGGGCCCTCCTTTTCCTCATCTATATGCTCTCCTGTGGTGGCAGCATCCACAGGTGTAGAGTTAGCTTCCACAGGTATGCTGATAATAGCCAGCTCTGCTTCTTCACCATTTCACTGAATCTCGTGACCATATCTGTGCTATTAGACTTCCCGTTCAAAATCTAGTCTTGGATGATCAACAACTTCCTTCAACTGAAACAACAAAAAGATGCAAGCCATAGTTTGCAGTGCTCGTCACACTGCCTTAACACTGAGTTTATCCCTCTTTTGCCACTCTCTGGTTCAGCAAGACCGTGCACAACCTTGGCATCCTGTTTGATCCTGTGCTGAGCTTCAAACCCCACATTCTTTCCATCACCACCACCATTTATTTCCACCTATACTACAAAGTTTGCCTCTGCCTCTATCTTACCCCCTCCATGGAAAACCTTATCCATTATATTGCCATCCCCAGACTCAGTTACTCCAATGTTCTCCTTGCTGGCCTCCCTTCATCTACGCTCCATAAATTCGAATTTATCCTAAATGTATTTACTTGTATTCTGCCCTGCAATAAACCCTGCTTGTCCATCACTCCCATCCTCGTCAACCTATACTGACTCCTTGTCCCCAACACATTAAACTTAAAATTGTCGTCCTTGTCCTCCAATCCCTTCATGGCCTCCCTCTGCCCTACCACTGCAACCTCCTTCAGACTTAATCTCCCTTCTGCACCCTTTGGTCTTCTGAATCTGGCTATCAGATCTTCCCACCCTCCCCCTGCCACTGTGGTGGTGGAGCTTTCAGCTGCCTAGGCCCTGATCTCTGGAATTTCCTCTCAAGACCTCTGCCTTTCTCTCCTCCTTTAGTAACCTTCTCAAAACCCACCTTTTCTCCCAAGCCTTTAATTATCTCCCCTAATTTCTCTCCCCGGTTCAGTGTTCTGTTCCTCTTGTTACTCCTCTGTAAAGTGCCTTGGGACATTTTCTATGTTAAAGGCATCATTTAAATGCTTGTTATTGTTGTATTGCTATTGATAGATTTCCAGGCTACAGCACCATGAGAGTTCCACAGGCAGGTGAAGCTTTGTCAATGGTTGATAGGCTCATCTGAAATAGATGGGCTAGGGAATAAACTTGTCCCACAGATAGCATTTTGAGAACCAGAGCAGCTAAGTATCACGGTCTTGTAGCTTTACCAGGGTCAGTCATAAGCACTTTTTTTTAAGAGGAACATGGTATTCTGTTGCTGCTTATTATGTATTCAGAGTTTTTAAATTTTGGAATTTCCAATTTATTCAATACTGAAAAAAGACGTGAAGTCTTTTTTAACAATGTTGTCAATTTGAACAAACTATGTTAATGGAAGGATTCTTTTTGGTTCATTTCAAAAACAAGCTTTTTCTTGTTAACTCCACAAAATGTGCTTCCTGCTTTTGCTTTTGTATTTAATGTAAAATTTATGTTAAATCAGTATTAGTTTTCACAGCTGGAAACATCTGAACTATGTGCAACAGAAATAATTAAGAGTGACATTTGGATATTTTAGGAGGAATTTTTTACAAATATAGAATACTTGAAAGAATGTTCTCCATCTGTAAGTCATCCAAGACTGGGTGACAATGAACACCTTAACTCATTTTGGTTCTTTCATTTCTTTCAGTGTAAAAAAGACTTGTTACATAAAAATGAGAAACTTTGGTAACAAATCTGAAACTAGCAATTGCTTGCCAAAAGTATTGCATGCTGTAACAGAAGATGAGCAGGATGTAGCCCATTCTGCTGCAGGTTTCAGCCATGAGATTCAGGATATAAATACTGGCAGAACAGATGATTGTATGAACTCAGTTCAAAGCAAGTTATTACTTCCTGCCATAAAACTGGAAAAATATATTAATGAGAATCAGCCAGCTCAGCAGAACTGCCAACAACAACCTCAATCTATTGAACAGCTGAAGACAGGTTTGAAAAGCACAGTGGGCGGCAGTGAGTCAGCACTGTGGGATCCTAAACAAAATGAAGTAAACACAAAAATACGAACTAAGCGAAGGAGAGGCTCCTCTCAGAATGGAACAGATAGTGCCAAAAAGGTAATTTCTGGAGAGACACCAGCAACCCTCTGTGAGGTTACAATGGGAATGAACTCTCTTGAGTCTTTAAGAAAAACATCTGAGGAAAAAAAGCTTTTGAAATGTAATTCCCATTATAAAAGGTCAGTCAAAGGTAAACCAGACAGCCTTGACCTCACTAACAGAGATGTGGGCGGGTACTTGTTCTCTGTAGGTAATTCTCCCCAAGACTTTTGCCACGTGGAAAAGCCTAAAAAGAGAAGACTAACAACACAAACCAAACTGACTAAAAAGACAGACACGGCACCTTCAAGTCTTTCTGGTTCCGAATCTGTGAATTCAGCAACAAATAAAGCATCTGTAAAAGCCGAGTCAGAGGTAGAAAATGTGCCAAGAAAATTGAGACTTCGAAGGCCTAAAAAGGCTGGAATTTTCAGGAATGAAGAAGTTGTCATGTGATAGTCGCTAATGGTTGGCACTGGAGTGCTTGGATGTGACAGGAGAGGACTACAATTAATGTAGTGCATAAATGAGAAGTCATTTTATAAAAACACATCACTCTTGTAAAGTTACAGGAATGCCAGCAGCGTTGCATAATCCAGGATCAGACTTGTACTTTAATATTAAAATCAAGCCTAATGGATAACTCCTTCTCTAGTTTTAATACCATCCTCTCTTTATAGACTTGGATGATAATATGAAACCTTCATTTCTTGGTATCTTTGGTTCTGTCTAATTTGATAATCCCATTAATGATTAGTCTACAAATGATGGCTTTCAGTGAATGTGTTTTTAATTTTATTTTAAAAGTACTCTTTGCTGTCTTATTGATCTTTATATAATTTCCATTCTTAAGCCTGTTCCATCTTGTATTTCACAATAAAGTTTAAATAGATTTGCAACTGTTTCTTTATACTCCAGTTTAGTTTTCACTGTACATAAACTTCAGGCACAAATGTTTTGTCTACTAATATTGGTTTTACTGTGTCATGGTGGTTTGATAAAATGAAGAAAACTCCAGATGTGTTCAGTGACATTACAGTGTTCCCTATTTACAGTAATAATAAGTCACGTTAGATATTATTAATTGGAGATGGTTAAAGCCACAATGACATGAAAAAATATTTGTCAGCATGGTCTGGATTTTCCCCTCCCAATTCCTGTTATACACACATTATATAGTAGTGATCTATTCCTTTTCATTTGAGTAGAGGTTTGGCCATCATATTGATCATGTATTCATCACTAGTAAATCTGGAAAAAATGATTGATATGATATTCATATATATTGATATTCATTAAGTTCCCTGTCATTTTGATGGCATCGCTGAAATAACTGCTTTTGTCACCAACTTTATCTTTAATGGTTAATCACATTGGAGTTTCCCAAACATAGGTGGACTCTTGTGGTGGTACTTGATGTCGAAATACACCAGATGCTAATATTGACTGCATCCCCTCCTCCCTTATAGGAAGGGTGTCATACAGGGAAAGAAGTCCTATTCATGCATTTATACTAAAGTGATGGATTAAACCTACTCCAGAATAGCCTCCCAGTTCTCATTCATTTATTACATACAAGAGGTAGTTGAGGAAGTGATCTGTGGTCAACTGTGGCTTTGTAATTAAAAGAGGAAGAAGGCATAATTGTGAATCTGATGATACGGGGTATGCCATTTAGAACCGAGATGAGGAGAAATTTCTTCACTCAGAGGGTGGTGAACCTGTGGAATTCTCTACCATAGAAGACAGTGGAGGCCAAGTCATTAGATGTATTCAAGAAGGAGATAGATATATTTCTTAACACTAAAGGGATAAGGGGAAAAAGCAGGAACAGGGTACTGAGTTAGACGATCAGTCATGATAATTTTGAATGGCGGAGCATGCCCAAAGGGTCGAATGGCCTACTCTTGCTCCTATTTTCTATGTTTCTATGATTACCTTTTTATGCTTAGCATTAGACAGGAGAAATTATAATGGGGAATAAGGAAATGGCAGAGACGTTGAACAAATATTTTGTATCTGTCTTCACAGTAGAAGACATTAAAAGTCATACCAGAAATAGTGGGGAACCAAGGAGCTAATGAGTGTGAGGAACTTAAAGTAATTAATATCAGTAAAGAAAAAGTACTGGAGAAACTAATGGGAATAAAAGCCAATAAATCCCTGGACCTGATGGCCGACATCCTAGGGTTCTAAAAGAGGTGGCTACAGAGATAGTGGATGCATCGGTTGTGATCTTCCAAAATGCCCTAGATTCTAGAACAGTCCCAGCAGATTGGAAGGTAGAAAATGTAACTCTTATTCAAGAAAGGAAGGAGAGAGAAAACAGGGAAGTACAGGCCAATTAGCCTGACATCAGTCATCAGGAAAATGCTGGAATCCATTATTAAGGAAGTTGGAACAGGGCATTTAGAAAATCATAATATGATTAAGCAGAGTCAACATGGTTTTATGAAAGGGAAATGGTGTTTGACAAATTTATTAGAGTTTTTTGAAGATGTAACTAACAGGGTAGATAAAGGGGAACCAGTGGATGAAGTATATTTGGATTTTCAAAATATTCGATAAGATGCCACATAAAAAATTGTTACGCAAGATAAGAGCTCATGGAGTTGGGGGTAATATATTAGCATGGATAGAGGATTGGTGAACGGACAGAAAACAGAGAGTAGGGATAAACGGGTCATTTTCACATTGGCAGGCTGTAACTACTGGGGTGTTGCAAGGATCGGTGCTTGGCCTCAGCTATTTACAATCTGTATTAATGACTTAGATGAAGGGACTGAGTGTAATGTATCCAAGTTTGCTAACGATACAAAGCTAGGTGGGAAAGTAAGCTGTGAGGAGGACAAGGAGTCTGCAAAGGGATATAGACAGGTTATGTGAGTGGGCAAGAAGGTGGCAGATGGAATATAATGTGAGGTTATTCACTTTGGTAGGAAGAATAGAAAAACAGAATATTTTTTAAATGGTGAGAAACTTAAATGTTGATGTTCAGAGAGATTTGGGTGTCCTCATACAAGAAATGCAGAAAGTTAGCATGCAGGAACAGCAAGCAATTAGGAAGACAAATGGCATGTGGGCCTTCATTACAAGGGGGTTGGAGTACAAGAGTAATGAAGTCTTGTTACAATTGTACAGCGCCTTGGTGAGACCTCACCTGGAGTACTGTGTATAGTTTTGGTCTCCTTACCGAAGGAAGGATATACTTGCCTTACAGGCGGTGCAACGAAGGTTCAATAGATTGGTTCCTGGGATGAGAGGATTGTCCTATGAGGAGAGATTGAGTAGATTGGGCTTATACTCTGGGATTTAGAAGAATGAGAATTGATCTTATTGAAACAAGATTCTGAGGGGGCTTGACAGGGTAGATACTGAGAGATCGTTTCCCCCTGGCTGGAGAGTCTAGAACTAGGGGGCATAGTCACAAGATAAGGGGTCGGTCATTTAAGACTGAGATGTAGCAACTTCTTCACTCGGAGGATTGTGGATCTTTGGAATTCTCTACCCCGGAGGGCTGTGGATGCTGAGTCATTCAGTATATTCAAGGCTGAGATATATAGAAGGATTTTTAGACTCGAGGGATATCAAGGGCTATGGGGATCGAGCAGGAAAATGGAGTTGCGGTTGAAGATCAGCCATGATATTATTGAATGGTAGAGTAGGCTCGAGGGGCCGTATGGCCTACTCCTGCTCCTGTTTCTTATATTCTTAGCATAATTAGATAAGAATTGCCATTTTTTTCTCAGCTACATTTTTAACTATACTGCATCTTTGTTTATTAACGGTAACAAAATCTTTTTAAGATAAATCCTTTATGCAATGATGTCTTTAAATGGTTTGAATGCAGTAAGTTTGATGCTAATGCTGGTTACAAAGATTGGAAAAATGTTCTTTTCTCCAGCGCTGACATCACACATTGTGCACAAAAATTCTCTAACAAAAAACATACCACAAAAAATCGGAAATGTCCATCTCTGTCCTCAAGGTTCATTCATCCGAACGTGGACACGATTCCAGTAGGAAAAATATCTTTCAAATTGGATTCCTCTTTGAGGGCTGCAGCTGCTGATACCACATCTGTGTTGTTCAAAGACAAGCATACTTCGAATTTGTCAAGGAAAGTACTGCTGCAGGCTTTCATTTAACTACAGTAGAATCATAATCATGGAAATTATAGCATAGAAGGAGGCCATTCAGCCCATTGTACCCATGCCAACTGGAGATACTTAAAGCTATTTCACGATCTTTTCTCAGTATCCTTTTATGTTCTTTCTCAAATACCTTTCTAATTCTCTTTTCAATTAGGTTATAGTCTCTGCCTCAATAGCCACTTGTGGTAAAGCACGCTATGTTTGACTAACCCTCGGGGTGGGGGGAAGAAAACCTTCAAGCACCCCCTATGTTTATGTCCCCTTGTTCCTGAATCACCAACTATGAGAAATGCTCAGATGTCCCTACAGTCCACTTTCTGCCCTGTAGTCATTTCTCTGTCCGTGCAACTATATTTCTTTTAATGCTACGTGCCTTCACTTTTTGCAACAAGTCTCCTATGTGGTACCTTTATCAAACACCTGAAAATCCATATATACATCAATTGCTTTACCTTTATACACACTGATTTCATTTTTTTAAATTACAAATCCATTTGTCTGTCCCATGATTAGCCCATCCTTTTCTAAGTGTTCACTAATTTCATCCTGTAATCAGAAAAAGATTAGACATGAACGCTGGTGGCAGTTCCTGATCCAGCTAAATGTTGGTGTTGTGCAGCTTTGGAGTTTAAGTGTTCGTTTAAGGCTACTGTCTGGAAAATAAACTCTCCAGACTCTCTTCTGTTATTCCAAGGAGACCAAACATCTGGGCCTGGATATTAACTCAGAACCGGGAAGAGAGTGGGGCGGTGGCGGAGGGGGATTTTCAGACGGGAAACCCGGAAGTAAGGGTTTCCCACACGTTGTGACGATTTTGAAGTTAGGACGTCTTTAAAAAATTTTCAACAGGTGTTGGGCCAGGCAGCCAGCCAGATTGACAGGTGGAAAAGCAGAGATCGAAGTCTTCCGGATTTGTATGAGGGGGCGTGATCGCGAGGGGAGGGGGTGGGAGAAGTCGGATATCGTGGGGGATGGGGAAAATCTGACACTGGGGGGTGGGGGAGATCAGACATTGTGGTGGGGGGGTCAGACGATCGTGGGGTCTTTAAAAGGTAAGCTTGGTGAGCCGCTGGGAAGCACTCCTGCTACTCCTGGCCTACAAACAGTGCAATAAAGGCATTTACCTCATGGAACCGACCTTTCTCGCCCCCGTTTTCACTGGCGAGGTTCATGTGCCCCAGGGAACCCACGCGGAGGCGTTAAATTTGAAGGTCTCTTAAAATCAATTTATAAAGACCTAGTTGACATCTCATAATGAAGTTAATTGCTCCAATAACTACCTGCCCTCCTGCACTAATTAGGGACCTGCCTCTGGCAAGTAGGTTACTCGCACGCATCCAAACACACCTTTGTTAAACCCGGAAGTTGGCACGGTGGAGCCGGGTTGCGGTCGCGCTGAAAAAAATCATTTATTTTAACTTCCCACCCGCCTTCAACCCACCCTTTCTTGAGGGTTAAAATCCCACCCCCCGGTATATACTTAACAGATCGTATTTGCACAATCTAAGAGGTGTATCCAATTGTTTTGATGCACAACTGCTGCTGAGCTGGTCTAGAGAATTGACCTGCCACCCATGTATACCATGAATGAGATCCAAATGTCCAATTGCTCTTTCCACAGTATGTAATTTTATTTGTTTGTATACCTCAGTATTTTGGTACTATTGGCCCAGCATAGAGACTTGCTGACTAGTTAGCTGGCTCTGGAAGTGAACGTAATGCTTGGATAGTTACGACTTCAGGTGTTCAACTAAATTTCCACCAGTCTTCTTTCCATTAACTTCTTCCTTTTATGGGAATGCTCGACTATCCAACGGGAGAACTATCAAAGGAGTACTTGTCTATTTAAGTTAGTTTGATTTGAACCTAAGTTATCTTCCTTTGTTCCCTATTTATAAGCAACTTATATGAATTATTTGGATCTTTTCCTTCCAGATATGGAATCCTCTTATAAGTACGAGAAAAAAAAATTCTCTCACAATATTGTTTCTGTTCTCAGCCTGGGAGCTTGAGAATTATTTTTAGTAGTTTGAGCTGTGACTCAGTTCGGCAAAAATTATGAATTTTGCCAAGCAATGAGTTCATAATATGCCTTTTGCCTTAACAGTTAGTTGCATTTGGTACTTTCTCATGAATTTCAAGTTTGTATTGCTCAAATTTTATCCAGTGTTTTCAAAGGAGCTCCAAAAAGGAACTTTTAAAAAATTTATTCGTTCATGGGATGTGGGCGTCGCTGGCGAGGCCGGCATTTATTGCACATCCCTAATTGCCCTTGAGAAGGTGGTGGTGAGCTGCCTTCTTGAACCGCTGCAGTCCGTATGGTGACGGTTCTCCCACAGTGCTGTTAGGAAGGGAGTTCCAAGATTTTGACCCAGCGACAATGAAGGAACGGCGATATATTTCCAAGTCGGGATGGTGTGTGACTTGGAGGGGAACTTGCAGGTGGTATTGTTTCCATGTGCCTGCTGCTCTTGTCCTTCTAGGTGGTAGAGGTCGCGGGTTTGGGAGGTGCTGTCGAAGAAGCCTTGGCGAGTTGCTGCAGTGCATCCTGTGGATGGTACACACTGTAGCCACAGTGCGCCGGTGGTGAAGGGAGTGACTGTTTAGGGTGGTGGATGGGGTGCCAATCAAGCGGGCTGCTTTATCATGGATGGTGTCGAGCTTCTTGAGTGTTGTTGGAGCTGCACTCATCCAGGCAAGTGGAGAGTATTCCATCACACTCCTGACTTTTGCCTTGTAGATGGTGGAAAGGCTTTGGGGAGTCAGGAGGTGAGTCACTCGCCGCAGAATACCCAGCCTCTGACCTGCTCTCGTAGCCACAGTATTTATATGGCTGGTCCAGTTAAGTTTCTGGTCAATGGTGACCCCCATGATGTTGATGGTGGGGGATTCGGCGATGGTAATGCTGTTGAATGTCAAGGGGAGGTGGTTAGACTCTCTCTTGTTGGAGATGGTCATTGCCTGGCACTTATCTGGCGCGAATGTTACTTGCCACTTATGAGCCCAAGCCTGGATGTTGTCCAGGTCTTGCTGCATGCGGGCTCGGACTGCTTCATTATTTGAGGGGTTGCGAATGGAACTGAACACTGCAATCATCAGCGAACATCCCCTTTCTGACCTTATGGAGGGAAGGTCATTGATGAAGCAGCTGAAGATGGTTGGGCCTAGGACACTGCCTTGAGGAACTCCTGCAGCAAAATCCTGGGGCTGAGATGATTGGCCTCCAACAACTCTGCAAACTTGAGGAGCTGATAAAACTGGAAAAAAACCACATTGATTTATTTTGTGCTAAAACAGATGTGGTCGACCTAGAGGTGTAACTCTTCTCACTCCCCCATAGATTAACTGGAAAGATGGTTGGCGTTTGATGCATTTGCTAAAACCCCCTTCATCAGTGTCTAAATTGGCTTGTGAACTGGGTAAACAATAATAAAACCATGTGACTTTAACAACAGGGATTCAGTGCATTTGCTCAGCTTTTCTATTTTTAATTATTTTTAAATTTTCTATCTTACGATTGCTTAAACAACATTCAGTTTTACCTGAGAAAATGTTGGCACCAAGAAAACAAAACTCTGCAGCCACCTAAATCTTAAGTCATTGACACCACCCCACCACGTGCAAAACGACACTAAAATTGATGACCTGTACTCGAAGCAGTCAAACTCATCCCTATTAATTTATAGACCCTTATATCCAAGATAGTTTCTGTGAAGAATGAAGGAATTATTTTAGTAGAGCAAAGATTAGACTACCAAAAGTTGTAGTGATACATAGAGCATACATTTAAACAATAAGTGGAACTTACCACATAACACTTGATGGACATAGTTCCAAGTGTGTGTGTTTATGTGTTTTGTCCGTTTGTTTAAATATGGCAATAAACTGGGATCTGTTCTAATTATCCACTGGGCAAATATATCAAATTATGTAAATAACAGCTGAAAAACAGGCCATTCAGCCCAACAGACCTATACTGGTGCTTATACTCCACATGAGCCTCCTCCCATTCTAACTACCTCTTATAACCCTGCTCCCAAGAATCTGGAATATGGCTTGAACCCACAACCTTCTGACTCGAGAGGTGAGAATGCTACCACTGAGCCAAGGCTGACACCTTAAAGAAATGGAAAATTTACTTTTTAATTGATACTTACCATTGCTGACATTGATTGCATACAGTAATGTGATGGACAGTATATTGTGAGGACATTGCAGAGACTGTGAAACAGCTTGGGCCTAAAGCTAAAACTGGATGTAAGTTCTATCAATAGAACTTACATCCAGTTTAGTCATTTGTAACAACACAGCTCCTTTAATGAAGAAAAATATTTTTTCTGTAATGATTTGCTGAAGAGTTATAGGCCATAATCACTTGAGCCATCTAGCATGGAAGCTTTTTGGAGGATTTTGTAATAATTTTGCTTGTGGATATATATATCTTCTGCTGCAACTGGAGATGCGGGTAAAGAGTCTGAATGTACTGTCAGTATTCAGGGTTTCATGTACAAAGTTTACTTGTTCTGTTGGTTGTCGCTAAATATATGTTACAATTTAGCTCTGCACATTCGAGTGCCCTGACTATGTTAGTGGGATGTTGCTTTTATTGAATTTTGAGTTTTAGTATTTATTGTTTTTGTGATGTTTCCATTTTGTATCATGTTTTTAAATAATGATTTGGCTTAGTTGTTGATTCCCATATGTTGTGATTTATGTCATTGGTATCTTTTGTTGGTGTCTTTGGATGCAATTTTTAACCAAACAGGGACTATTTTAAATTTAGGTATAAGAGAGCTGGATGCAGAATTGGTAAACAACTTGCATTTTCACAGCATTCTTCAAATAGAAGAACATCTCAGTGCTTGACATGAGGGAGAAGTAGGAAATGAAGGAATTTGTGGGAAGACTGAAGGTTATTATTGTAACCTTGCATAGTTAATTGATGAGCCCACGTTTAGAATATTGCATGCAGTTTTGAGAGCCTCCCTTCAAAAAGGCAACAGTGAGGTAGAGAGCGTTCAGAAAAGAGTAATGGGTATGATTCGAGGACTAAGAGCTCTGAATTATGAAAAGAGACTCAGAGCTGAACATGCTTTCATTGAAAAAGAATATTTAGAGAAGACATGATCCAGGTTTTTAAACTATTGAGAGAAATTGATAATATAAATACAAACAAGTTATTTAACTTAGTTCTGCGCACACAATCCAATGGCAGAAGTATACAATTAACATTCCTTAGGCAATGCTTGAGATTAGAAAATATATTTTTCATTAGAATAATGGATATTTGAAATAAATCCCAGCTAAATCAGTTAATGGTGTGTCAATTTTTAAAAAGATCTGGTCCAATATTTGGTTATGGGCAGGAGTGAAGATTATAATGAGAAATTAACAATTGTTTTGTGCAACATTATGGTTTCTGATGTACCAGAGTATGGAAGTATTATTCCAAAGAAAGCTACTGGTAAAGGATAAATAATGTAGCACCAGATATCCTGCAATCTTACTTGATTTGTGGAGGGCCTGACATGGAGAACGTTTGCAGAAATTTTCCTCAGGACATTCGATAGGTAAATTGGGATTTATGACAACATGTAAAATCCAGTCTATTTGGAAGGAATAAGCTTGATGGATCGAATAGCCTTTTCTCATTCTATGCTTTCTTACATTCTTAGAAATCAGGAAATGCTGGTAAATCATCCTTACACATCAGGCAAAATAGATTTAATTCTGAGCCCTGTGCTCATATCCAACAAAGTTCTGCACTAGCAACAGGAGTTCGCAATTTCTGCACCTAAAATCTCTAATAATTGACCCATACAAGGTAATTTCATTCACACAGGAAGGACCTGTCCACCTAAAAAGTGAGCATATTAAATTTTCCTGATTAATCCAACTACCAAGCTGCCGCGGGATGGAATTGGCATGTCTGCATCATTGACCTTAATTACTTAAACATACTGTCCAGTACTAATGTGCAGTTTTTCACGTCTTAGTTTGTCTCCTCTGTTAAATTAAGCCAATTAAAGGCAAGCTTCATTCAAATTAGACCACCCCTATCCCAGCAAGAATTGGTAGAGTCAGATCTCATTTCCTCTGCCAGTAAGAGAAGCAAAATGATACACAAAACCCAACCCATTAGCACTAATCTATGAGAGCATAAGCTTCACGTTTCAGTTGAAATTAGTCAGAGCAAGATGTTGACTCAGAAAGCTGTGTGACTATAACAAGTGGACTTTCATGTGTCTGCTGAAAAATTACCCAGAATATAAATATTTCCAGCAGGAAGAATGCAGAGGAGTGCTGAAATCAGCTTAATTGCCTCAACAGAATGCCAAGGGTGAAAAATGACAAAGATATGAAAAGCAAGGGCAAAAGTGAAGTTGCTATACTTTTACACATTATATATCATCCTCTCCAGCAGTAGTTAATACTAAAGCCACGAGTAATTTATCTAATATGGTATGAGTGAGTAAAACATACTGTGGAGCATATCATGTATATACACCATTCAACAGTTCAATGCCTTGTGATATGAAAGAAACTCAGATTATGAATCGTCCAGTCAGATGTTCATAAATCACAATTTATAGCCCATAAATGATTCATCCACATTCAAAACCGTGCCCAGTGTCTCTGAAGAAATCATGTCTGAGCAGCAGGATGAAAACAAAGAAGGGCGGACACCGTAGAATACCACTCAACAGACAAGGAATGCAGTCGAGCCAACAGAAAAGAAAATCTGGAGTCTTGTTTGCAAAATCTATCACAGGGCCACTTCATAAAATCGATGCGATCTTCACTTTTGGTGCTTGAAACACAACGGGAGACACTTTAGCCGCAGGAATCAAAAGTTATTCCCCACACTGCTTTTCAACAAGTCACTTGGGGGTGGGGTGGTCAGGTACCCCAGCAGTGCTTCTGACACGGGTCAGATTGGATGCAGAGCGTTGCATGTGAACAGTAAATTCTTGCACCGTAATATGCAAGTTTGTCGGACACAGCGCAGCAGACTGACTGACTGTCTGTCTACTAACACCACCAGTCCTGCCTCTTCCACGCGGTTCAGTGATGTCACCATCCAAACCTCTTTGGAATGCCTTAATAGGGGATTGTTAGAGCAGCCTTAAATCTTACTGTGGACCTGGATGTGCTACCCCTGTTGGAGACTAACAGTGTACAAGATCCTTATTCTAATGTCTTTGTGCAAAATTTAATTTCAACTAGTCTGTAATTTTTCTTATATAATCCTGCATATCCTTTTTTCTCACTGCATCATTTGGTTTAAATTAAGACTGACTGAACCATCTCCTATTCTTACTCACCTAAACATTACGTGGTCTTCCCCCAAAATAACAAACACTAAAATGTCAACTGTGGTAGTGTTCTGTAGATTGGGCCTCCACCTCGGTACCTCCATTGAAAACAAAAGTACTGCAGCTAATTACTAACCTTTTCTCACTGTACAAAACTTTAAGCAGGCAGCAATTTGGCAGGGTGTGTTAGCACACTGCCCTCTCACCTTTATGAACTGCATTTGAATCCATCCTAGAACGACGAGAGAAAAATCTCCTTTCCTTGCCAGTTATAAGAGTCCTGTGTGAAAATTGGATATTCTAATTGCAATTGCTGGGGAGTATGGGGCCAGAGAATAAAACGGCCAACGAATTGGTACAAAGTTATAAATCCTCACCCGCTGAGGCTCTCAGGAAAACGAGTTTTAGAAATGGGAAAAAAAACACTAGTGATATCGGGACATTCCTCACAGGATGCACTTACAACACATAGGGCCAGCTGACCTGACACTACTTGATCTCACTGGCTGTCCAAAATGTAAAGTATTTCATTCCTCTGCACTGATAGCTCTCACCTTGGTAAGCACACAATCATAATAAATTTTCTTTATTTTTTAAAACCTGCACAGATAGTGCTAAGGTACAGCTTTGCTAAAGTGGAAGTAGTTCAGTCTGAACTGAATGTTCAAAGGACATTCCTCAGTAAGTGACTCAATCCCTAGGTGTGTTTTGAAACACACTAAATGTAGTCCCTCAGGTTCATTATGAGGATCAATTATTCAAGCAATTGCAAGAGTAATTCCATGGCTTTCCATACAGTCCTTGGACGATCTCATTGGTTTATAACAGTGTTGATTATGGTTTTAACCATTGTAGTGTGGCCAAGTGGTCTAAGGTGGTGGATTAAGGCTCCAGTCTCTGCAGGGGGGTGTGGGTTTGAATCCCACCGCTGCCAGAATTTAAGGCACTACTTATTTTACTGGGATAGGGTGGGGGAGTGGGACTAGCTGGATTGCTTTTGCAGAGAGCCGGCACGGACTTGACGGTCCAAATGGCCTCCTTCCATGCTGTAACCGTTCAATGATTAAGATGATTCTGAAATGTTCAACTTGTGTTTAGATCAGTGTATTTAGTTTTTGAGCAGGAAATGTGTTGCATGTCCAACTTTGAAGGTCTGTCACATCCACTGATTTAATGTCTGTAGAAGTGTAAATACATAAACTCTTAATAGCGTAGCTGCAGATATAGAATGAGCCAAACAAACACAATGCTGGTTGCCTTACCAAGCATTGGGCTTCTCATCTTACTGTACCTTTTAGAAACATGAGTGAATGTTTTTTGTTGTAGCCAGAACTAGTATCAGTAATTGTTTCCAGTATTCTTCTGGTAGTTACTGAATTTATGTATGCTTCAACCACTATATGATCTCTTCACCCATTGGTTCAGATAATCACTACAACATAGGGATGGGTGATAATACAATTCCCAAATTTTAAACTGTACAAATATAACAAGGAGCTTGATTCTAAAACCAGGGAGTAAACAATAGAAGTGGGGGAGTAATTACAGTGCCTGTAACAGGTATATATTTCACATTAGGTTATAGATCAGATTCTTTGCATTGTCCTTGATTAGGATGCAAATTTCAAACTGATCAATTATGGCAGGAAATTGTGCATACATCATGATGAGCCCCGACAATAACCCAGCAGTATTCGTAAATGCAAGAGAATATTTTTTTGAATAAGGAATCACAAAGTATCTTACTATTTGTCAGGGTGAGTAATGGAGTATTACTTTCATTTTATGGCTTTTAAAAAATATTAGTTCTCCCAAAGTATAGAATTAGATTTACCATGGTCAAAATTAGAAACACGAAAACTTCACTGATCGAGGGCCCCAAGTTAACAGTCTGGCGGAGAACGTACACATGTGGCACATACGTTCTAAATTCTATCAGCATTAAGACTCAAAGTGGAGACCATAGGTTAGAAGGCACCTTTGCTATATTGCCAGGACAGCGCATGTGAATCAACTGACAACTTTCATTTCTCCAAACTGTGAGCAAGTATCAATTAATGTTTTGAAATTGTTGAGGAAGGAAGGACACAAGTTTAAGTCAAACTGCAAGGATGTCCTTGATGAGCACATTTTAGGTAACATTAAGTGTATCGCCCCACAAATCACCCACTAAACCAGGTTAACTAAACATCTGCTGGAGAGAAACCCCTCCACTGCTGCACACTGGGTAGTGACAAGCAGGTGGGGGTCACTCAGAACTATTAATGAGTGAAAGCAGAGTTTTCCAAAATAAAAATAAGAAATACTGAGTACAGCAGTAAACGATTCCCATCTACACACACCCCACTACATCAGCACTTCACAGGTCTTGGCTGTCTTCAGTACAATGTTTTGTTACTATTGCCCTCAATTTCATGAATACTTATAGAACAGTGATGAGCAGCATTTTATCCTGTATTACCCACTTTGTTTATTTCAAAGCTTAAAACCACAAACAGTAAAACTTATTTGGCCCTGGGTGGGGGTTTTTTTTTGGGGGGGGGGGGAGGGGGTGCAGAGGTGCAGGACGAGAAAAGAGAGAGAAACGCATCACTAACTAGTTATTTTCTGTTGAGGTCATCTGGTCACGTTCAATGTATCAATTTTTATTAGGGCATGTTTAACAAAGCAATATAGTTGGTCATCCAGCACTACTGCTATGTTATGAATGAGTTGGAGCACATTAGTTATTAATGAGGTAATGTTTCTCAATTACTAGAACGCACAACAGGTTGTAAAACTGTTCCACTCCAAAAATCACTTGGATTACACAATTCCGTTCTTTCCTCCTCTCAAGCAACATCCCCACCCACCCCCAGTGATAAATTGATGCCTTATTGAAGAGTAAAATCTTTCATAAAAATCAGAATATTTCTGTTCAAAACTTTTTATTGGGATTTTCCGGAAAATGGGCACAAGAAAAAGTCACAACATACAGACATGTTACAAAGAATTAAACAGTTGGCAAGTAGTGATTATTACACAATCAAATTGGGAGAAGCTGGACAGTACGAACTTGAAAGTAACATACAAGTTGCTTAACAAAATATTTATGCAACTACAAACCAAATTATGGGAAGCCATCTCTTAAACCAGCTATTACACTACATAAACAAAAATTCTTGCAGGAGGTTGAAAGGAGCTGCACAAAAAAGAACAAGACAGTTCGAGGTACCGCAGCAACTTGTCCACTTAGAAACGTGCCCTGTCATCCAATTGGTCAGTAGACCAACAACTAACAAGTAAATGCAGCCAATGCAAGAGAATGCAATTGGAGAAAAAGTAATTTTGTGGAAAATTACAAAAGTAATACAATCATGTAACTGGCTGATCTACTTGACAAAAATCTCATTGCTAATATCCCAGCATTTTCTAACCAAAAGATACATTACAGTTCCAAAACATTGAGTGAGTTGCAATTCATCAATTTGCTGTACAAGTCAGTGTCTGAGATCTCAAGGTACAAAGTGCCAGTATTGCCAATAATGCACTGTTTCGTAATCTAGCCAAAACAAAATTTCAGAACTGGATAAATCCAAGGGGCACATTTTAGAACTGATCGTGTAATGCTCATGTTTTAGAAATTATGGAAATGCATGCACATTTTGAAAAGAAAGCACACAACAGTAGTGCATTGTTGTATCAAAATATTTAATAAATATTAATTTCCAAAATTTATTGCCAGGAGCAACACATCAAAGATGCATCCTCATGTTCATATAACACTAATGTCACAATACACAAGAAAACATCATGATCAAGGTTTCACCAATGAGATTACCATGTTTAAGAGCCTTCTCAGATCTCAGTATAGATTTAGATTGCAGAAACACTTGGATTTCCTCAGTTAAGGCAGGCAGTGTGATGTGGCATTTCTACATAGTGATCTCACTGGAAAAATCTAGCATTCAAGTATTCAACAGCTAGCTTATTATTAGAATACTTACTAAATGCAGGTATGTTATTACAAAAATCAAATCTACAAGTGGTTCAATATTATATCCATGGTGAAAGATCAGGATTTACAAAACAAAGTTGTGCTGTGCTTTTAACTCAAATGCACTATCTAGAGATACTCAATATTTTTTTTTTATTTTTTTTTTAAAGTACATGCAACCACTCACATTTCAGTTACACAAAAGTAAATAGGTTAATTTGTTCCCTTACACGAGTATTTTGTTGCAGACTGTCTGCCCGTCACTCAAATGTCTTAAACTCTAAAGCAGCAAAAATCAAAGCATTCTAGTCTCTCCGCTCGTCTCAAATTGGTGCATACAAAAAAATATCCTGGCCCAAAAAAAAAAGCTTGAAGTGATACTATAGAAATTGATCCAAAATGTCTGACATTGTACAAAACTGTTCCAAGGCATACGGCCAATCCTAATGTTAAAAAATAATCTATTCTGCATCTAGAGCACACCTCAAATTTGGCATGAAGGGCGACATTACTGAAACACAAAGAAACAATTCATCAAAAATAAAGGAGCCATTAGCTTACAAAGCTATCAAAAACCTTCAAATCTAAACATACATATAAATAAAAGGAATGGTATTTAAGGCTCTTGATTATTTAAGTTATTAAATCAAATATACACAGTGATTAATTAAAAAAAGTATTTACATTTATACAAAATCATAAACACTTGGCCTTTTATTAAATTCTTCATCTGAACAGCAACTGCTGACATTTGTGCCCCCCACCCCCCCAACAAAAAATATCATCTTGGATTTTTGATGATTGCTGTGGTTTCCAGCTGCAAAGGCACTTTCAAATACAGAACTAGACTAACAAAGTCAAACCTATTTATACATAACTTAACAATACTGAGAAATTAGAGCCAGTAAAATAAATAAAAATTCACCATCTTAAATTAAATCGGGACTGGGCAAACTCCTAACAACTGGGTTTCAGTTCGAAAGGGCAAGGAATCCTAATTAGACTGTGATTTGATTACAGAATGGTTCAGCAATGCATTAAGTGCAACTGAATTTACATTAGGGCGCTTTGACTAGTTTTGCATAGACGCGAGATGCAGCACGTGTAATCTCAGCCAACCACAGCAACTATCAATGCCAGTGTAAGTCAGTTTGTCTTAACTTGAACGAACATAGGGATTCTTAGATAATACCCTTTACACTCAAATATTACAGAACAATTTAGGAACTATGACTTTGAGCCTTCAGGGATAGCAAAAGGCTGTGCATCTTTAATATTAAATAGGCAGCACCGCTGTCTGCTATACAATGTATTCCATGTGACTCAAACTCTGTGCACTTTCTAAGTCTCTGTTATCTTGTTTATTTGTCCAATTCGGACTTTTTGTCGGAGTGCCTTGTGCCGATTTGTCATCTCTGTCTACCAGCGTGTATGCTGGCTGTTTGGAAAACCTCGTCTTCTGTTGGTGCTTGTCTACATCCACTTCTTCAAGCTCTGAATTATGCGTCCTTATTTTGGCAATTTTCGAATTTTTGTTTTCGTAGTCTTTGCCGGTAGAACTATTCGTTCCGTGCTTGTCAATGGGATTTTTTATTTGATGCAGCTGCTCTCGGACATTGTTTGTGGTATCGTCAGATGCCGTGGGTGTAGGGCTGCTCTGTTTTCTTCGACGTCGTATCCACCAGAAAAACAACATTACAAAGCAACAGATCCACACAACGGTTATCACCGAGCTCAACAAGGGCACCAGGAAATCTGCAATGAGAAAGAATAGAAGGAAGTTAGATAACTGGGAGCTCCCGATGCCTTAATTGGAAAATGCAATGGTCTTTGAATTGATCCTAGGTCAACACCGAGTTAGCTTATCTCAGTCAGGGGAGCAATTGGATTGGTCCAATTAGCCCCAGTAACCCTGGGGTTCACACTCCTGCAGAAACATTTGCACGTGAATGTCAAGTGAGGACAGGATCAAGCTAATTTCCGATACGTCACACAGCCTGCCGACAATCTCAGACTCTGCACCGAGTTGGGCAAGGCAATGAAAAGCTGCCTGTGACCATGGAACCCTAGAGAGGGTCGGTAATTTCCAGGAAGGGGGCTTTGGTGGGGAGTTTGTAAAAAGTTACACAGGTTCCCTAACTTCTCGTGCTATTATAACGCTGTTGGGTGAGGGACTGCGTTGGGAGAAAGTAGAGTCGAGGCTCCTCCCAAACCCGGGGAAAGTTGGGTATAGAAGGCAAAACCCAGGTGGTTTTGGGGGAGGGGGAAAAAAGAGAGAGGAGGGGGATGAAAACGAGGGAGCACGAGGTGCTGCTGCTGACTGGTATCATTGTCAAATTATTAAATATGCCCGTATCTGTATACAAAACCACGTTTGCAGTTTTGTCTGGTAGACGTTGAAGACCGTTACCTGATGCTTAGGCAGGTTTTGCATACGACATGGCTCTCTCTTTGGGAAGAGAGAGCAGCAGACATCCTGCTCTCGTGCACATGTCAATCCCAATCTACAACCAACTGCCAGTAGGTATGGCAGCAACCCAGGCTGACACAGCTCTTTATTGGCCCCTTTCCTTATGGGAAAATGCCTCATGCAACCTGTGCCTTTTACTAAACTCCAAGTTGCCCTGAATCTTACCTGGCTTGAGAGGTTCGTGCATGGTTTGGACTCGAACCTCTGCGATAGCTGCAAGGATAGTGTTGTTTCCGTCACGTTTACTGATGACATCGGTAATTTTTTCAGTTATATCCTTGATTGGATTAGTTTCCTGGAGTGAATTTTCCACTGACTGGACAAAAAAAAAGGAAACTTAACTTGAACTTACTGACACCAGGTCCGTTTTAAACTTTTAACGATGCAGGTAGACACTTACTATTGCCACGTTAATCTCATTCGCAGCAGAGTGGGTTTGCTCACAGACGAGATAAAGCGAATATTCCACTGAAAGATTCCGTAAAACCTGCAGACGCCTCAGTTCCAAACAAATTTGTTCAATGGTAACGCCCTAAGTAAAATAAATAAAAGCGTGAGATAATATCAGGTGGATACTTCAATGCAGCTAGAAGGGACACAAGGAAAATGAAGAACCAGTCACTAACATCACAAATACTCCCTGGAATATAGAAGGTTAAGGGGTGATTTGAAAGGAGCTGATAGGGTAGAGAGAGAAACTTTTTCCGCTGGTGGGGGAATCCAGGACAAGGGGACATAACCTTAAAATCAGAGCCAGGCCATTCCTGAGAGAAGTTAGGAAACACTTCTTCAAGCAAAGGATGGTAAAAGTGTGGAACTCTCTCCCACAAAAAGCAGTAGATGCTAGCTCAATTAATAATTTTAAATCTGAGATCGATCGATTTTTGGTAACCAAGTGTATTAAGGGATTTGGAGCTAGGATACAGATCAGCCATGATCTCACTGAATGGCAGAACAGGCTCGAGGACGGCCTCCTCCTGTTCCTATACAATCACATCAGGAAAAATTTTTCTGCACTTAAAAAAGCCGCTTCAAAAACGTTATCCCATTCTCGAAATGCTCCCAATGCTACCTACCGGTCGCAGCATCTCCTTGTTAATAGCAAGAGTGATCCTCGCACAAGTACTGTCGTGGTAATCAGTGTTGGGCTGGCATCTGGTTTTTGTTGGTGGCCGGCTGGACGAGCATTCACCCAAGCCCACACACGGAGGAACGAAGCAGTGGTTATCCAGAACCGGCAGGCAGGTCTGCCACGCCGGACAATCACTACGACTCTTCCCATGTACGCGGCAAGCTTTAGGCCCACACCACATCTACAAGACAGAATTTTTATATTAAAAAAAAATCGAATTCATTATCTACTCGACAGGATGAGCATTTTAGAAAGAAGTATTCTTCAAAATTAATTTCTGCATTCTACTGCTGGAATTTTAAAAAGGCACACAGTATAATCCCTTAGAATAGTCTTGCTAATTGCTGTGTAGTATTTTGTTAAAAAAAAATAAATCAATGGGCATGATTAAGATCACCCAAAGTTAATTCCCCAGACACACACTTATTTCAGTTAAGCTGATTGGGGTTGGGAGGGGAGGGGGGAAAAAGGGAACGAGGAAGAGGGTAAGTATGAGTATCACAGTCAGGGCCTGAGAAAAGGAACATGAGATCAGGTCAACCATACACTCACATCCCCTGATAGGTCATTCAATTGGCTCCCTGTCATTAGGACAGATGGAAGGCAGAAAGGCAAATATGCAATTCAATGGATACTTGAAATTCCAGCACCTAAAATGGCTATAATTCTCAGCTAGCCACAATTAGCTTGAATATGCACAATATGGCTAAATGTTCACTTTTAACGTAGGCATTAGCTCGAAGATTATCTTTTTTGGTTAATCGTTTTTTAAATCCTTTTCCACCAGTTTTATTTTGAATGAAAGATGTATTTTTCCACAACCATCTCACTTTTATTTTACCCTCTATTCAGTCTTTTCACGCTCTGTAATTTTGGATGTGGAGATGCCGGTGATGGACTGGGGTGGACAAATGTAAGGAATCTTACAACACCAGGTTATAGTCCAACAGTTTTATTTGAAAATCACAAGCTTTCGGAGCTTACCTCCTTCGTCAAGTGAGTGAGGGTTCTGAAATTCAGTATACTGGGATGTAATGTTTTCCGTGGCTAACCTGTCTGAACACCAACGACACCTTTGATTGCTGTGACTGTCTCCCAGCCTAAAATATGCTATGCGATTTCAGAACCCTCACTCACTTGACGAAGGAGGTAAGCTCCGAAAGCTTGTGATTTTCAAATAAAACTGTTGGACTATAACCTGGTGTTGTAAGATTCCTTACATTTGTAATTTTGGAGAGTGACACCGTGGGGCAGCTGCCCTGGTTTACGTTGCTAAAACCACTCCCTTATCCCAACACCAGAACTGTAGCTATTTTCAGCGACGTAAACACGAGGAGCTAGCAGACACTGATCTCCTGCGATCCAAAGTAGAAAATGTAAAAGCACCTTTACTCTGATCTCCTCCCTCTCTTTCTCTCCCCCCCAGCCCCGTCCCCATTTTTTAGTTTGTTTCTTTTATTAGATTTAAGTGCACTTCATTTCACAGAGTACTCTTATTGCACAGATCATACCTTTGTACATGCAACTCTGCCATTGTGGCACTGACATCCGTTGCAGTCTTCGTCCCATTTAGCTCCATGGGATACAACACTATCTTTCAAAATGCAAGCTCTTCCTGTAACTACATGATGCAGGGAGAGATTACAATTAAAACTAAAAAGGTCTTGATTCAAAGAACATTTAGAAAAAAAACATGAAAACATTGGACAGAAATTTTGCATACCAGGAGGTCAGAACTCCACCCCCAAACATCCATCATAACAGTCAGTTTAAGAACAATCTTAAATTCATTCTGACCTGGAATGAAACTATACTAAAACCCTCTTCACTGTAAAGGCAACATATGTCTTACAATAGTGTACATTTTAATCTTGTTAGTAAGGAAAAAGTTAGTCCCAGACCTAGGAGCAGGAGGAGGCCATTCAGCCCCTTGAGTCTGTTCCACCATTCAATTAGATCATGGCTGATCTGTATCTTAACTCAGTCTACCCACCTTGGTTCCCTAACCCTTAATACCCTTGTCTAATAAAAATCTACGAATCTCGGTTTTGAAATTCTCATTTGACCTCCAGCTTTTTTTTTTGGGGGGGGTGGGGTTCCAGATTTCCACCACCCTTTGTGTGAAGAAATGCTTCCTGAAATCACCCCTGACCGGCCTGGCTCTAATTTTATGCCCCCTTTGTTCTGGACCCCTCTCCCACCAGAGGAAACATTTTTTTCTCTCTCTACCCTATCAAATCCTTTAAGCTTGCAATTAGATCACCCTTTAATCTTCTATATTCGAGGGATATATTCAATATATTTAAATCCAATATGTTTGGAGACAGGCTTTACCTTCTTGGCACCTTAGACCACTTCGTCCTGGAGGGCAAATGCAGCGATAGCCATTGATTTCGTCCACACATGTAGCTCCATAAGCGCAGGGTGAAGACTGGCACTCATTGATGTCTGAAAATGTAATTATTTCACAGTGAGACAAAGGCACTGAAAAGCAACTGTGCTATTCGACTGTCAGCCCAAGTGAAGTTTAAAATTTCATTTTTGGTTGGAGCCTTTCACTTTAAGTGATCTGGCATATACTGGAAGGAGGCAACTTTCAAATTTTGTCCAAAATAACTGACTTTAAAAGAATGTCCTTATGCTACAAAATAATATTTTTCTAAAAACTTACAATGGTCTGGAATTGCAGCAGATAGCTGCCTTCCAGGCTGGTTACTGCCAAGAACACTAAGACAATAGAAGTACGGAGAAGACAAATAAATCAACCAGTTCTGAAAGGAATAATTTGTTTTGATTTTTTTAATCCCCCCACCCCTCCTGAAGGTAACGACTCGCTGCTCGGGTACAGCACCCTCTGGTCAGCCTCAATAAATGGGCAGTGACTGTCAGCAGTCTATTTGACCACAGTGGCATCGTAGCCGAATCTTCACACAGCAGATGCATTTCCAGCAAAGAAAAAACTGGGGGGGGGGGGGGAGAAGAGGAAGAGAGCGTGCAGGGTAATAATTAGCAGCGCGAACTGCAGTGGGGGCTAAGGTCAACTGTAGCATTCCTACCTTTCCCCCTGGCAGAAATGCCTTTCTCCTATCTCAAGAGACCAGAAATCACCAGGGACCTTCCTGTATGTGTGGCTCAATTATTCACTGGATAAACTTAAGAGTGTAGAATTTTCTTTTCCCTCCCCGACCCCGAAACACTAAAGCAGATGCAGTATCACCGAAATAAGTTTCAGGTGCTTTGAACAATTCAAAGACACATTTTGATTAACTAATTCTTTAGCTGCTATCATCAATTCACATGGCCCTGCTGTAGTGTCACATGCTAATAGTCAAACTAGAATACGTCAACAGCTGCAGAGTCAAAATTTCCTTTGCAAACTCATGGCGACTGGCAAAGCAGTACAAAGGCGTTTAAGTTTCTTAATGCACCAGCCTTCAAGTAGGACAGAGTAAAAGTGTGAAAAAACAGTGCGGCAACAGCACTAGTTAGGATTATAGTGACAGAGGTAGTTTAGAAGTTATAGTTGATGACCCACAAGTAATTCAGGGGAAAGTTTTAGTTAAATAAATGCTGATTATAGAAAACTCACTTGTTAGATCAATGGCATAATAAATAGATTTAACATTAGTTATGAAAATAGTTTACTTATCCACATTAAACTGCATCTGCCACCTGTCTGCCCATTCCACTAACCCACAACCTTTTACAGTCCTCCGCACTGCTTGGCAAATTTGAGATTGTGTTCACTGTGCCCAAATCATTTCCCACCCTCCAATCTGAGCAACGCTCATTTACCCCAACTCTGTTTCCTGTCCACAAGTCAACTTTCGATCCATGCTGCTACACTTCCTCCTTCATCATACACCTGAATTTTTCTCGCAAGGCTCTTGAGAACTTATCCAATGCATTCTGAAAATCCCCATACACCACATCTACTGCGTTTCCTTTATTCAACCAAAAAAGAGTTTTTTTTGAAGGAACGGCCAATAAGTTTTCAAGCATGATTTATCTTTAAAAATTCCATGCTGAAAAACCTCGATTAATCATCCATTTCTAAACGCTCACTAATTTTATCTTGAATTATGGATTTTAACAGCTTGCCTACGTTAGACAAACTGGTCTGTAGTTAACTGCTTTATCTTCCCTTCTTGAACAAAACGGTGCTGCATTGGCTAATCACAGTCCCACAACACAAACGGAATGCAATAACGGAACAGCTTTTAAGTAAATGTGATGCAAATAATGGGATTAGAGTTGAGTTCATTCTGCAACCACTCGCATTCCCTGTTCATTATCGTCAGCTTTCAGCCAACAAGGTTAAAAAGGTAAGAAAAACAAGCCTTAAAAAAAAGCAAAGTAGCGATGCCATGTTTTAACACTCACTTATCCGGCAGTCTGGTCCAGCGAAACCAGGAGCACATTCACATCGATACCAATTCTCACCATCCACACAAGTGCCACTGTTGTAACTGTTAAATTACAAAGTTAACGTCAATGAGACGATAATCGCACAAGTATAGAAGAATCCAAAATCATTAAAATTAATAAAATCTCACTTACCACGGGTGTGGATTGCAGTCATTTGTGTCTAGAAAGAAATAATGAAAAAAATTAAAGGTTTTAATGATAAAGCCTGGAAGTTGCTACGACTTTTGTGAAACATAAAAATTTCCACTGTACTAGCGCCTAAGGTGGTTACTTGTTAACAGGCCTCTGATTAAAGTGTAGGAAGTCATTTACTGTTTGTCAAATCGGCTGTTACCCTTCTGAATGGATTCCAGGCTTTCAGCGTGGCCTTTGCTAAATACATTTTGACAGATGTGCACACAGGGAGGAGGTCCTTGTAAAGTAAGTAACAGGAAGAAATGAGTGGAAGCAGACATTTTGCTGATCAGCCAAGAATGTTGGGAACAAGATCACATCTGCCTTCATTTATGTAATTTGTGTCTCTCTCAGGCACAGGTCTAGCGCTGGGCATTAAAACGGATTGCTATTAGATCTGGCAGAGTCACGGTTAAAAAAAGCTTATTTTGCTTGCCTTAGCAAAAAATCAAAAAGTCCAGAACAGAACATAAACATGGTGTTGATATTAGAAGAGAGATTTAAGATATCATCTGCCTGCATAAAACAGTCACTGCACTCCAAAAAAAAAGTATTTTGCTGTGCGAAGCATGTCAAGATGTTTTGGCAGTGGGATAAGGCATTATGTAAAATGCACGGTCTTTTATTAAGATGGGAAAAGAGGGCGTATTAAATGTTTGGCTACTAACAGAAGCAACAAGAACGGTTTTCTACCTTTTATAGTTCTCCTGCCCTAAAACAAACACTGATACTCACTCTGCGAGCACGTGAAGCCTTCCCAGCCTTCTTTGCAGACGCAAGTGAAGGAATCGCCACTGACCACACAAGTCCCACCATTCTGACAAGGGTTCGGTAAACAGCTGCTGTTTCTCGCTGTGTGTTGGGAGAGGGAGGGGGAGAAAAATTACTACAATTTTTGCCAACTGCGCCGTAAGAAAACGAGACGCAAAGAAAAAGAAATCGCCTGATATGCAACAGATACTTACCGATATTGCAAGTGGCACCTTCCCAGCCAGGAGGACACATACACTTAAATGTATCTCCTTCATCATAACACGTCCCGCCATTGTTGCACGTGGCTTCGTCGCATTGACTATCCCCTGCAAACCACCACCACGAGTTTAAAAAAAAATTGTCCGCACAAGGTAAAAAGTTCTGTTTTCTCAGGCACAATGCAGTTAAACAAAACTGAGGGGGGAATAAACTAACAGTACTTACTAGAATGACATGTTTTGCCTTTCCAATCATTCTTGCATTCACAATAGAAATCATTCACCAGATCCTGGCACTTGCCTCCATTCTGGCATGGGTTTATATTGCAATCGTTAATATCTGCAAAAATAGAAAAGCAAAAAAATAACTTGACAACTGCGCATAAAACCCATGCTGCATCAGGCTACAAATCACCACGGTTACACGTCAAGCAGTGCCATTAAAATACTCGTGCACCCTTACACACGCAAAAATGTAATGTGCGTCTGGTGAACAGCGTAAAGTATGAAATCATGTTTTGCTAAAACTACCGCACCCTTAATTTTTATTCTTGAAATTACGAACACTGAAGAGTATAAACAGAAATTACATGGGGATGGAAAAACTACTATTTAAATTTGTTGAACAGATCACAAAAATTCTACACCTTGCTCTGAAAAAAAAAAATCACTTTTCAGTGCTGCAAAAACGATTAAGAGACAGCTCAACTCACTGATTTGGCAAAGGATTCCTTCCCATCCTTCACGGCAGATACACTGATAGAAGTTGACTCCATCAATGCAGGTCCCGCCATTTTTACAAGGATCACTTTCACAGTCGTTAATATCTGTATTGAGAAATGTAGAAGTCTTTTTTTTAAAAAAAAATGAAAAGTAAACTACTGTTTTTCAACACACTCTCTCTTCAGCGACGTGTAAAATTCTTAAATTTCAAACTAATATTTTGATCACTATTACTAAATGGACAGCGGGTTTCTGTTATTTAGGATGCCATCAAGGCCTCTGATGTGAGAAAACAGAGTGCAGATAAAGACTATGAATGCTGGCTGAAAGTTTTAATCTCTTGTTGAAACAAAAAAAAAATCTCTGCTTCAAACAAACTAAAGACAGCAAACTGATCACCAGTTTAAAAATTGCACTCTATTACTAAGTTACTTTCAAGTGTGGTCTACACACAACTGGATTCTGTGTCAAGATCAGGGACAGCTAGCTGATTATTCACAGATGCCACAAGGTCATAAGGGAAAATAAAAGCCTTGCTAGTCAAGAAAATATGTCAAACCTACAGCACACTCCAAGGTTCAGACACAAGAGGTAAGTTTGCCAGTGGTCCCCTAGTGTAAGTGCAGTTAAGGCCTGGAGATCAACTTTACAGAGGAACTGAAGCAATTCTTTTTAATTTGGAGGGGGGAAGGAAAAGAGGTAGTGAGAGAGTAATAATGTCATTCTTACTTTCATGACAGTAAGTGCCAGTGAATCCCTCGTTGCAATCACAGGTGAATTTTCCCCCTGCCTGACTCTTGCATTTTCCATGAGGCCCACAAACGTTTGAAGAAATGTATCGGATCCCATCAGGCGTACTGTTGGAAGCTACAGCAACTGTACAGCTGTCAATAACTGAGAAAGAACAGGACGCAAAATAGTTTCTTAATGGATCTTTCAGGCCTATGTCAATGAACTCGTTTACAAACTATAACAAAGAGACATAATTTAAAATATTGTGCGGAATTTAAGAGCATGATCCCGACTTTTTGGGACAGTGCCACTATTCCGTATCAAATAAGGCTTTTTTTGCCCAGGGCAGTGGGGGAAAAAAGAGGAGCGCGAGTGGGGAACAATGTCATGTTTTAGATGCACGTACAGAATACAAAAAGATGTACTGCCTTGCCTGTATACAACTGTTTGCATTTTTGTACAAGTATAAACACTTGAGGTACATGCATTTTCTTGTAAATGTTAAAACATATCAAAACCAAGCTGCTGAACTACTATTGCACTCTGTGGTAGGTCTGACCTAACACCCTACATCCACATAGAACAGAATGAGAAACCCACTGAGCAATTATTAGGTGGAACACACACAGAGCTTGTTAATGGTTAGCCAGTGTCTGATCCGTTGAAAATAATGTCCTTTCCTTTCTGTAGGAATGGCAACTCAAAGGCTCCCATGGCATGCTGCAAATAGCCCCGTCGAAGAATATGCATTATTTTTTCTTTTACTACTATAACGAGGCTTACAATGACCCGGCGAGACCAACAGTTCTGCCATGCACCATTAATGCTGGTCTCCTTTGGAATAACAGTACAGTACATGCAATCACCACTGGAAAAAAAAAACATGCACCTTATAACTGGAATAACTTTGTTTAGTATTTCTTCCCCACAAGATAACTGAGAAACCTCCTTAAACAAGCAAGTGACTGGGAAGTACCTTCACAGGGAGTGGTTCGACAGTGGTCTTTCAAATGGGAACAATTTTTTCCTTCGTAGTCTTCTGGACAACTGCAGAAGTAATCGTTGGCCAGGTTAAAGCACTGAGCCCCATTCCGGCAGGGATTTGGTTCGCAATAATCAATGTCCAGCTGTGATGTGTAAAAATGGAAATAGTTTTTAAGTTCTTCTAACCTACAGAGGATAGGCAGTATCATACAGACACGTTAATAAAAAGTGATCAACGGGAGGTAGTATGCACTAACAAAGACAGGACATTTATAGTACTTTAACCCTTCGCCGAGACAAATCTACAATCGAGCTTTTAATTGCACTCCAGATAGCATTAGCCTATAGTCAATTTGCACTGTTTTGCTTCTGGATTTCAACATTTCTCATCTGCAAATTATCTTACAAGTTGGTCAATAAAACAGCAACAATAAAAAAAATTCAAACTGCCTAACTTTTTTTTTGAAAAAAAGGTGAACTTCTATATCCTAATTTGCCAGCAAAAAAAAAACTACTGTAGTTAAAGGGATCGCCCGGTGGATAGCCGGTAAAGGCAACATGAAACTGAGCCAAACAGGCCACAAGGTCACAGGTGTGATGTGATTCCAGGACATGGTGAGCCAGTTAATCTCCAGCCAACAGCTCGGGCACTACAATTAACCTTAGTGCCCCTGGGTTCTTGTCGCGGGGGGGGTATGTGACCAGCCAGGGTTCCTGCTCATATCAAGTGACTTCTGGTAGAAAGGTGTACAAGGGCAGCGCATTTGATGTAGTCTACATGGATTTTAGCAAGGCTTTTGACAAGGTCCCACATGGCAGACTGGTCAGAAAAGTAAAATCCCATGGGATCCAAGGGAAATTGGCAAGTTGGATCCAAAATTGGCTCAGTGGCAGGAAGCAAAGGGTAATGGTCGACGGGTGTTTTTGCGACTAGAAGGCTGTTTCCAGTGGGGTCCCGCAGGGCTCAGTATTAGGTCCCTTGCTTTTTGTGGTATATATCAATGATTTAGACTTAAATGTAGGGGGCATTATTAAGAAGTTTGCAGATGATACAGAAATTGGCCGTGTGGTTGATAGTGAGGAGGAAAACTGTAGGAAGATATCAACGGACTGGTCAGGTGGGCAGAAAAGTGGCAAATGGAATTCAATCCAGAGAAGTGTGTGGTAATACATTTGGGGAGGGCAAACAAGGCAAGGGAATACACAATAAATGGGAGGATACTGAGAAATGAAGAGGAACAGAGGGACCTTGGAGTGCATGTCCACAGATCCCTGAAGGTAGGACAGGTAGATAAGGTGGTTAAGGAGGCACACGGGATACTTTCCTTTATTAGCCGAGGCACAGAATATACGAGCAGGGAGGTTATGCTAGAACTGCATAAAACACTAGTTAGGTCACAACTTGAGCACTGTGTACAGTTCTGGTCACATTATAGGAAAAATGTGATTGCACCTGAGAGGGTAACAAAGGAGATGTACAAGAATGTTGTCAGGACTAAAGAATTTTAGCTATGAGGAAAGACTGGATAGGCTGGGGTTGTTTTCTTTGCAATAGAGGAGGCTGAGGGGTGATTTAATTGAGGTGTATAAAATTATGAGGGGCCTAGATAGAGTGGATAGGAAAGACCCATTTCCCTTAGCAGGGGGGTCAATAACCAGGGGGAGTATATTTAAAGTAATTGGTAGAAAGATTAGAGGGGAGTTCAGAAATTTTTTCACCCAGAGGGGGTAGGGGTCTGGAACTCACTGCCTGAAAGGGTGGTAGAGGCAGAAACCCTCAACTCATTTAAAAAGTACTTGGATGAGCACTTGAAATGCCGAAACCTACAGGGCTACGGACCAAGTGCTGGAAAGTGGGATTAGGCAGGACAGCTCTTTTTCGGCCAGCACAGACACGATGGGCCAAATGGCCTCCTTCTGTGCCGTAAATTTCTATGATTTCACAGTGCTGGTCGAGGACGGGGTTGGCTGCTATCTCTTCTCCTTGAACCACCCCCCCTCCCCCCAGAAACAGACTCGCTGTCTAGGGTCACACATGAAATACTATCAATTGGGGCCCAGTACCATGGAACTACGCTGCTGCAGTATTAATGCCCAAAGAGAAAAGAATATGTATTATTTTGCTCAAAGAAACAGGCCACTTTCCCTAACCGCACAGGGAAGTTAAATTGTACTCCGTTTCTGAATTTTCATACTAAGCCACTGGCCAGTGTACAGCAGGCCTTATGCGACTCATGAATACATTGTGAACACCAGTAAAACAGAGATCTTTTGTGGCAGCCCAGTTATCCAGAGTATGCATTACACCAATGCTCACCTGACACAGGTTTCCGGAGAAACCAGCAGGGCAGAGACATTGGAATCCATTGACTTCATCTTGGCAGTGACCTCCATTGAGGCAAGGGCTGCTTTCACATTCATTGATGTCTTTCTCACAGTCATCTCCTGCATAGCCAGGCAAACAGGTACAGCGATAATCATTAACTAAATCCTGAAAAAAGAGAGAATCAGTCAGGCAAGCAAATTCAACCGTTAAAATTGTCAGTCTTAAGGCGGGATATAATGAATTTAAACACAGATGCAGCTTCTATGTAATTTGTCCAGCAGAGAAACAAGCTGATTTACTGGCAGACCACAGTGAGTTCTCCATGGCTAGTGGTGTTTGTTGTGCAAAATGCTTGATTTCCCTCATTTCTAAAAGGTTAAACTTTAAATAGTGACAGAGCACGTTGCCAAATTGCAATTTTGGTTGCACTAAATACAAGTGTTTCAATAAATTTAAGTTAAATGCATCAGCTTGAACGATATTTAATTGAACCTATGCACATATAAAGCAAAGACACACCTTGCAAGTTCCTCCATTCTGGCACTGCCTGTGACAGTCATTAATATCTGTAACAAAACAATTGAAAGCATGAGGGACAATGCTCGGTCAAATGATACACACAAGGAAAAAAACTCAAGCCTCCCTTGCATCTACTGGGTACAGTTGTTATACTTTCTGCGTGCTTTCTTTTTAGATAAGCTGATTATGTTGGGTATAACATCAGGCAACCCTCCCGACATAGTTACTAAAACTTCAGCTCGTTGTTTCTTTTTACATTATCGGGAAGTGGTTACATTATGACCTAATGACTGATAAAACTCTCTCTTTTCATGCTGGTACTTTGACTCCCTTTTTGAAAACTTGTCTGCAGATGTCTCCCTTCCCGGCAATATATTTTAGTGACATTCATTCTGAAGGCAATCAATTTTGAACTTTACAAACAGTACACTTCTAAACCAAAAACAACCCCACGCACAAATAAAACTTACCTAAATCACAATTTTTTCCAGACCATCCAGGCATGCAATCACAGTAGTAGTCACCAATCAGGTTTCGACAGGAATTTGCATTCACACAAGGCTTTCCTTCGCATTCATTGGCATCTGGGGTAAGAGAGGAAAACTTAAGGAATCAACAGACATCATGTGACAATAGCAGCTCTGAATGGGTGAGGTCTCATTCTTGTAGCCAAAACAGTGTGCGCGCGCGAGATAATCAGCGTTTCACAGGACGTTTCATTATCTGGCCGCCCTGCTCTACGGTCAGTGATCACAGCTTCAAACCTCAGGGCTCTCACTCCAACTTAAGTTCAGACCCGGTTAGGCATTCTCAGCCAAGTCATTCCATGAAGCACGGAGAGCGCTTCATAAAAAGCCAGGAGTTTCGTCACAAGGTGAAGGGAAAGAGGGGTGACAAAGGGAAAAGAATAAAAAAGGGAACCAAACACAGTTTTTGCACTTGCCATGTACAAATCTCAGTTTTTGCTGACTGAGCACTGGTAACCACCGTAGGGGAACTCCCAACCACACCGTTCCATTGGTCGTTGTGAGCAACCCACAAAGGGAGAAGGGAAATTAAAAAAAGAGAAAAAGCAATTCACCTTCTATCTAAAACGCAAGATGCAGTTTAGACAGATTCACTGACACATGCCCAGTTACTAATTAATAGTAAGAAAAGCAGGATTAAACAATAAAAAGGAGTTAATCAAGCATTTCCAAAGTCCAGTGAGACTCTGCTTGCCCCCGTTGTAGTCAGGCAGATTAAAGGATTGCAGAAGGAATGTAGCCAGCCCATTCTTTATGAGATCATCCCCATTCTAAATCCAGCTGTAAGACTCCTTGGTTTGTGAGAGTTGACATGACTGAGAAAGGTGTGGCATCTTTTCCCACAGTAACTAATACTGGTGCGTGCTTTCCTTTCAAGTCTTCTATTCCACCCTCCCCCCCCACTTTATTAAAAGTACAATGCACTAGAAACAATCTTTATGCTCAAGTCTTTGAAAAAGTCCATGGATGACAAACAAAAAACATTAAAAAAGGAGCGATTACACTGGTTAAAATAATGGGTAGCTCACTATGTTAGCATAAACTTTAAATTTAAAACACCACTTACCTAACTGGCATGTTTTGCCAGTCCACTGTTGTGGGCAAACACATTTAAAGCCATCTACCATATCTTGGCATGTACCACCATGGGCACAGGGGTTTGGAGCACAATCATCAATATCTATACAAACAAAAAAAAAGTGAGTTAAAAATTTAAGTGAAACAAGGAAAATTGCACTGACGTCAGCCTTTTCCCTTCTGAAATTTGGTCAGTCACGTGCCTTTCCCTTACTTCCAATTCATTCACTTATTCTAGCACAAATATTTACACCGATTTTACACTTAATTAAATCTAATCGTAAAGCCGAAAGAACACAGTGTCTTTTGCATCCTCCCTCGCCCTTTCTGTATGCAGCAAATATCAGCAGCGTCGGGATACTTACCAACAGTACAAGTTTGGCCAGTCCACCCAGCGGTACACCAGCACTCAAACCCCATTGGGGTTTCAGAACAACTTCCTCCGTGATGGCAGGGATCAGAGATGCAGGCATGTTCAGCTAGAACCGCAAAAAAAAAAATTTCACCGATAAGCAATCGGCTTTCTGTTTTAATTCATTACAAATCGTAATCCTATTCGGTCATTTGCTTCTCGCTCTGTCTTTCAGGCTCCTCCCTCCGTAGCCTGAGTCACCGGACTGCAGGTCTGTAAACGGGCAGCTTTAAGATGCAAATCCTATGTTCTCATTACGAGCCCATGATTTCACAGAGTCAGGAAATCATCTTTTATGCCAAGTTGACCTGATCAATGCACCATGACTTATTGCATGTCTAGAGCCAGAAATCCAGCGACCGAGGCCTACATGCTTACTTAAAATTCCTCAAGAAATTATATTTTTCCTTTTAAAAAAAAAATTCTACCAGCATCTGTAGACAGTTAAAAGACCCGCAAAAAAAATGCAGCAAGTTCCTTGATAAAAATCGACTGATCTTTATACTCTAACTTGGTAAATTGCCATGGGACATTAAACTTCTTAGAAACCAAATACCACAAAAGAGTCCAAAGATTTGATCTCTGCAAGTATTTGCCAGACTTACAAACCAGCTGGTGATAAAGCCATCAACAGAATAGGTACATTACAATAGATAAATATATAGATAACATTCATTTCACTACAGGCTAGCTGGCTTCTTTTCATGTGGCAATTTGCTTATTAAGAACTAAAAGTGTTTTCTTCATCGAATGTGAAACCTTTAAGAGAATTCTTTTAAAGTTTTCAGAAAGGCGGGAGTATGACTCAAGAACTGTACAGTCATACCTGATAAAACCAAATGATTCTAAACAGGGGGCTAATATTTTTTTTTTACTACAAGTGCCCATTTTTTCAGCTTTCATAAAAACTTAATCCTTAAGTGATGTGTCAAAGTGTTTTCTATAAATTACTCTTTTTCCTTTTGACTATTTTCTCCCTTCTCTTCCTGAAAGCTCTGATTCCTTCCTTGGATACAGTTTCACAGGCACCAGGCAACCTCCAGTACCTTGCCCAAGTAGCTATTAATTATATGCTAGCCTTGACAAGTGTGTTGGTGGGCTATTCAACTGCAGGAAACATCATGGACGAACCCAATTCTGTCCACAGAATCACATGTCCAGCAGGAGTTTGCTGGATGATGGATCAGGAGAAGGAACTCTGGGGTTAATTCACCCTGCCCTAACCCAGAAGTGCGGAGGCCAACTTTAACACACTACCATGGCGCCCGCTAAGACCAACTAACTGAGCGTAGGCGGCGAGTGCGAATTGAACTAGAGACTTTTCTGGACTGTATGGTCCAGTTATTCATTGGATCAGCTAACTAGACCATCACAAGAGGCTCTGATAACTATTATAATAAGAGCTTTAAAGAGGAGCGTAACAAAGTCATGAAATGGTTAACCATAACACTCACCTATTTCGCAGTTTTGTCCAGAATAGCCATCAGAGCAAGTACATTGGTACTTGTCAGGCCCAGTGTTGCTGCAGGTGCCACTATTCAAACAAGGCTGATGAGTTCCACAGTAGTTCAAATCTGGAAATTCAGCATGGAATTGAAGACGTCTCGTTAGAGGCCGTCCGTTTAAATTTACAAGAGATAAAAAAGAAAAACCGCAGATACTGGAAATTTTAAATAAAAAGACGGAAATGGACAGGTTAGTTAGCAACTGAAGGAGAAAGATCCGTTTTGGTAGGGCCCCATCATCAGAACTCAAAACATTAACCCTGCATTCTCATTCACTTGCTGACTGACCTGTTATTTAAAAAGACTTCCTGGTAATTAATTGCACAAATTTTACTTTACTTTGTTAAAAATAAAATCTTGCATCAAAGGAATTAATATCATTGGGGTACAAAGTAAATAAATATATAGTCACCTTTTAATCCACTAAGTTTTACATATGTACAATATAACCGTGGTACACTTAACAACAACATCCAAATTCTCCCATCTGCATTTCAGAACATTAGCAATTCACCAACGTATCTATGGAGCTTAGCTTACCTTTGTTACAGAGTTGACCACCCCAGTTGGTTTCACAGAGACACTGCCATGGTTCGATGCAAGTACCATGGACACATCCAGGATGAGGAATGCACTTGTCACAGTACAACCCCTGCCAGCCATATTGGCACCTGTAAACGTACAAAACATTAACTATATATTTTTAAAAATTACAAATGCAAACAATCCTTCAACTTTTCTGAAGAACGGAGTTTCTAAAGGTATTCCTTTTTGCTTTGTTTATTGGTGTTGTCGTTTCTTATAAATAAACATTAAGGCAGACTTTCCAAGGTCTGAAGCCAACTTTCACACAAAAGAGTAACTGTTCTGAGAGACACAGCATGGTTCTACCAAGTACAATATCATCTTATTTTCAGACCCAGCACAACTGAATCAGAAAGGGTGTGTGTCAAATCCTTCCTTAGACAGCATCAAATTCAGCTTCGACCCTGAATCACGAGACTCGCTGTGAATAACAGAACGCCAGAATTGACCATTCCTGCAGTTATCTTGTTTTTTGACCACCTCAACCTTACTGTCTTAATTCTCATCTAAAAGCAAACACATACTGAAACAGCAGGCCACTAATGAAATCTTCAATCAGACGAAAAGCAAAAACTCTGCTGGCATGCAGGACTGCTACAGAAATGTACCAACAATGTTCAGCCACTTCCTGTGACCCCAAAATGACTGCTGGAAAGCAATTTACTTCTAACTATGATCTGTACAACAGTAGAGGTTAAACCATCAGCCTGTTGTATTTTGGTAGCTGTCTTTCATTTCACAACTTTTTTTTTCCCATACTCTGGCATTCCCTCCCTCCATATTATTTTCCCAGTGTAGCGGGTGTGCGGGGGGGAAGAATCAGTTTAAGCAGCTAGAAAATTGAACTTCATGCAGTTACAGCTGGATGACTGGATACAAGTTTAACATTACAAGCCTTGACAGTATAAGACAGTTAAAGCTGGAGTAGGCACACACTAATAGTACACTGCAGCTACAACGTCGACTTATGGAAGTGCTTGCAAAGCAGCAAAAAAAATCAAGTGCCAAATAGACTAGGAATCTTTTAAGCTCTAATTAGATTGTTGGCACCTAGAAACAATGTCAGCCTTCCTGACTCCCATGTTATTTCCCTGGGGACCATAACTAAAAATTAGTCTCCAAAATTGTCCATAACTTTACCCAGTTGAACCAAACATTACAACAAGTTACATTTTTGACTTTCCGTAATTATAGTTTATGTGGAGAAAAAAAAATCTTAAATCAGAATGATTTTCAAAAATAAAAGTTACCATAATGCTAGACGTTTACCAAGGGCCTCTGCCCACAGCCTGCTAATTCTCTGGTTCTTTAAAAACTAATCTAACGGGAAGCAAGAGGTCTATAAATACAGCGAGACGACACGGAATCAGGGACTAAGTGGTCAGAAAGCAATTAACCCCAAGCAGTTAATAAATCATAAAAAAAAATAAACCTGTCCACCCAAGTTAAATAGGTATTTTGTTTTTTTTCCTGAAAAATATTCTGAACTGCTCTTTATAGGATAAAAACAAATCCTTCCTTTAACTATCGGTAGCAAACTTCAGCAAAAAAATTCCAATTACAGAAGTATGCAAGTACAGTCTTTAAAATGCACTGTGGGCTACATTTGCAGTCCCAATTGTCAACTTCTATCCATTTTACAGTAACAGCTAAACATCTTTCTAGAAAGTTTTATTATAGATAACTGCACATTAGAAATAAAATATTAATTGCAATCTTTAAAAGATCACTGTCCAGTAAAATCTAGGAATGACTCGTATGCAACAGCACTACATTAATGAAAGTGACTTTATAATAATTTTTTTTAAATGTCAAAATATACTTTATTTTATAGAATTTAAAGATACCCACACTTCAATGTAAATATCACAATTCCAAATCAGTACAATTCAAACCAATACACTACAGATCGTACACAAAGCGATCTCAATATTACAATTCAAACAGTATTTGTGACTCCTGGAGTACAATACAAGGTGGGGTGGCCTTTCCCCACAGAGCCCCTTGCACAGGTCGCACCTCGCCTCAGCGCGTCCCGCAGTACGTGTACTCCTTGACCTTGGAGTGTGCCAGCTGGCAACGCTCGGTCGTGGGCAGCTCCTTCAGCTGGAAGACCAGCAGGTTTCGGGCGGACCAAAGGGCCCCCTTCACCGAGCTGATGGTCTTCCAGCCCCGGGTGATCTGTGTCTCGGTGTGCGTCCCGGGGAACAGCCCGTAGAAGCACAGCGCCCTGTATTACCGAGCTGTTTGGGATGAACCAGGACAGATACCAACGCATCTCTCTCCACATCCTCTGTGCAAAGGGGCAGCCCATCAGGAGGTGGAGGACAGTCTCCTCCCCACCACAGCCTCGAGGGCCTCGCTGGGAGGACCTTTCTCGCCACTATCCAGGCTACATCCTAGTGCCTGTGTCAGTTCTGGGGACGAAACATTCTGCCAAACGGCATCGACCGTCTGGTCGGGGAAAAATCCAATCTCAGGACTGACTTTTTTTTAAAATAAAAGGGAGACGGGGAGGGGGGGGGGGAAAAGAGAAGGGAGGAGCTATTGCTTCAAGCTAAGCTTTTACAGTTCAATTCAGAAGCTACTTTAAAGTCTCAACAAATTAAAGTAAGCCAGCGAAGGAAATGTACTTTTTTTTTAAAAAAGGAAAATAACCCAGCATTAGGTATTAATCCAGAACAGTCCTTCCACAAAGGAGTGTCCTGTTTTTTTTTTAATATACATCAGCAAGTTTTCTCATGGGAAATTCTTAACTATTTCCATTAGATTTGCACAGATGAGCAATCTTAGCCTACCCAGAATCTGAGCTGAAGTTAGCACGGCAGAGACAGTGAACTATTCAAGCACGAACTAAGGATTTTTAATTATTAAGTGGCTTCGCCAGTAATTGTATTAAAATGGAACCAGAAAGTCAACTTTGGAAACCTTTCAAATGCATAAACTTTAACTAGATCAGTATTAAAATGCTACATGCAGACATCAAATATACAAAAAAACATAATTAAACACATATTTCAGAACAAGCATTGCTCAGTTCTGTAATCCAAAAATTATTGAATGCAAGGCCTAAGTTTCTCCAAATGCCTTCACTCTGCCTAACCTACAGATAGCAGGTCAGCCAGCTGTGGGAAAAAAAAATGGTGAACCCATTGTAAAAGATACAAATGTTGACTCCTGAGCTGCACAGCTATGCAAATTAACTGTGGGAAAGTTGCACCTTAAGTAAATAATCACCAGTGCATGTCCAGACAATGAGTGGGAGGTGAGAGGCCCAGAACCTAGAAACAAAGCTCGCTGTACTGGTTAGATTGCAGTAACCCCTGCTAGGCATGTTTATTCTGATGACAGCAGCGCAAATCTTTGTTCGCCTCTCCTGATACAGATCTCAACATCTGCTCTCGTCAATTTCATCAACAAGAGTCTTGATTTGATTTGGTCCAGATGGCAATTAGCAAAAATTAATAGAAGAATTTAACTTAGGCACAAATCTGTTCCGCTAACCTTCATCAGATAAGCCTGTTGGCATACATTAGCAATATTTCCACATCAAAAGAGACAGGTATAATTCTTAGAATTGTGTTTCTGCTGAACATGATAGTCTCATGTGTAAAATTAAACAGAAAAATGGATGTTACATCTTTTTAACCAATTTGTACAGTCACATCTTTTTAACCAATTTGTACAATTGCACACCATTACACTTCTTGGAATGGTAATTTTAGTGAAGCGTTTTGTCCTGTTCCTTCCTCTCTTCACCCCTCCCCCGGAATGTTTTGTCTTTTCCTCTTCCCTACCTCCCCCTTAAGTCTTTTAACATATTTCGTTAAATGTGATCTTTTAAAAAATATTCCATTTCTATACTTCCTTAACTTAAACCACAATTGCGCTGTCAAATTTGCAACTGAATCAAACATTAAAGGACAGCATTGGAATTTTGCATTCATCAGTTGCTACTGACAAGATTCCATGCTGCCATTAACCTCTCAACACTCGAGTGCAACGGAGAGCAGCAGAGACTGACTTGGCTAATCCCATTTTAAAGAATGCTTTACTTCTGCTTATGTAGTTGCTATTCATGCACTGGATGGGGAGGGGGAGTGTGGGAAGCAAAGAAAAATGAGGGGCAGTAGAGAGGAGGGGCAAGGAACCAAATTTAACTGACTTACAGTTAAAGAGCAACTGGTGATTATCACGACGTCAAGAGCAAGCAATATCAAATCAACTAAAAGTCTAGTGGCAGCAGTCCATGGTTACAGCCTCCCTCGGGATCAGGAGCACAGACTGTTAGAATACCCTGGAATTGTTTGGTTCCTGCATTTATCATCTCTCTCTCGAATAATACTCGGTATAAATATTGACACAATTTCTAAAGCCATTGTTGAATTACACAAAAAAACATTTGGATATAGAATTGGAAAAAAAAAGTTCAAGAGTTTTAAAAACGTCAACTGCCGTCAAGTTTTTTTTTTAAAAAAAAGCCAACTTAACGCTTGGAGTATCACAAAGCTCATCGGCCTGTGGTAAACTTGTTGAGCAGTAATGCTTCCTGTTTGATGATGATTAAAAAAAAAGCATGAATGGTGGCACCATGTCAAATCTTTACACTCGTGTGGTTCTACTGACTTGGGAGTGGAATCTTCTGAAGCCCATATTTATCCCAGTTTCAAGATACAGGTCCCATCGCCAAAAATCAATCAATATTGGAACCCAGGAGGTAGAACAAAACAACAATGTATTTAGAATTAATTTAGGGTGGGGAGATAAATCCAGAATGGTTTCCCAGATAACAATAGAAGTTAAAATATCAGGCGAAAAATAATGAATTGTATATTCTGTTCTCGAACTTCAGGGCCAGACAGATGGACTGAAATGATCTTTTACAGTCCTGTATATTCCTACGTTTCCAAGTAAAATTTTAGTTGCACCAGTTTCATTTTTTTATTATTAGAAAGTGCTTGCACTTGTAGAGCAACTTTCACGTCCTGAGCATGTCCCAAAGCTTTTTACTGCCAATCAATTACTTTTGAAACGTAGTGACTATTGTTTTGCAAACAAACATAGCAGCCAGTTTGCTTAAAGGTCCCACAGATAAGCAAGTCGGTTTTGGTGCTGGTTGGGGGAACGAACGTTGTCCAGAACATCAGGAGAACTTTCTGCTCTTCAAAATAAAATGCAATGAAATGTCAACCTAGTATTTGTGCGCTGAAGTCCTGGAAAGTGGTGGGGGGGGGGGGGCAGAATATTACTACTGAGCCAAGTTGACAAGTGTTGCAGCAAAAAACTTAATCGTGTCATGTTAACATTCTTCGCAATGTCGTGCTTGAACAGAAAACTCAGCCAGCCCAGGAAGCCTGGAGTTGAGTGACCTGCCAGTGCGCAAAAGGCTACACGCAAAAATATTTCCGGAAGAGTAGTACAGCAAGATCTGTAAAGATTTACATCGACTCCTGTTCTAAATCCTGGAGCAGGTCTTGGTTCAAAACAAACAGGTTTTTCCAAAAGAGTTTCACACATAAAACAAATGTGTTCTGGGTATCTATTTTAGAGGCACTGCTTTTTAAATGCTACCGATTATGCCCACTCACTCAACTCAAGTTTACAATAAATGCACAGTGCTTTCCAGAGGGACTAATGTGTTTACCTGCAGTCCCCAGGTACTTTGCAGGAACCATGTTCAGGACTGCAACCCTGACGACAGATAGCTGGAAAGGAAGAGGAGAGTATTACAATTCAACCAGTACATGGGCAACTCTGACATATATTCACCTGGGCGCGGTTTAATCCACACCCGCACTATAATCTGTTAACCCAGAAGTATATTCTGCTTGCAAACAGTAATTGGGATTTAAATCTGAAAAAAAAACACTAATAGCACACTGAATTATTAACAACGTCTTATACACATTAGCTATTTCAGATCTGGATATCAACTCTTTGTAATAGCAGTTAAAGGAATTTTCGGCTTTTAAGCGATGAAAGCAATCTTCCTGTTCTGGTCTACACTAAATTCCTGGGATGTTTTCCAAAAGGTTATCATAGCAGATTAATTTCTCCTCTCCAAAGCCACCCTTCTCCCCTCTTTCTAGACAAGTCTAGTATTTAAAAAAGTTAAAAACCAAGCCATCATAACAATTAAATCAATTTGAACAAATCATTGCTACGTCACATTAAAGAGAAAAAAAAAATTAACCTTTGTCACAGTCAAGTCCCATCCAGCCCTCCAAGCAGGTCTTGTTGCCATTGTGATCACAGGTGTAGTGTCCAAAAAAGTCATCCCTTGGTCTGCAAAACTTGTTACATCCAAAGCCATAGTAGTGTTCATCGCACATTACTCGAATCTGATATTCAAAGTGGGCAACAGCACCATTATGTCGCAGCGTCTGCCACTGGTGACTGGGGTTGATCATCCCAGAATAGACTGCCTTCTCTATAGTGTCTTCTGGACCTACGTTTGAAACAAAAATTACAAAACATATCAATACCGTATATACAAGCAGACGTTCAAAATGGTTGCTTAGCTAACCCAACTCTTCAAAATTGCACCGATTCTCAGTGATGTCGCTATCAAATAACCACTTCAAATTCTAGCCCTTCGTTTTTCTGAATCCTTAGCAAGAACAGTAACTATCGTAGGAAATACAGATACATTCAACAGGCTGCTGTATAGAATGCTGGTTAATTTCTGTATTTTTATACCAGTATGTTATTTACAAAAATGTTCAGTGTTAGGGCTCCTTGCAGCTGCTGGAGTGCAAATGTCGACACGTAACTGGTCCTTCACGTTGTGGGACCCAACATTTGACATTCTTCTGATATTAAAGTGATCTCATTCAATATTTGGCCAAGACAGTTTGTTCAAATTAACGCCAAAGCTTGATGTTGGGCGACATATACTGAAAGAATACTCTACCTACAGTGGATCGGCAGCAATAACATATCTGCAAATACTTGAAATTACACTCCTCCTGCTCGGCAGACTTCTTACCCTCTTAAGAAAAGGTTTCACACTGTGATCAGAATTTGTATGGTACATTGGCTCTTAGATGTCATCTATTATTAGCTGTAATTTCTGGCTTCGAGAACAACCATGGAGCAGCATCTCTTTAAAATTATGCCGCCAAAATAATATTTCACATCAGTCTGGAACATCAGAGAGTTCTGTGGCATTTCACAGTGCCTTCAGAGCCCTGGAACTGCCCGATTTAACGCTTCTCTTAAACCTGCTGCCGGCAGCACTTGGCTAGAAAGTGAGGATTTAATCATAAAACATCCAAAATATATCTACACAGAGTTAGAAAAATTATAGTACTGAGCTGTACTTCCCCAATTCAAGGTCAATTATGTCAACAACCAACCCAACCTCGTGGTGTTAAAGAAAGAGCACATGGGAAAATAAACTGCAATTTAACACCATCCTAGCAGATTAGGCAAAAATGGAGCCAAATTGATGAATATTGGCATATTAGTGCAATTTACTAACACTGTGATACAAATTTTAATAACAGAGTTGAGCCTTAATGACTTTTTACGCTTAAAATAACTTTGGTAATGGGAAATATTTCAGTGTAAAAAGCTAGTGAAACTGCGACTGGGATTTTACATAATTTAACACAAACCAATATGAGCAGATATGTAGGAGAAACAGGAATACTCTGCAAAGTGTACCTGATCTTCATTTCTAGAATGCTTTCAGTGCAGATTACCACTACAGTGGCTTCTAGCAGTTTAATGTATAAAAATGAACTCTCATGTTAGATCCATAACAAAGGAAGCAGGGCCCAGTTCAATTGAAACCAGGTAAGATGAACGGGTCAAACTGTTACAGGCCTAATTTCCTTTCTCCAGCAGTTTGATGTTTTGGGACATTTTTAATAACTGGAAGGGTTTTACCTTGTGATTATAAAGACCATTCTTCAAATAATCATTACCTAACAAAATGGTTCTCGTCCATAGATACATCTACAACTAAAATTTCTTCCAGCCAACTTCATCAGAGCTAATAGACTCCAAAAGATTTTCAAAGTTTACTCCCTGCTCCCAAGGTTTAAATGCTGTAGGCCATTTATAATATATGTTCATTACATCCCTACAGCGCTTAGTTAAAACAATTCCTGATAAGCAAAATGCAAGTCAACCAGCAAAACAATGACAAAGCAGCTAATTAAAACATACAGGATCACCCAGGCAAACCACACATGCACAAAGAATATTAACCCTTGGTTTCCTAAAGTTTCACATCTTGCTTATCTCTGAACAGGCCCAAAAATAGTTATCACTGCCAAAGCACACAGAGATTCAGGGATAATAACCCAATTATTATAGGGTGTGGCAAGGACGTTATTACCTCATCCTACATTTAAGAACAATCTAGCATACCAAAGATACCCACCTGTTTAGAAATGTAACAGGGACTTTATCTGGCCTAAGGTTTTGCAAGTACTATTAAACTCAATTCAAGAGTACAGCTGTTCAAATAAAGAACTCGAGGTTAACAAATCCAGAAATGGAGCGCCTTGCACTCGTCCACCAAAGGCAATAGTTAACTGCATCAAACAAAAGAAAGTACTGCCCAATAGATGTGTTTTACTAAGGCATAATCTGCAGGAACACGCAGTACTAGCCTATTCTTTTTGTTAATGTATACCTTCAACGCAAAGAAAAAGTTTTAAAGCCCAGATCTGCCATTTACATATCTTGATCTGGTTAAGGCTTTTTTTTTGGCACTCAGCAGCTGAGTAATAGGATAGTAAAACATCAGCTCTGCTTCCTCTCTCTGCAACTAACCATCACCTAGTTTTTAATCTATACCCTTTAGCTAGCAACAAAACATGACCATTTGGGCTTACCATCAACCCAAGGCTGTGGCAATGGTTCATAAGTATTCAATCTAGATCATCGGCAAAAGGGTTCATGCAAGAATCTAGAAATATTAAACTTGTCCTGATAAGACTGCCTAAATTTATACAACTGTACATCATAAACCTGCTTCCCTTCTAGCTTTTACAAAAATCACAACTGTGTAAAACAAATGCATTGTTCAAGGGCAAAGATATATGTGCTCACTTATCCAAAAAGTGCAGCAGGAATAGATTAGTTGCTTTTCCCCCCCCAACTACCAATTTAGACAAGTTTTGTCTTGTAACATTTACACAGTGATGTACACACTCAAACAAATGCAGTACAAAATCAAAATTATTTTTAATTCATCACTGCAATTATGGCAGGTGAAGGATTATTGCATCTCTAGTGAATGGGTGATTCGTCTCTGCAGCATTTCAAGCTCTAATTAGGACTGAATAGCAAACCTCTGCCTTTTACAACCCAATAATATCCATTGGCTCCCTGTCGTAAATAGGGTTCAGCTGTATTGCCAAATCACAATTTCACATGGGACCATATAGCATGAGGAATTATTGAGGGCTGTTTAACATTCTGTAGTTAAAAATGCTTGTGTTTTCATCTAGTTTCTCTAACTAGAACAGGTAAGTTATTCATTTCAATTTGTAAGTATTTTAAAAATAATGTATGCACTTTAGAAAAATCCAGGAAATCCTAAACTCGGGTCAAGTGTTAACACAGACAGTTGTGATTTTTGCGAGAGCCACAGGGAATGCACGTCTCACATACATTACAGGTTTATGATATACAGTTGTGTATATTACTCCTGGTCAAGGCCATGTAGCCGGCGTGACCCTAACACCTGCCATTAGCCATCAGCTGTATAAAAACATTTTCATAACCAAGTAAGGCATGTTTCTCCCTACTTACTTCCCCCTCCCCCCACCCCACCTGTCAGCACACAATCTAACACTGGCAATGGGCTAAACTTAAGGGGAAAAAAATGACCAAAACTAGTCAGCACCATCTCTTTAGGTTATGAATGTGGAATACTGAAGTGTCAGAACAAGACCAAAGATGTGTGAAAAATTGAGATTTTACTGGAGAAAAAAAAAATCAAAACATACTTTATATTAGATAACAATTGGGTAACAAACTATACCACAAATCCAGACTCCAAACCAAGACTGAGAGATCTGGAAATGCCTACTTACATCCACTACACTTCCAAACAGCTTTCCTGGTTAAGTAAAAATGATATGATGTAACATGGTTACACAGTACTTACTGAGCATGCCATTTCTATTTATACTGTGCACAAATCTGTAACCTAAGTAGACTCAAACACTTACTGCTGTCATTATTGTAGTCACAGGCTTCCACAATCAAAGTATAGGACCTCTGCAAGACAAAAAAAAAATGCATGCATTAAAATCAGGAAGCACAAAAGCAACATTCTAATAAAAAGCAGCCAGTTCAAAAGTACCTGCACTACTTTGCTGAGCCTAACAAGCACATTTAAAATAGTGATTAAATATCTAGCACATTCCTTAATGTTTTTGAGGTGGGCTAAATGTTTTCTTTTAAATAATTAAAATTGGATTCAGATCTTTAAATGAAAAGGTTATCACCTGTACAATCTGAAGTGGAGAGAGTAGATACAATTACACTCCCCCCACCATCCCCTAAGTTAATTTGATCTTTCATTTCCACCTCTCTTCCTTCTCTCAAATGTTTTACATTTAGCAGATTTAAACCTTAAGAAGCTGTCAATTTGGTTTCTGTGGCACAGTGGATGTCAAGAATGCTTTCTGGTGCTGTTGTAAGTGAAGAACATTCTGAGGTGGAAGAGTTAAACCTAGCAATACAATCTCATGGGTTTTCTTCATTTCAGCACCCCTTTCAAAAGCTTTGTCTGTCTTAGTCCATCACTGCTCCCACAAGTATCAGGTATCGAAGGGTAGATCTTATGAATCTCAGCAGAAGAAAGGGACATTTTCCTGTCTGCACAACAAAGCTGGTGCGAAAAACCATCCTGGAACAAAACACACCTACTTGTCACATTTACATGCACAACACTATCCCACTGAAACCGTTGGAATTCTACAACACTATGTCAGCATTGAACAGTATTACTAGATAATATGAAGTCTTGCCAGGCTACAAAAACACTCGCCAAACCCCTCAAATGTTAACAGAATTAAAAGCAAAACATTTACATGGTAACCACCAGTTGTATTGCTCAACTTAATTCCATAGTTTATTAAAAAAATGATTGAAGTTATTCCATACACAGGTTTCACACTTTATTTTCTCCACTTAAAGAAAACCAACGCTGTTTAAATAACTATAAAAGGGCAAAATGCTGACACCAATACTGCAGCCAACAATGCCTCAACCTCTACGGTGAGTGCAATCACCAAATTTAAAAAAAACAAGGCGTGAAACAGTATTTTTGGATGGAGATCCAATTATGTGTGTCATTCAAAGCAGAGTGAAACTTTAGGTTTCACTCACCGATAACTGTGGGGAAAAAGCCTTTAACATGAACAAAACCAGACAAGCCCAGACAAGTGCCTCACGCCTCAATTTAAAAGACTCTCAACATGCAACCTCAAAAATCACTTGTCAGATGAACACAGCATTACCTAATGCCACCAAAAACCTGATTAAGTACGGTAAGAAATTTGAAATCGGAGGTTTGCTTTCCAAGTGTATTAACAAAAAGTTTGGACATATAAACCCAAAAGTGAACAATTCAGAAAAGTCATGCACACAGAGTTTGGTATCCAAATTTTGCATTACGTAAACCAGCAATGGGGGCAGATTACAAAGTTGGGCATCACTGAATATAAAGTGATCAAGAGTAACCATGGCCTTAATCTGAAATCAGAGTTCAACACTTATAGATAACAAACTGATTAGTTAAAATCTTACATGAAACCTTATAATAAATGAACCCCTGATGGCTCAATTAGTAAGTGTAGTTTATAGTGTGGATCTGAGCCAAAAAGAATATGGCGGTCCCATGCCTAGTCCCCAGTTTGTGCTGAGGAGTTAGTGGATCTCAGCCAAAGGGCAACACAATTAAGCCCCAGAGTTTCCGGGCTGGGGGAGGGAGAAATTAGCCATGGCTCCGAGCTCCTGATCACTATCCAGTGGCCCGTACTGGAAAGTGCATGCGTGCAGGCGCAGGATTATCAGCTGACGCCATGATGAGGCTCAGCTGTGATGTCCCCCACTGCCAAATAGCTGTCAATTTGACAATGTCAACACTCACTGCCTAGGCTTGCACTTGGCAAAGGTAGCAGGTGCTAGCTTCCACCTACACAAGGTTCAGGGGAGAAGCAAAGGACACAGGGAATTTTAAAATAAATTAGTCACTGTTTCACCCAATTAATGCTGGAAAAGCTACATTAAGTATTTTAAATCACCTTGCAAAGTTTTTTTAAAAAATGAATTCCAAATGTAGTTGAATAAAAGCTTCCAGGTTGCATTACCAGGTAGAATAATACAATGTATAAGGGTGTCATAACTAAAACCACATGTTAATGGTTTACTGAGGACAAACGAACTCAGTCATACTTTATTTATTACTTAAATAGTATACACACACACACACACACACACACACACACACACACACTTAAAATTTTCCCCTGATGAGTCACTGCCAGGTTATCAGTACTGGATAGATATCAGTATGCAGTTTATTTTTCCCATGCTCAGACTTGACCTATGCTCATCACTGAATTAATTGACAGCTCAAAACACAGTGCAGTTATTCAAACCAATATATCCTGCACAAAGAAATCATTCTGTCCATCATTATAATTACTCGGGTATGCAGGCAAACCATGATCTTACCCATACTGACCAATAAAAAATGTAAACCTGGTGGGGGAAAAAGTAGTGACATCAGAGTTACCTTTGCTCAAATCAGATATGATCTTTATAAAGACACATACATGCATTTCGTGTTTTTCTTTTAATGATTACTATAAATTCAGCCATTTAGATGCAATATAATGTTTTCAGTTCCTTTCGAAATATTCTAAATGTTAGATCTTTTATTTTCAAAAATTTTTTTTGAATTCTAGAAACTGTCCCCATTGCCTCCCTCCTCCACCAGAACAATAAAGTTTTACAGCTTTGAGAAAAAAAGTTATTGGGAACAATTCATTTTAGTAAAGTTTAGATAATGTTGCACACACCTCACCTCATCCCCCACCCCCAAACTAAATTTAATAAAAATTAACAGCACGTTTGCAATGCACAGTTTGAAATACATTATTCAGTGGAACACAGTTACCAAAGAAATATTGTTCACAGGGGCTGGGAGAAAATATATTTTCAACCACATTTCAATCTATAATGGGGAGCGAACAAGACTTCCAATTCCAGCATGGACTATATGGGTGGCATTGCTATGAAGCACTCTTCGCCAGTAAGCTATTTAAAGGATACAGGTTGGGCTATTAGCATTTAAACTGTAAATAGGGACAATTACTTAAAGCTTCCTATGATACCACTGGTTTTTGCCAAATATACTGCTCAATTAATTAAGGGGGAGGAAGCAAAGGGCATTGAGAAAAATGATAAAGAAGTTTACCTTTCAAAAGATTTCACGAAACTAGAGGACACAAAAGGAGTACTGGGCAGTTCTGAGACAGAGTCTACTCTTAAAATATTAACCTATCTTTTCAGATGCTGATGCACGTACTGTGCATTTCCAGCACTTTTTTTTTTACTTCTTGTCAGGACACTTCCCCGTATTTAAGTGCTTGGTCCATTTTGAATATTTATTTCCTTAAAGAACAATCCTAGCTTTCACCAGGCAGCTCAAATGACCTAAAAATGCCATTACTACGACCATACATTATCTTCAAAGCAGGGTCTGAATTTTGAGTGCTGAGTTCTGTAAATTGGAATGAGGGGAACGATACAATAATTCTAGGTTCACAATAGTTTGAGATTTTCAAAACAATTATATTTCTATTCCTAAGTTTTTCTATATTCCTTAGAAGTGGGGAAAGGGGGGATTTTATCCAGTTCAAAAGAAATTTAGAAAATCAGTCACTAATTTTTCAATGTCATGAAGGAGATATTCCAATGGGCTACAGAAACCAGAGATAGTAAAATACCTATTGAGATTTGTCTAAGTCAAGGTCAGAATCTTGATCAAGGTCGTGTGATGCAGCACGCAAAAAATGGATACTAAAATGCCATGAGTGGATGTAAAATTTAACATTGACATTTAGCAGATTTGAGTGCATTTGTCAATCCCTACATTAAATTTCAACACACCCATGGAATCAGCAGGCATTCAAGAACAGTAATTAGGTTGGGTGAATTAAAAAGGCTAATTAATTAGCAAAGTTAAAGGACTCTGAACTTATCTCCAAAAATGAACCTCTTAGCGGCCCACAGCAGTTCTATTAGTTATTTTCCCCCTGTAGTACAGCATTAAGGCAATTTTAAGACTTGCTTCTCCGAGCGGAGTCAACAGTTAGGAAGTTTGATTTATACTGCGTGATTCTTTTATTTCATCTCATCTGAAATAGAAACTCAGGACAGCTTACATGGCGCAGGTCAGTTTTTTTTTTGAGGGAGGGGAAGTGATCCAGATACAAAACTGAAAATTGCTCGTTTCACTAACATGGGCTAAATTAATAACCTCTGGCTCCAGAACAGAAGGGAAACACTTCATTGCCACATTAAGTTGGGATATAAAACAAATTAATGATATAAGCAGCTGCTGGTCTCTTTTCCTTCAAACATCAGTGGCTAAACCAGCAGCTGAAGGCTAGCTCTCCTCTATTCTAGCAGCTGTCCTTCTGTTGCCAAACGATGAAGAACAAAAGTACCGCTATCCAAACTATGTGTGCAACATCCCATAAACTGGCCTGATGTCTGATCTGGCAAGCCTGTTGGAATAATTAGTATCCTGTGAATATATAATATGCTGAAGTTGCCATTATGTGAAGTTCTGGTGTGTCTGGAAGCTCAGCAATGCTGAGTCTACTGGTGCTTCCTGTTGCTTGTCCTGTATTAGCATTATTTCTGGATGGCTCCATTATATTCTGTAATCCTCATCGCAGTCAGTTTGCTTTTGCTATTGTTCTTGGTTAATATTAGCAATCCCTGCCTCTGTCTGGGTGGCCAGAACACCACTTCCTAGACTCAGTACACTGATAAGCCAAACGGTTTTTTTTTAAAAAAGGGGAAAAATACACACACAATGCATAGCACAAGTTATGCCAACATTGACCTGATTGCATTTTACTTTGTGCAACCTGTTAAGAGCATAGGTTTTACAAGCTTGGCAAGAATAAAGCCTTTCCAGTATTTCTAGTCAGTACTAGAGTTACTTTGGAGAAAAGCATCCCATTGATAAATCTATTAAATGCACCAGTTATTGAGGGTGTAAGGTTAATAGATGCAATACCTTGCAGTCAGCCAGGCACAGCAATCAGGTTCATGAAGAGCAAGTCTGGACAAGAGGTCTAGTTACTTAGGGTAAAATTAAATAAATGGAGCTGTGCTTTAAAAAAAGACTTTGAACATGTATAAGCAATATTCTCTAGCTATTTCTATTCATCACCCTAACAAGCATGTTCCATGCCAGCCTTTTATACACCACTAGAAATTGGCAGTCCTAGAACCAGGGACTAGTTATCCTCCAACTAACTGAACATTACTCCACACAAAATGGCTTCCAAAATAAACTGGCCATTTTCATTTGACATGTTGTGGTTTCCTGATGGCTGTACAGTTTGTGGATAGTGAGCATTACAGCCGATAGCAAAACATTAAAAGAAATACAACAGATTTTTCAGCTACATGGAACTATTTTGTCAATAATGCTAACAAGCAAAAAATGTCCCCATTACATTTAATCCACTGCATTCTTTATTCAAAAAAAAGCACACAAGATAGCATTGTCCAGCTCAATGGCTCTTAGATCAAGTTCAGTATTCAGAAGTTGTCATTCATTGTACCTTAGTGAATGCGAAAATACAGATAGTATTAAACTGAAATCTGATCACAACTCCAGGAGTACACGATCAACTAGGATCCAAGTTTTTTTTTAAAAAGTGCAGCGAGGACTCCCCTCTCTATTCTGTTTAACAAGAACATTTGTTAAATTAGGCCATAAAGCAATGCGCCCACGGACATTAAAAAAATCATTTAAATAAACTTCATCTACCTCAGAAGAGTGTGTTTTAAAAAAAACCTATCCGGCATCTGAAGTTGATTACCATTCTTTGATTGTGCCAGAAGGCAGACTCAGTGCACTGACTGACTGGCCAGAGATTTCCCACACACTTTCACACAGGAAGTACCAGGTGCAGGCTCACTTACGCTGCCTGGAGACCACAACTGCATATCAAATCCATGGGAGTTCTAGAATGACAACAGTAAAGGGATTTTGCAATGCTGGAAACATTATAGCTGTGTTTAGTAGTACTGTGCTTGCTGCCCCAATTTCTCTACAAATTCTTTCCTTGCTGAATGTTATCATTGCAAAGTGAATAAATGATTTATTTAAAAAAAAAAAATTCTTAAAAACACACACTGGACAGTTATAAATTTTTTTTAAAAAAGGGTTTCAAAAAGTTTGCCTTTTCTTGAAAATAAAATTAACAATGTATTTTAAATGCCAATCATAACATGACATCTCAGTGAAGCTGAACCAACTTTCAAATCAGTGCTTTAGTTCAATAGAAGCTTGTTATCTCAGATTTTTGTGGATAACCGCCATCAATTGGATAACCAACCAATGCCAAGACCATGCTTTAGTTTTCTAAACAAACTGAAATTTGATCCAGACATACCATAAGGGAAGAACTAACACTGATTATTCCCAGAGGGAACCCACTAACTTAAGTAAAACGGGTCCAAGACTTACACACATGAACTGCGTAAATCCAAACAAAACTTTAATTACCCTCCTTTTTGACTATACATGTGGGTACAACATTGCAGGACTTCAACATACTGATCCCAGAATTTCACTCAGGTTTATTCACCAAACTGATTGTAACAATCCAACTGCTTTCTGGCCTTACTACAATATATATTAAATCGTTTTCCAGTCTGACTCCAGAATTGCTGCTCTGCATCCTCCCTGAAAATGAAAGTCACCGTAGGTTTTAAAAAGTCCCAAAACTGACATGAAAAGCAGATAAAGATGGATAGCAAAGCTAACATTTTAGGTAGCATACTTGCAAGACACTATTTTGATGGGATTTTTTAAAAAGTTATAGAGACAAAGCTGTGTGAAGCCCTTTGTATGACAGTAAACCATAACAGAAGTTTGTGCTGTACAGACAATAAGATCCACACATTTCAATTACAGCACCCAAAAGATATAGTATACATCCAACTAGTAGCATTTAGTTTAGTTTTCCTATTCCAGCATGCATTGCCATGACCATAGCCTGATTGTGCTTTTCTGAACAGTTTTGCACCAACAGCAGAAGGCAGATTTACTGGGAGATAATGTGTGTGTTTTTTTCCCCCCTCCATATGCAAGAGTGTTAAACTTACTACACTACATTAGTAGAACAGCTCTGCATACAGTGCTACACTCTCTAACACTTGTCCCATCACTCTAAATAAGTGATGGCAGGGTTTTAAACTCAGGTTTGACTTTTATAGGCAGTTGTGCCAACTCCTCCTAATGCAGGTGCAGCTGTGGTGCACTCAAGTTATTCCTCTGTGCTGGGCTGTTTGTGTTTCCTAGCAACCCATTCAACCTTCCAATCATCTAAATGAATTTACAGCCCACCATCTCCACACCCATTACTCGCATTTCCCTGTCAAACCCAACACATCAGAACTGAGCTGTTAAACTATTTGTGCAAACGTATCACCCTCTCATTTACTATTATATGCAACTGTTCGACATTCTGACTTCTCTCTTACCGACTGTGGTAAATTGTACTTTTTTAAATATAAAAAACAGCTTATTTGCCATAATGACGAATTGTCAAGTACAAGCTAGCTGAATAAGCAAGCATGCAAGATGACAATGTCCAATTAGAGCTCACCTTTCAACACAAAGAGGGAAGTAAAGGAAGTGTCAATAGTTGTAGTCAAGGCAACGCAGCTTTTTGAACCATATACCCCCAATTACAAGGAATGTGCTCCTTTGTATCAGGTCATCTATAATACTAAACCCATAACAAGGAACTAAAAACCCCAACAGCAACAGAATGAAAGACCAGTACTCTGATTATGGAGGTCCAAGTGCAGAGGATGCAGTTAAACACGACATTTGGACAGGGCTGCACTATGTATCACTGCACGACTTTACAGACAATACTCTCCTCTCCCTCATGCCTCTACACCGCATATTCACATAAAGGCCATTCAATAATACTTCAATGACTGCTTACTTGGCTAATACAGTACTAGTAAAGCTAGGAGCTTTACCAGGTACTTGATAAGCCAACAAGTCAACATCTAACTCTTATGTGCAACTCTTTCAACTGACTATCAATCACAAATATTTCATTTTATCTTCTTTTATTAGGGCCTCGTACGTAATCAAGATAATCCACTCCTTTACAAGCTGCGACTTAACTGTCAGTCACAGTAATGGAACCATTCAAGGAAATTGGCATTTTGTAGTATTGTATGTTTCAGTGGGAAGTTCCTGCATTAACACTAGGTACAGGGCAAGGACTTCCCTCTGGGGGGGGGGGCTGCATAGTCCTTGCATTTCCATAGCAAAGTAAAAATTCTGACACAACTCGAGATAACCAGTAAATTTGAATTTGTAGGTTCACATCAACTGTAACAAGACTACACAACAACTCATCTGCACATCAAACCTTTTGTTCATTTAAAACCCTTCAAAAAAAAAGTGGAGGGTAACTTTTATTACACTAAATGGAAATAGAAAGACATCAGCCACAATGTACTCTCAATTTGTCTCATGGCGAACTAGACATTAGTCTTCATTGATATAGGAACACAAATGAGTTCCTATATTCACAAACTCAAGCTGAATTCTGATTTTTTTTTTACAACACAAATCAAACGCCTACAAAGGGTTAGATTTAAAAGTGGAACTCATAGCACCAATTTTCATGCTACGAGCACTTTTTATGCACCCGTGGGATTACTACTGTAAATGTTTACCTATTGAAATAGCAACTTTCAGAAACTTTCATTGTTATTGCCTCCGTCACATGGAATCTGACTCAACAATTTCTTACAAAAAAAACCCACCCAAATTTACTTGGCCCTTTTTCTAGGTTTCAGTGGTAGGAATAGTTTTATTTTCTTGATAAACTAGACTGGAAGAATTTAATATGGTGTTGTAATAATAGAACGCCTACTTTTTAAACTGCGGTATGATGGATCTACAATTTAAGTTTAAAAAAAAACTTTAATTTTTTTTTAAATGACAACACATTGGGACTAAGACGCTTTAATCCCTCATCCCAACTATCCGAAAAACACACACCCCTAGATCAAACACATTAAACGGAGGGGCTAGGGGGGGAAAAAATAAAATGAAACGTTAAATGCTAGGTGCAGAGGTGAAACAAGCTTTGGGTGCATTGCATTTTGCAGCCACACCATACATCGAAATTCCACATCGGCTCAGCGGGAAAGGGTCTGCAGGTTTCTAAGATGGCAATGAAAAGATTCACTTCGCAAGACTCCCTTTATCTCCCCCTCCTCCCACAAAAATAAAGTGCTGAACTGTGATACATTTAAAGCGTGACAAATGCACAACGGTCCTCTTTAAAAAGAAATGCAACTCCAGTTAGCACCTAGTTTTGCAGTCGGTGGCCCCACCAGTCATGAGGAATAAACGTCGTTAATAAAAAAACACACAGCTGTTATGTTTCGAAAGTGGGGGGGGGGGGGGGAAGAAAGTGTTTGAAAACAAGTGTGAAAACCCTAAAAGTGTTTTTAAAAAGTGTTTGAAAACAAGTGTGAAAACCCTAAAAGTGTTAAAAAAAGGGTTTGAAAACAAGTGTGAAAACCCTGAAAACAAGTGTTTTGAAAAAAAAGGGTTTGAAAACAAGTGTGAAAACCCTGAAAACAAGTGTGAAAACCCTGAAAACAAGTGTTTTGAAAAAAAAGGGTTTGAAAACAAGTGTGAAAACCCTGAAAACAAGTGTTTTGAAAAAAAAAGGGCTTGAAAACAAGTGTGAAAAATGGTTTGAAAACAAGTTGTTTTCCTTTTTTTTTAGGTTTGAAAACAAGTGTAAAAAAAAGTGCAAGTTAAACGTGAGGCGGCACCAAGGGGGAGCAGACAGTCAGTCAGACAGACAGACATGGGGAGGGAGAGAGTGTGAGTGAGTGAGTGAGCCGACTCTCAGCGCCTGCGGCTCTCCCTCCCTCCCTCCCTCTCCCACCCACCCAAAGCCCCGCGTTCCCCCAGGAGGAGAGGACTGGACTCACCGGCCATGCGAAGCTGAAGGGCAGCACGATCCTCCGCTCCCCGCCGCCGCCGCCGCCGCCGGGCGCTCTCAGGTTAAAGGTATTCCCTCCGATGACCGGGGTGGAGGAGAAGCCGAAGCTGCAGGGTCCGCCGGGGGAGACGCGGGACTGGTACTCCTTCAGGCAGACTTTGAAGAAGGTGTCGCACTGGGCCCGCACGCACTTGCGGTCCTGGGGGTTCCTGCTGCTCCCTTCACAACAATTCCCATTCTGCAACTCGCCGTTAATGTTCTGCATAAAGTTTATCTGCAACTCGAACTGCCCCGATGCCAGCGATAGCTGGTGGTGGGTGGGTTTTTTTTTTGGAGGGAGGGAGGGAGGGGGGGAAAGAAAAGATAAAATGTGAGAGAAAGCAAAAAAAAAAAAACCAGCAACTAAAATATAAAATAAATCCTCAATCTAACGGAGAAAGAAATCTCAACAGCAACCATCAAACAAGGAGCAAATCTCCCTCCTTGCAAACGCACAAGTTCTTTTTTTCTGGCAAAGTATTTTAAAACATTTTTTTTTTTGCAGAGATTTTAAAAAAAATTTTGCAAGAGAATTTATTTTTTTTTTGCAAGAGAATTTTACATTTTCGTGCAAAAGATTTAATTTTTTTTTTTGCAGGAGAATTTTAACATTTTCGTGCAAAAGATTTAATTTTTTTTTTGCAGAAGAATTTTAACATTTTTGTGCAAAAGATTTATTTTTTTTTTGCAAGAGAATTTACACTTTTTGTGCAAAAGATTTCACATTTTTTTTTTTGCAAAGAGATTTTAAATTTTTTTTTTGGCAAGAGATTTTTTTTTAAAAAAAAAATTAAAACATAAAAATAAGAAAAAAAAAAAATCATCTCCCTCTGATTTACCACAGAACTAAATGGCGAACGATCCCGGTCCCGTCCAACACAACCTACCTGGGTCCGCAAGACGATAAACCAGAGAGCAGCAAGGAGTGAAACGCTTCTACAAACCATTGCCCTTCGCCTTGCCTGCACTCGGGTGAACTGAGGGTGGAGCGGGGCCGTCGCACGGCAATATAGTCCGCCGATTCTCGCATGCACGACTGGAGAATACACTTGCTAAAACATTTTTTGAAAAGAAAGCGAATCATCAATGCAAAAAAAAAACATAACCTCCACCCCCCCCCCCCAAATCCCACCACACACACACACTTCTTTTTTTTTCCCAAAATACAGCCTCCTTCTTTTATTCTCCTTTTATTTCGACTCCCACCGAGAGGGAAAAAAAAATCTCCTCCTTTTCGATCACACACCAAACAAACCCCCCCCCCCTAACCCCCCCCCCTTTTTAAAAAAAAAATAAAACACCCGTCTGTGATAGTGACTGCTTCATCTAGACGGGGAGTGAGTGAGAGAGAGAGAGACACACACACACACACACACACGCAATGCGTTCATTAATATTCATTAGTGGGGTGGTCAGGGCTCATTAAACGCCCACTTTTTTTTTTCCCCTCTTTCTCCACCACCACCCCCCAGACCAGTCTTTTGAGAGGAAAAAAAAGTTTTGTTGGAATGGCAACAGAAATAAAATCGTGCCACAGATGGAGGAAAATAAGCGTGAACAACAAAAAAAAAATGGAGTGAAAAACTTTCTTTTTAACAAAAAAAAAGGGCTTGTACAAATACACATGGGAAATGCACATTTTTTTTTTTGTATCTACATTATTGCTTCTCTTTCCCTAATAAAATCGTTCATTCGCATTAGTGTCGCTGCTGAAGCTATGTTTTTTTTTTAAAAAAAAAGCAAATGTTTAAAAATTGAAATTACAAGTGATTTGCTCTCAATGTTGTACTGCACACACACACACACAAAAAAAAATCGAGTTTGCTGCTTTCCTCGTGTTGCACCTGTAGGCGTCTCCTCTAACCCATGTGGCTGGTGTGGGATGTGTGTATGAAAAGCAGCGTGCAGGCTGAAAGCAATCAGAGTTTATTGCAATGTAGTACACTTGTAGTAGCTTCCAAGTTCACGATATATGAAGTCCTAAATAGTTCATCTTGCAAGAAAAAAAAAATGTTGCATGTGCTTTTAGGGATATCAATCGTGTAATTTACCTATTATCCCGGCATAAGTCTTGTTCAGAATGGTTAACGACAATGAAGTACCGGACGATGGCTCTTTCCCCCGCCTAACAAATGCGGGAGTAAAATCGTTGGTGCATCTAAAATATATGAAGTAGTTAAAAAGCCGATTTGGTTCCAATCAACATTAATTGACAAATAATCAGCTGACTGTTTCACTTTTCACTTCTTATTGGACGTCGCTTCAGAGACAATTTGGGTTTGCTAAACAACGTTATCGAGCAAATTAAATTATAATAATCGCCAACGGTCTAAATTATTGCACCTTACTCACATTTTTAAGTACCTGTTATCTACTCACGTTTTGAACATATCTGGACAGAGCCATGTTTTACAAGGAAACTGCCAATTTAAATCTTGATTAATGTTTAATGCTTCACTGTCTGAAATGTTGAAGTAAGATAGTTAATTACAGATTGATTGCATAATATCAGTGTGTATCTTATAAAAATATTAATGTTTTCATGCAGCTAATTGAAAGGCTGTAAATAATCCTGCTCAGATACTCAAGTACTTTATGAACATCAGTAGTCCCTTGCGATTGACTTACTGACTTGAACTCAGCATCAGTTATCTATTATATGTAATTTAAATTGAATAGTTTTATTTAAATATGCTTTCTATTTTTCTTATTATACACACAGTAGTTGCAAGATAACGTGCGAGAGTGTTGTAAAGCTAGCAGTGATGAAGGATCTGTAGATATATTGAGATGTTTCAGTGGTAGATTGCTAGTTAATATAGAAAGCATGATTGGTACCTTGAAATGATTACAGGACAGTAACTCCTCAAATTGGCTTAGATAATGTCACAAAACATAACCACTGTTTCCTGTCCCAATACAGTTGCTACATTTCCTCAAAGTTTCTCTTCCTCTGCCTGCATGGTTGCCTCCAATGTGCCCCAGGGCTCCAGGCTTGCTCCCCTCTTGTTCATCATCTAGATGCTATTCCTGAGTGGCATCATCCACAAACACAGGGACAGCACCCACATGTATAATGAAGATGCTCAACTCTACCTCTCCGCCACCACCATGGAGTTGTTGCTGTAGTCTCCAACTGCCGGCCCTGGACGAATTGAGATTACCTCCAGCTCAATATCAGCAGAACTGAACTCAGCCTATTTGGCTTGCTCAGGACTCACATGCCTCTGGTTCTGACTTCATCAACCTCCCTGGCTGGTCACCCAGGGTGAACACAGTGGTGTCCTGTGTTGTGTTTTATGCCAAACAAGCAACCATGACTGCCTCCTTTCACCTCCAGAGGATTGCTCGCTTATTCTCGTTCCTCACCCACCCCATTGCTGAAATCACTCCTTCATCGCCATGAGGATTGGTCATTGCTCTTCTGGCTTGGCCTCCCTACCTCTATGATTCACAAGCATTAGTAAATCCTGAACTCTGCAGTCTGTATCACCTATATCCCCACTAAGCACCACTATTTCTCTGTTATCCATCAAGTAGATTTCAAAATCCTCTTACTTGTCTTCAAATCCCTTCACAGAATCAATCTAGGACATCTTCTTCAGACATAATTCCCAGACAACACCCTCCATTCTGATTCTGGATTACTGCTTCTCCTCTGCTAATCTTTCAGCACAATGTTCCTGCCCTCTGGAATTTTCTTCTGAAAGAATTTTGCTTCACTAGCTCTTTCTGTGCCTTCAAAAGTCCCTGATAAATATATTTCTTGACCATGCCTTTGAAGCCCCCCTCCCCAAAGTTCCTTCACTTTCTGCCTGCCCCCCTTCGAAAGTGCACTGAGATGTTTCTCTACACGAGGACAGCTGTGTAAATTGTTGCAATAACACTTCACCTACTGGATGCCATTTTGGTGGCACAATATTCTGGTTAAACTATTAGGGATTGAAGTTTGAAAATTATCTAGGAGATGAGTTATTACAGAGAAGAGTAATGCTGACTGGCAGTATGCAGTATCAGATAAATGCTGATATAAAGTAATACCAGATTTTTAATGATAATAAAAAAATGTAAGTTTTGGTTCAGATTCCATACGTATGCTGATGACACCATCTTTATCTCTTGCCATCATACTTGACTCCATGACTGCTGCTGTGTTATCTGACTGACAGTCTGACGTTAAGTCATGGGTGAGAGAACTTTCAGCATTGGTGAGACCAAAGCCATTCTGTTTGACTCCCATTAGCCCCCAATTCCATACCCCTTCCCCGCTGTTTGCTTAGGTTTAACCCAATGGTGAGCACTCTTCATGACCTGTTTGACTCAGAGGTGAAGTTCAACCCCACTGTCGCTGAACTCTATCACCAAAAGTGCCTATTTCCACCTCTCTAACTTCACCCACCCCTATGTCTACGTCAATCCCACTGCTGCTGAAACGCTCATCCGTGCTTGTCACTTTCAGGTTAAACTTCTCCCAGACCTTCTTGGCTGGCCTCCCCAAGTCCACCGCACACAAACTCCAATTCACTGAGAATTCCACCACTCATATCTGGTCCCGTATTAATTCCTGCTCACCTGTTACCTCCATCCACCACTGGCTCTCCATCCCTGATTTCAAAAGTTGCATCATAATCTTCAAATTTCTCCATGGTCTTGCACCACCCACCCTCTGTAATTTCCTCCTGCCCTAACATCTCACTTTTCACCCTCTGCTCTTCCAATTTGGATGTACTGTGTGTCCACCCCTCCTCCCTCCACTGCACCATCAGTGGCTGACCGATCATATCATGCACTCTGGAACTCTCTTCCCAAATCCACCTTCAAAAGCCTTCTCAAAACCTACCTCTTTGAGCTCACCTTTGATCGTCCCCCAACTCTTGCTCGATATCCAACACCCCCCTGACTTTGTGAACTGCACTGGGACGCTACGATAGAATAATGCACTACTTAAGTGAAAGAAGTTGTATTGTAAAAAGAATTTGCAGTGAATGTAAGAATGTGTAAGTATTTGGAGTATATACATATAAGGGGCGATTTTAACCCTACCTACCCAGCGGAAATCAGGTGGTCGGGCAGTTAAAATGAGTCAGTTGGCTTATCAGCACGGACCCTGCTGTCTTCAATTTTAACCATGCTTTTCTGAAGAGGTGGCAAAGATTCTCGCCAGATCTTCTTTAAATATGACGTCATCGGGCCCCAACTGCAATTTTAACTGTGGCCTGAGCGGGGAAGCCATTGTGGCTTTCCCTCCATGGGAAGACAGCTGGAACAGGATCGGGGGCCAAAAGAGGCCCAAAACAGGGACTTTAAAAAATTTTTCTTGTGGGGCCCGGAAGAGCTCCCGTTCCACCTGCGAGACCCTCCCGAATCCCCCTCGTCCCCGTGACATACCTCGTTGCCAGTGACCATTCCATTAATGCCAGCCGGAGGCCTCCTGCCACCTGAATCTCTACTTCCACCCACCCGCTGGTCTGTTTTGGGTGGAAGTGAAGCCCGGGAGTTAAAATCAACCTTGCCTGCCTGATTCCCAATCCTGGTTAATATCGGGGCTATATATACTTCATACCACAGGCATGGTGTATGTGGGGATCTTTCTTTGTATATTTCCACATTTTAGATACCAAAAAACATAAATCTGTACACAAAATCTATTTGAAACCTGTCATATAAATAATAATAATCAGTGAGCTATGGCAAATATTTTCAGATCTAAGACAGTCATTGTGAAAGTATGATTTTTATTACCACTTGTATTTCTCCACTCACTCAATAGCTAATATTTCATGTTTCTCACAAATTAGCTTAAACAAAATATTTGTAGCTGCCCCAATGGCCCAGCAGGTAAATACACCACATGGTGTGGTTGCATGAAGCAATTAGAGTGAAAAGGTCACAGGTTCAATCCTTAGTCTGTGCTGAGTTAATTGATCTCAACACTGACAGGAAACGATGGGGGAATTTAAATTGGCTTCCATGTCCTGGGACCAGAGAGTGAAAAAAAAAATCAGCCAGTGTTCCCACTCATGATAATCATGCAAAGACATCAAGTGAGAACAGGACTGGACTTGGTTGTGGTGCCTTTCATGGGAATAGCCTGTTGACACTCAATACCTAAGTTCACACCACTTCAACAAGGTAACCTGTGGAACTGTACTCCACCATCAGACACTACCAGCTCAGAGAGGATGGGCTGAAAAGTGGGGAGAATGTAAGCAGAATTTACATTACATTTTATACATAATATTCAAATAAAATATTTTTCATAGTATATTGATAACCTACAGCCACTGTGGAGAAAAATACGTGAGAGGAAACTGCTGAGGCCACCTTGAACATGTAAGCTAGGATAGTTTGTCACATTAAAAATACTGTAGTCGTCACACTGCCCATTATAGCACAAGATGTGAATATTTGCAACTCAAGCAATCAATGTTAAAAAAAATTATAATTAAGGATTCTCTTATACTACAGGTGCTGGTTTGAGAGTGGTACCTGCTCAGAGTGATGAAAAGTTGGCAGTCCAGTATTGTCTCCGCTTTGGTCTCTGGCCAGGCAATGTGGACTTAGATCCAAGCACAGAGCTGTACTCACCAGCATCCAAATCTCAATTCAATTTTAAGGTTTAGCAAAGAGCCAAAGGGACCATTGGCTCTCTCCTGACATTAGAACGGTGATAACTGAACTAGAGAAAGCTTCTAGTTGGTCACTTCAATTACATAGGAACTGTTCAAAGTTTGCTTTCCATAAGTCGCTCTCATGTTATGTCGAAACAATATGAATCTACCTCATTCAGATAGTCTCATAACACTTGTCTAATTTTGGTTTTGATAACATTTATGACCAGAATTATACCACATATATTTACATCGATGCAATACCAAAATCACTTCACATCAACACAAACTGTGCTGTATAACTGTCTTACAAAAAGTGCTATTTAACTGGAATTCAGGAAAACAGTTTTAATTATTTGAACCTAGAAAAATTCACTTAAGTACTAAATAAGTCTTTAGCATTCTCTTTCTGAAGTTAATGTTTTCAAAGCAGAATACATTGACTATGTATTCAACCTAGTATATTAAAACAATATTAAAAATTCAAGTCATTTAAAAGGTGATTAAGTATACATAACTTATAACATTTTCCAAAAGGGAGGTAAATTATACAAATGTTCAATGTTATAGTCATACTAGACTTGATATTTTAAGTTTTTTAGTGCACAATGCTTTTTGCTTACCCTTTCAGTTATAGTTTATATATATGTTTGTTTATGTGCGCATATAAATATGTACCTGTATATGTAAGGATAAGTAGATTGTGCAGGATATATGAAGAGCTGTGGGATATGATTAACATGCTATTGGTGGGTCTAACCAAAATGCACTCAGGATAACTGATAAATGGTGAATTATTAAGTTCAGCCCACTGGTGGGATGCAGATTGTATCTTCACAATGTACTCTCTTTATCTACCTATACCAGGTATTGTGTTTATTCTGCCTTTCTTTGACAAGGAATTTAACAATCTCACTTTTGAATTGAAAGTTTAATGATATAATTCTACAATGAACTGACTGCATTTCTGTATGTCACATGACAAATAATGAAATTAATAAATGTTAAATTTAAATTCTAAATGGAAACTAAATGATGCACGAATTGTGAAGTAGTTCTGACCATATCAAGGTGAATCGGCTTTACTTTTACAATGTGCTCTGTTTTCTATTGCAACAGCCCAACAAAATATAAAGTTTAAAAGGTGACATCATCAAACATTTTGCTTCCCATTAAATGAGTTTTTAAAAAAAAAGTCTAGATCAAAATTTTCAAACAGCGGGCTGCACCAAATATGTGCATTATTGAGATAAAAGCAAAATACTGGAAATCTGAAATAATAAAACAGAAAATGCTGGAAACACTCAGCAGGTCAGGCAGCATCTGTGACCATTTGTTTTGTTGACCTTTCCCTCGCAAGTTCTTAGCTAGCAGACAGCAAAACCTTCTGGGGCAACACATAAAGTTACATAAAAAATACAGACCATGCATGATCCCTGTGGGTGGCAATACATGTAAGATAATAACATTTTGCTTTGCTCCTTCTCCCTCCCCCCCTCTCTCTCTCTCTCTGATCACTTAGTGAATGTGTGTATTGACCACCTGGGGGAGGCTGCTTGTCGGATCTGAGGGGGTTGAGAGGAGAGGGGGGTGGGGAGCGAGGGAGAAGAGCCCAGATTACCCCAGGGGGATGCAGCAGGCATGTGTCCTTGCTCATTCTCCCGGGTCAATCTTAAATGTTGTAAATGCGAATTTGAATAGAATCAAAAGAGAATAAAATCGTTCCGATCAATATGTATGGAGCCCTCCCAGAACAATAACTATTCTTCCCTCCATCAAATCGGAACAGCTGCAATGCTCCATTTGCCCCTCATTTACCATTGAAAGGCATGAACTTTATAGAGAGGGAGTGAAAGAGAGATAAGCCAATTGAAAGTGTTGCTCTAATAACTGTTTGACATTTGTATGTAGTGACAGAAGGGAATTAATGAGAACTTTGAATCCAAAGTTGGAGAAAGTCAATCTTATTATTGCTTGACTAGTCTTTGCATTTAAAAGACTTGTCGCGGGCGCAAGCTGGCTGGATGGTTTCTTTTATATTTCTTAAATCCCGAGTTGCTCTCGAGAAAATGCAAAAACATTTGCAAAAACGGGTGGATTTCGGAAGCTGTGTAATTCAATAAGATGTGATGTAAACGAAGACTCGATCAAAGTAAAGTTTGCAAATGATGCAAACACAAAACAACAAACAGCAATAAAAGTAGGAAGAATGGAACTGTTGACAAGATGATAAAGGTGCCTCTCTGCGATACCTGTCAAACGGAGTGAAGATAACTCAATGCCTTTACAGGCTACGCAAAATAATATGGGCAAGAAGACCAAGCAAACTTGCATTTTATCTCGTACCGAAATACCGAAGATTTCAGTCTTAATAAAACAATTGGGGAATATATCATCTCCCTCTTAAATTTACAATTGGGATTCGTTTTATAAATTGACGTCGTTTCTTTAAGATTAGAACGTGATTGTGATAGATTTTCAAAATAATGATCAGGAAATAAAAATAACACTTTGAATTTTAGTGCACAATTTTCAGCTAATGTAAAAAATAATACACGTGTGAGTCAACATAACCAGGGACAATATATTATTGGCATGAAGGTTTTAGCTCACCCAGGCACTATCTTTCATATATGCACTTAATTCAAGAGGGCCATCAGATCCGTTAAAATCCTCAAACATGCATGCTTCTAAAATCTCATCTCCGAATGATGCAGTTATTCTACAGAACCATAGAAAGTTGTTGCAATATTCAAATATAGAATTTGTTTCAATTGTTGATGCAGTATATATCCGAGGCATCTTTATGTACCCAGTCTAATACAGGGGAGCGCCGCTATTGTACTGTTATTAGAGGGGCAAAGGATGAAAAAACTTTTGTGTACTTCTTTGTGTGTAGTGCAAAGGCGACTGAAAGTTGAATGATGAGGGCAGTGAAAGTTTGTATCTCCATATCTATAGGATCCTGTGTGGGTGTGTGTAGTAGACTGGTCAATAGGCAGTGGCCGTCAAATTCCTAGACAAAGGGCAGGCTGTATCAGGAACCCTGTCTGCCGTGAGACGGATGGGGAAAATAACATTGTTTATTTTCATCTAAAACTGCTGGGCTAGATAAGCAAGAAGGAGCACAGGCAAAAGAGCAAATGTTATTAGTGTTACCATTATTCAGTACAAATGCAATTGATAAGGATAACAGATCTATACACAATATGCACTTTCACATATCAGTGGTGTAAGATTAATTTATTGTTCACACATATATCAGCATTTTGCCCTTTGTAGACTGAGAGGAAGGTACAGCTAGGAGAGAAACACAAAATAATTGGAAGTACTATACACCATGCATAATAGTAACTACTAAAGACTTTGGACATCAAGAGTTATCAATGTGAAAACCAATGACATATATACACATCGGGGGAATTTTTGCAACTTTTTAAACTATTTTATGAGGTATTTTAGATAAGTTTCCCTTTTTCTATATTTTTTCTTTGTGCCCCGTTTTATGCCTACAGCTCAGAGGATGGGCACATGGTCTGTACCCAAAGGGATCTCCAGTACTGCCTGCTGCTTGTTGCCAAGATGTGCCCGAGACTGCCGTGTATGGCTCTCCCATCCAGTTGTCCCTTCTTTTTCTGTTAGTAGGCACCTGTCCCCAAGCTAAGTACTGCCCACCTGCCCTTTCATAATTTCTGTGCAAAATTGCACCCAAGAGCAAAACCATGTGCAAACCATTTGCAAATTTACTATTTTGCCTCCCCACTGTCTAGATCCGGTTGTTAAATATATATTATTCAATCCCGCTCAGACAGATGGGATGAAAGTCTGTTCTCTATGAAGGTTGTTAAATAAATAAAAGTGTTTGTGTAGTCTCAAACCAGTTTTGAAGTGGGTGTGAGTTCATAACATGTAATTGCCCATAATTTAACCCTAATTATGTGCTTCACTCAAAGATGCCACAAAAAGATTGCTAGTGTAGGGAAAAAAATTGTCACACTAGTCCAGTAAAGGTTATTCATCTGAAACTGGGATTGAGGGACACATTTGCTGCATTGACAAGGAATCTGCATCTAACCAGCGCTTTAATTAACTTGAAAGTGTTTGATGCTGTGCCTGAATATATGTAGAATATTGTGCCATTCCCTAGCGTCTATATCTCCCAATTTGGCAACTTCAAACTCTCTCCTTCCCACCCCCCTCCCACAACAAACCGAACGGTTCGGAGACGATGTATAACTTTGTGCCATTTTGTTATAAACTGACAGATGGGACTGTCTGCACACCATACCTTGAGGTGAGTGGCAATTATTCAGAATCTTTTTTTACAAAGTAACTACTGTCTGGCCGAACAATTAAGGAGGTTTAAAATTTGGTTCCAGTCTCTAAGGGAATTTGCTTTTGAAAGAATGCTATGGTCTAAAGTAGCTTTGCACACATATAAGACCTGGGTAAGGATCAATCTTTTCTGCATTTTGGAGACTTAGCACTAAAGAATGTTAACTTAGTGTTAGAGTTAGGGAGGGAGGCAACAGTACTAATTCTGCGATGGGGAGGGGGGATATCGATAATGGGTACCAATTTTCTTTTTGTGGGGGACCATCATGTCATCCTAGTGGTTGCACCTAAAAGTTCTGATTGTAGAAAGGAGAGTTTCAATGGGCCTAATGACATCTCTTAGGTTCATATGTCTTTGGTCAATGGTCAGCAGAGTGGACAGTGTAAGGAGGTGAGAAGGATGCTTTTCAATGTAGGGACTAGAAACCTGCTCAATTTGCAATCTTATGTATTTGCGTTTTGGGGAGACGAAAACCCGAAAGGTTGTGTTTCACACTTAAAAGTAATATTTATGTGTAAATTGTGGCTTCAAGGAACAGATTTCAATATGTCTTTAAAGATTGATAAAATAAAATTACAAATTTCCCTCTCCTTAGATGAAGTATTTTCTTATATATTCCTTTTGCTATGTTACTAGTATTGCTGCAGAAGTGAAATAGGATTTATATAAAATTACACTTCTTTTCCTTTTTTTTGTGCTCAAGGTGAGGGTTAGTTTTGGGGCAATGAGCTCCGTGCATTTTCAGGGGGAAGAACTCCCAGGTCAGGTATCGCACGGTTATCTGCAGAGTAAAGCTCCCTCTATTCCAACAATGTGCCTTAGTCCCAACTCAGAAGAGTCCCCGCTACTGCACCTGCATGGCTATAGGTCCATTTCCACTAGAAACCAAATTAAGACTGTCCAAATACATTTCACATAGGACCCTTACAGCCAGCAGACAAGGAGACTTGCATCCCATCACTCAGAGTTGGATTCAAACCAAGTGCAAAAAGTGAAATGCTAGTGTCTAACCCATATGGCATTCAGTTCAAAATTATAATATTAATAACAGGGAGGTACTGTCATTTCATTTCTGACATGGAGCCTCCATAGAAGTGGACTGTTTCAAATTGAGCATTGTAATATTGCCTAAGGTAATGGAACCGTTACAGGAAAAGAAATGATTAAAAATAGACAGGGAAGAATTGCTGTGATCACTGGATAACGACATTGAATTATGTTATTTTTTAATGTATTTATTATCTCGCTACACATAACAACCTAACATTGATTCCCCTAATATGGGGGAAACACCATGGGATAAATGTAACACAAATAATTTTTCCCTCTTTGTGAAATGAGAAAAGTATTGCATTTATAATCTATACAGAGCAGATTACCTTCATGTATTTTCTGAAAATCATATAATTATAAAACTGCATGTTCTTCTGTAAGATGATATCAGGGCCTTCAAATGGGTAATGCCTCTGGTAAAAATAGCAGACAAAGGAATTTCACATAAGATAGGTTTTCGAATGTTAATGTTTGTACAGTGTAATTTCAAGGCCCAAGTAGCCATTGTGATATTTTCTTTTTGACATTCTCTACCCTTAGGTTTTCAGTACCAAGGGCCCTGCACCTGTAAATTTACATGAACAAATGGAAATGGGGCAAGGGATGGAAGAATGTTGTATGTAATCATATAATAGCTGGGCAGCGAATTGGTTTGGGGTTTATTTCATAGATGCACCACTCATGCATATGTTATTACCAAGAGAACTCGGGATTGCATGCACAATTTTAATTCATCACCTATTACCATTCTAATTATACTTTATTGATCATATAGAACATAAGAAATAGGTGCAGGAGTAGACCATACGGCCCTCAAGCCTGCTCCGCCATTCAATCAGATCATGGCTGATCTTCGACCTCAACTCCACTTTCTCGCCTGATCCCCGTATCCCTTGATTCCCTTAGAGTCCAAAAATCTATCGATCTCAGCCTCGAGTATACTCAATGACTGAGCATCCACAGCCCTCTGGGGTAGAGAATTCCAAAGATTCACAACCCTGTGAGTGAAGAAATTTCTCCTCATCTCAGTCTTAAATGGCCGACCCCTTATCCTGAGACTATGCCCCCTAGTTCTAGACTCTCCAGCCAGGGGAAACAGCCTCTCAGCATCTACCCTGTCAAGCCCTCGAAGAATTTTATACATTTCAATGAGATCACCTCTCATTTTTCTAAACTCCAGAGAATATAGGCCCATTCTACACAATCTCTCCTCATAGGACAACCCTCTCATCCCAGGAACCAATCTAGTGAACCTTCATTGCACCGTCTCTAAGGCAAGTATATCCTTCCTTAGGTAAGGAGACCAAAACTGTACACAGTACTCCAGGTGTGGTTTTGGCAAATGTTTTGGCTCTGTCACTTTCCATTTAATAGATATTTATCATACACAACTACTTTTACTGTTTGAAAGATCTGTTGTATTATTTTATGAATAGTACTATGGTCAATTTTCCTGTGTTCTTCATTCTATGCTCCTTGCCAAGCGTTCAAAACCCAAGCTGGGTGTTACCTAATCACTACTTCCTGATTTGCTTTGTTTTATCTTTAACTTTTTTCAACTTTAATGGCGCCCTGCATTATGAGTTTCAATCTTCCTTCTTGGTTTCTCAAAAATCTGTTGCACAGTAGTTCCTTTAAAACTACAGAGGAAAATCTAAAAGTGAAAATGCTGTCATGCCTTCATATCGTCAGAGGTTTTTACATACAGCATAATTTACAGGAAGTTGTTTATGGCAGTCGTCAAATTAAGGAAAGATTAGGCAAGATTTTACCAGTGTTGAGCCATTGTTAAATAGCATTAATTCTATAATTTGCAACATTAATGCTTTACACAAACAAAATTGAATTCTAATTCCCCCTTTTGTTGGTAGTTTGTTTTTGCCATTTCACTGTGATGAGGGTGTTTGACAGCATTATAGGAGCGTAAGAATGTACAGGACTGGAAAAGACCATTAAGGGCCATCTAGCCAATTTCAAAGAACAGAAAATTTCATACTATGCCCTAAATCTTATACCCTTCAATCACACCTTTTGCCCAAAAAATTATCCAGCTCTTTCTTGAATTTATTGACACTATTCACCTCCGCTGCCTCCCGAGGGAGTCTGTTCCACATTCACCACCCTCTTTGTGAAGTAAGTAAATCTAGACTGTTCACTTTCTTGCTTCTGAATTTACGCCTGCTCCCTCCAGTTACAGAGTTTATAGTTCCATTAAACAACTTATTAGGACTCAGTTTATCTATACCCCTTAGAACATTGAAAACCGCAACAAATTCCGCTCTAAGCCTTATTTTCTCCAGCATAAACATTTCCAGTTTCTCCTCATAGCTCAGATGCCTAATGCCAGGGTCAGTTGTTTGCTCTACATTGTACCTTCTCTAAAGCCAGGATGGCCCCAGTGTAGTACGGTGATCAGAATTTTACACAGTGCACCTGCTGGGGCTCGCAACATAAGCATCTGAGACTTATGCTCTATTCCTCTAGTGATACACCTTAAAGTCTCGATCGGCTTCTTTACTGCTGTTGCACATTGCCTTGATGGTTTCAGCAAGCTTACCCACAGAGCCTCCAAATTTCTCTCCTTTGTAGCATCCTGCAATTGACCACCATTGCCCTTACATTCCCACTGCTTATTTCCCTTCCCAGTATCATCACCTTGTATTCATCCACATTAAATGACATCTGCCACTCATCCGCAGAATCCCCAATCAATCCATATCTCTCCGCCCACTTATTCACTGTTAATTTGTAGCATCCCCCCTCCTCTTTGTTTCTGTCCCGAGTTTTTTAATGTTTCAGCTGGTGCCAATATGATCAGATTGGGTGAGGAAGTTCTATATAGCAATTTTACCTCCCTCCCCCCAAAAAAGTCAGGGGTTCTGAATGGCCTTTGTAACAATTTTTTTTTTGCTGTTTTTCTAACGGTGGCAATGGCTACTTTAATAACTAGTGTTGTACTTAGCTGCCCTTGCTCAGTATTTGCTCAATACCTCAGTATTTTGATGGCTGTAGCAACCCAAAAGAACAACATACCAAAACTAGGTGCCATAAATATAAGATAGTCACCAATAAATCCAATAGGGAATTCAGGAGAAACCTCTTTACCCAAAGAGTGGTAAGAATGTAGAACTCACTACCACATGGAGTGATTGAGGCGAATAAAATAGATGCATTTAAGGGGAAGCTAGATAAACACATGGGGGAGAAAGGAATAGACGGATATGCTGATAGGGCTAGATGAAGAGGGGTGGGAGGAGGCAGGTGTAGAGCATAAATATCGGCATAGATCAGTTGGGCCGAATGGCCTGTTTCTGGCTGTAGACTGTGTAATTCTATGTAATGTGCAAGCCGCTGAGTAAAGTATATTTTGTGCCATGCTGCTTAAAACCATTACCAGTATAGATACTAATTCAGATACATGTAGCAAAAATGAAATGATACCGTGGCTTTCTCATCAGCATTTAGCTGCACTTTTCAATATACACGTCAATATATTTGCACAAGACTCAGAACAGTGTCTTGATAAAAGATTGTAATTTGCAGCAGATTTATTATTGTTTTTCACAAGCCTGCAAATTTGCTTCATGGAAATGAGATTCACCACATATACATAACGCATTGTTTTCTCTTGTTTGAATAGAACAGTGTGAATACAAGAACAAGAAAATCAGTTGTTGGAATATTTCCATCAGAATTGGCCAGCAATGTTTATATTTCTATAATAGTTCTAAATGAAATCTGTGTAACATACATTAAAATGAAACATGCACGACTTAAAGATGTCCATTTACCAACTGCTAGAAGAAACATTGGTGGGCCAATATATTATAGTGGTATTTAAACAATTCTAAACTGTGCAGGGGGCTTTCCTGCATTGAAGACTGAAATCAGTGAAGCAGAAAGATCTCCAGTGGGTACTTTGTGGAAACATGTCCGTGCAGCAAAGTCATCGCAATAAATACAAATAATCCCTCAAATAGCTTAATTGAGGTATTGAAAAACAGTGCACCTTTTCAACTCAAAAGTATGTTTAAACCAGGAAACTGCCTTCATTAATCAATTTTTGTTCACATTCCTGAACTACAAACATCTCACATCATTGCACGTGTCTGGATGACAATTCTTTATTTAATTAAGTGAGACTTTATTCTCCCATCCTTCCAGTGATATACGTTAAACTGTTCTTGAGATCACTTTCCACATTATGTTCAGGTGTTATGCGTTGCCTTTTTAATGAAACCATTGAATTGTCCTCAGCCTTTTTATTTCCTTTTTTACCTTTTTTTTTTGGCAGACTTCTGTTACGGTTGGGAACATTGTCCTAATAGCCAAGTGCTGGTCTGTTGCCATCTCTCCAAACCCTGCATCCTACACTGTGTTCATATTCCTGTGGTAAACATATTTAAGGGAGAAATGTGTGTGCATTTCATGTGAGTAAATACAAGACAATTGCTGCTTTTTGCACAAGTTTATATGACTTGAGACATTCCTATGACAGCACTGGCAGTTAGAAAAGGACTGATTGCAGTCTTCTGTCACAGAATGTTCCTGCTTGCAGGTAATTCATAGTGGTTGACCTGTGATTTTCTCTGCAATATGATATTCTTTTTGTGAAACAGAAGAGCTTGCTTGAAAGTTAATAACTCATGGTTCTCTTCCCCCCACCAAATTATATACCTGTGAATGATAATGGTACCTAGCGTTAGCACCCTGTTATACTATGATAATACACTCCTTCATACTATTGTAGAATAAAATACTGTTTACTGATCTTAAAATGGTACTGTATTTAGATTTAGAAGCAAAGTCCAAAATGAATAATCAGTTTTACATTGTACACACTGAAAAGTGTTTTTTTCATTTGTTCTGAATGTGTGTGTAGTAAGTAGATTATTTAAAAAAATAGTGTTCCAGCACATGGATTCTGTCTAACTACAGATGTTAAACTATGTGCCCCTTGCAGCTTGTAAGTTCCATTATGATATAGGTAACTCAACCCCACCATTAGGGATCAATCTGCATTCCTTATCGTTTTGAGATATGAACTAAAAGACCTATTGAAGCGTTCCATAGTAATTATTAGAACTGAAAAAGTATTGATAAGCATATGGAACTGCTCGGAGCAGCCTAACGTCTACTAATTGTTAACAATTTTATAAATCAAAACAGCATCCAGTTTGGAATATCACCAGAAAATTCAATACACATTTTGTAGTTAACTTGTGTATTTTTGGCGATCAGGATGCAAGTTTCATAGTCTGATGGTACTTAAATTGTTAAAGCCATTGTCACATATTTAAGAAATTCAGGTCTAATCATTATTAACCGGTGCTTATGTAGATTGACATATACATTCGAGAGTAAGTAATGATTACAAGAGAAAGTCACAGTGAATTCAGGTGAGCTCCACTTTTTATTAACACTGCTTACACAGACAAGGATTCAATTAGTTTCAGATTTGATTGCAACAGCTTAATGTGCATGCATGTGTCACAATGGGGTTGGGATTGTGAAGTGAAAGTAGAATGAATGACCTGTATGGAATTCATACAAGTTGAAACCAAAATCAACTCATTTCAAATAGAAAAAAAAAGTAGATTGAATTACGAGAATTCTGCTCTGTTGGAATGATGAAGATTAATTCTGCCGATTGCTTATTTATTGGTGGTGATGACGGTGAAAGGAGAAGCAAGAGATTATCAGAAGTAGAAATGTAAAAATAATACAGAATGAAGATAAAAATTTCCACAGAGACAGAAAGGAAATTTTTGAATCTGATTCAGCTATTGGAAACATCATAGCATTTAATGTTTTCACAGGGTAAAAACATCATAACCTTTAATCATTGTGTATAAAAGGGGGGCACTGTGTGCTATTGTTACAACAAAAGTTGTTGGTGACTTAATTTACGTACAATTGGCTAATGTTTGTTTTGGACACCATAACTTAATTTTGTCAGTACCGAAAGCTTTAATCATTTCAGAACTAAAACTAATTGGGGTTCCAAAACGTGACAATTCCATAGCAATCAAAACACCTGGTTTTAGAAAAGAATTTGACAAGCACATAGGACAGTAACAACTTGGGTTTATAGAGTACGATTAATGTAAAAAACGTCCCAGGACGTTTCACAGAAAGGCATATTGAAAACAAGATGGGAAGGAGAGATTGGTGGAGATGATTAAATGCTTGGTCAAAGAGATGGTTTTTGAGGAGGTTTCTAAAGGAGGAGAGGGAGATGGAGAAGCTTAGGGAGAGAATTCCAGAGAGTGAGACCCAGGCAACTGAAGGCTCTTGTCAATGGTCAGGCGAAGGGAGGGGACTGGAGCCTGAGGAACAATGTTAGGGAATTATAGAGCTGGAGGAAGGGGTGAGACAATGGAGAGACTTAGATGAGGGTGAGGATATTAAATTTGAGGTGCTGGGAGCCAGAAATCCAGTGTAGGTCAGCGCGGGCAGACGGATTGGTTAGCGAAACTTAGTGTGGAACAGATTGCGTATAGCAAAGTTTTGGAAAACCTGTGGATGGAGGAGGGGAGGCCAGCAAGAAAAATGTTGGAGTAGTCAGGTCTGAAGGTGACAAAGGGATTTAAGGATTTCAGTGGTAGGAGGATTGAGGTATGACTGGAGGTGGGCAATGTTGCAGTTGTAAAAGTACGTGGTCTTTGTGATGGAGAGGGTGTGGTGTTTGAAGCTCAGCTCATGGTCGAACAGGACTCCAAGATTGCAAATAGTCTTGTTCAGCCCAAAACAGTAGTCAGGGAGCAGCATGGAGTCAGTGGCAAGAGAGCAGATTTTATGATGGGGGCAGAAGACAATGGGTTCGGTCTTCCAAATGTTGAGCTGGAGGAAGTTAAGGCTCATTCAAGACTGGATGTTAGACAAGCAGACTGACAGAAGCAGACGGGGGTCAAGAGGGCTGATGGAAAGATGGATCTGGGAGGAAGTTGCCCCCATGTCTGCTAATGACATAGTTGAGGGACGAGAGTAGATGAAGAAGAGGAGAGGTCAAGGATAGGTCCTTGGGAATGCCAAAGGTGATAATGTGGCGGTGGGAAGATAAACCATTGTTTTAGATGCTCTAGGTCCACTTAGATAGGTAGGAGTGGAACCAAGTGAGGACAGACCCACAGAGCTGGACACCAGATGAGAGGTGCTGGAGGAGGATTGCATGGTTGACCCTATTGAATATCCTAGAGTTGTCGAGGGGGATACAAAGGAATAATTCACCGTGGCAACAGTCACAGATGATGTTCGAGATTTTGATTGGCACTGTTTCAGTACTGTAAGACGGGTGGAAGCTGGAGGGATTTGAACAGGGAGTCATGGATCCCTCCAGTTCGGCCATAAAGCAGCCTTGAAAAATGATCCTATGTCACAGTTTTATGTTTGGTACAAAGAGCTGGCACAAGCACGATGGGCCGAACGGCCTCCTTCTGTGCTGTTATGGCCAACGAGTAATGGCCAAATGCTTAATGCTTATGTTTGAAATTCCTCTGACTTTATATTTATACATTAAAGACAACAAAGGAAAATAGGAACTTTCTTTTTCTAAAAGAGTGGTAAGTATGTGGAACAGATTACTGGCACGGGCAGAGGAATAAGAAACCTTAATGGGTTTCAAGAAGGAACTAGACAGGTTCTTGTCAACAAATGGGATTCAAGGTTATTAGAAATTCATTAAGGGAATACTGTGGATAGGTGGGCTAGATGGACCGAAGGTCTTCTCCTGCCTGAAACTATTACCCTGTTACCATGCTCTTTTTCTAACCATTCAGGTTAATGCCTCGACTAAAATAGCAGAGCGAGGAACTTCCGACAAGCATGTTAAGTGTTCATCTATTGGTGCGCCATGGTATAATATCAAGGCCCAGAAAATGAAGGTCTATAAATAGCATCTCATTTAAACAAATTGTAAGTTTAAACGTTCTTTTCCTCCCAAATAAAGGTTCCTCCAGGACTTCAGGAAATAAGCGATAAATCTGGTCTCATGGTAGCTCGGTGTCAATGTGAATCTCCGTGCTTTCAGTTTTTAATACAGATTGAGGAAACATGAACTTTAAGCTTTTTATTTGGATGTTGCTTCATAAGTGTGTGCCTGCCTGTGGATTATTCACTAGTCTGAGGTTCAGCAGCAAGAAACACTTTCTTTTGATTCTGAGCTGGGAATCGTCTCAGCGGCGAGACACCTTGCACTCAGTTTATAGCACTACGGTTTCCGCACAGACTGCAAAGTTCAGCGCCTAATATACAATGTGGCTTTGCTGATCACAATACAGTGGTTTTCAGTGTTTCCTGCGGAAACCACAAGTTTTATTTGACCCATCTAATGGAAACATTCTTCCTTCTGGACAGTCTGCTCTCTCTCAGTTTGAATGTAAAGCTCGTGACACTGAATTGAATGATAGTTCTTTTTTTTTGAAAGACCTGTTTTAACTGGATTCTGAGTCAGCGATGAACCGAACAATAATACCTTCAGTACACAACAGGGGAAAAAAATACTTGTGTATAAAGTTCACTCATGTAAAAGCTATAAAAGATAGCAATGAACGATGATCAGGAAACATAAAAAGTGGAAGAGTGGAGAAAAAAGCTTGGAGAAATGGTAAATGTAGGCAAATCAGTATTAATTTTTACATAACAATAAATTTAGGTGCATCTTTACTTCATCATTTTGTATGTAAAGCCACTTCTGGTATTAATTTTCATTCATTCCTCTAAATATTAACAAAATAAATTGCTTTAGTGATTCAACAATATGGACATATACATCCCTGCAACAAATGGTATTAAGGACCCAAAGAATATGCCTTGCATGATTTATATTTGAAGCACATGCCTCTCAGGTGGCAGAATATGTTGCACGAGCAAAGAATAAAGCAGTCAAGGACTTCCACTGTTGGGAATAACAGAACAGTGCAGTAATGTGATTATGGTAATGATCAACAAGTCATAGTCTGCTGCTTTTGTTAGCAGTAATTAACTTCTTGGAATGGCACAGGCGTTTTCTCTGTACTCTCACTGTGTGCATCAGATGGCCCTGTCTTTGTATCCCAGTCTTCCATTTTCCCCGCAGGGACCATGGGTCTTCAAGTGCATGACTAAATGAATTCATTTCTGGAACAAAGATTCGATAGGGAATAGAGATTGATATCTTTTGTTTAGGACATTCAATACCATATACCAAGCCAATTACTTAAGCTGTTTCTGTCAGTCTCATTACTGCTCCTATTGAGGCATGCTCTAATGCTGGATCATTCTCTTCCAAGAATGTAGTGGAACAGATTAGAGGTTTAATGAGAAGGTTTCTATTGGGTATGACTTTTCCCCCACCCCTGATCACTGCTGAATCTAGCAATCATACATAGGCAATGGGAAGGGGCTAAACTCAATCTTGCATGGACTGATCAAAGACAAGCTCAGGATTGCATGAGGACACTTTGTGACTTCTTATAAGCAGGGGACATATGTATATATCTTTTTGTAACAACAGCCTTATCAGCTGTTGCTTATCTGTTGAGAATCGGTGAACACAGGAGAAGATTTATGAAAGGAAATGGCTTATTGGCATTCATATGGTGGGATGTTTAAGTGTGCTTTTAAACATGACTGCCTTGATTTGTTGGTCAATTTTTCTCATGCTTCAGTTAGGTTTCTGTGTTTAGCAACAATCTGAAATGAATGATGTCAGCATGAGAGATATGTAAAATGTGTGTTTTTTGGTATTGTAAAATGTGTGTCAGCAAATTTAATAATCATCAATTTTCAGCTCTACTCGGTTAACAAAAGAGATCTTTTATTTAAATGTGAACTCAAATAAGATTATTGTTTTTGTGGAGTGATATCGCAGCAGTAGGGCAAGGTTAACGTAACAACTGTCACATCGCTTCAAAGGTAATTAATTGTGTGAAACGCTATGAGACATTTTGTTGTCATAAGGCACTATATAAATAGTATTTATTATTATGTGCAAAGTCCAGTATTCCATTACATTGTAATACCTGGCATAGTGCAATATTGCTTTATGCCATAAAGCAATTGAAGTGATCTAAGCAAAATCTCATGTCATTCCAATGCAGTTCCATGAGCACCCCTAGAATTATTACAATTAGCCAAGAAACCAAAGACTTGTGTTTTGAAATTATTAATGAACAAAAATCACATAAAATGCTCACCTAGGATTTTTTTCCCAGTTGAAGTATGCATATTTTTTGTTTTTAAATCTATAAATAAAAAGGGCATGATCCAGTGATTTTATTATTATAAGTAGTTTCTTTGAATAAATTATAAATACCTTCAGGAGGACTTTGAGAGAGAGGGCTGTGTTACATTAGAAGACAAAACGTCGATTCAATAATTTCAAGTCTGCTGATCATCAAAAAACAATAAGCTATCCCTTGGGAAAATGCTAATGTTTCACTGGATTTAACAAAATTCCTAACATATGTGTGTGGCAGAAAACGGAAAGGGCTTTTGGAATCACAAGACACACGATGATAGTTTATTATGTAATAGCATTAAGTGAAAAATAGGAATCATTTTTCTCAAAGCATTTGTGTGAATGCTTGAAAGTTGGTTGAAATATATTGGAAAATATCTGGAGGTAAAGAGGTAAAACATTTTCAGATCATTACAAGTGACAGGTGTCTTGCTCAGCTAACATTTAAATGGCCTCTACTTTTTTAATATTATGCAAAACTGTAAAAACATAGATTTAAAAAAAACTAAGTTGTGTAACAAAAGAGTATGAAATGAATTTAAATTAAGTTTTCTTTGCAATTTAAACAGTTACAAGTGGAGATTATTTCTGAACAGTATAGAATATAGGCAGACAATGAATGTACAGTTCATTTTGCTTTTACATCAGTAATTGGAATGAGCTTGGGATTTAAAAATTTATTCAAAGACTATTCACTCGAAATTGTGCTCCTAATCATGCTTTGCTTTCCTACCTCTGTCATCAGAGTTAGTTATTTCATGTTTAAATTGCAAATTGTGTGATCCTACACAGTGGTGATTAATTATTTTCCATGCTTTTTCCAATAACAGATAAAATTATGATCATACAACAAATGCTTCATAATCCTAGTAAAGGTTGGTAAACATATAGTTATCCCCGACTATAAAGACCCTGCCGGGAGCCAGGGGATATTGTGATGAGGGAATTTTGTGTTTCATTATTCATGTATCTCTAAAAACACAGGCCCTGAATGTTTGCAGAGATTTTACCAATTTCCTGCTGTACCTTTGGTGGGAGATCAGCGGAGCCCCTGGAAAAATGGTGTAATTACACTATTTCTCCGGAGGTTTTGCCAATCCGCTGCCAAATTTACACCGGGAGATCACTAAAACCCCTGTGGAAACTCAGGGCCTGTATTTTTGCAGAGGTCATACTACATCAATATATATTTTAATGAAAGGGTACTATATGAGGCTAAGAGGGGGATTTAATAAAGGGTTTTTTTTTAAAGTTATGAAAGGTTTCGATAGAGTGAACAGGGAAAGACTATTTCCTGTGGCTTGGGAGTTAATGATGAGAAGGCACCAATTTAAAGCTATCACGACAAGAGTGAGGAGAGAGGTCAGGAGAAATCTCTTTACATAGAGGGTTGTCGGAGCATGGGATGCTTTGCCACAGGGAATGGTTGAAGCAGAGACCATTGCATCTTCTAAGGAAAATTTAGATAAATATTTGAAGCAGAGGAAGATGCAGGGATCTGGGGAACGAGGCAGTGGGACTAGTTTTTTGGATTGCTCAAGCAAAGAGCCAGCACAGGCATGATGGCTTGAATGGCCTCTTTCTGTGCTGTAAATCTGTATGGTATATGTGATTATTCTGAATTCACCATTAACTTTGACAATTATGTAACATGTTTGGATAAGGGTATACGTGAGACTAAATTAGTGTTTGGAGCTCTGTGACAGACGACATATATCTTCAGAATATAATGAATTGTAAAGTAATTATGTAATGTGCTTTAAAGCTTTGCTTGATTCTTAGCTTTAGGCAATTTAAGTTCCACTCTTATGGTAATAGTTTGTCATCTTTAAATGCAGAGCAAAGGCACTAATGAGGTCAACAGAGGTTAAAAGAATGTGTCCTCGAGAGGCACCCTATTATCCCGAGGGAGGAAGAGCACAGCAGCCTTCTTTTAGATCCAAACGTTTGAGGGAAAGGTCAGCAGACTGTTACCCAAGCACTGTTAGAATTCAATCACATTCACATGCTTTCCCATGGAAAGTAGTACTGATGTCTTATTATACACATTGCCAAAAGCTACAGTAGTCATTTGCCAAAATGTCATCTACTGGCATACCACTACTGTAAGGTTTCTTAACGCTGTATGCGTCATTTCCCAATGGGAAATACAGAGTCTGACAGCAGCAGTGGATAAAAACTATTCGTTAATTCAGTGGGCTCAAACGACTTTTAAAAAAAAATGTGGAGAAATCCAAAAAATGGTAAAAATATTGGCGAGCTAAATGGTTGCATGTGGGTGGTTAAAGTGTTAAAAAAATACTGTCATATTTAAAAATTCATTGGTTTTGTTGTTTTGAATCCTCATTTTAAATGTAAAAAAATGTAACAACACAATCTCTTCGATATAAAGAATCAAAAACATGGCTTGAAAATGATGAATGGTGTATTGAACTAACCAAATGTTTAGATATACTGACCCCTCCTCCGCCATTACTGGTTCCCCAGTTGTGATCCCAAACCAATCTGTTTTGCTTACTGACGTGATGTTGATTTTATTGTAGAAATTATGGTTTAAACATCAGTTTTTGCAGACGACAATTTGGAATGGATTTATGTCTTGTTATTAAATGAAAAGTAAAAAAAGCATATAAATTTTTTAAAAACTTACACAACAGGATTTATAACTCCCCCAGATACTGTCGGATCACATTTCCCAGAGGTTCACTGCAGAAAATGTGAATGCAAGAGTTAAAAAGTAATAAGGCGTAATGTTTATTTATTAATATTTTACATAGAATTACATAGAATGTACACCACAGAAACAGGCCATTCAGCCCAACAGGTCCATGCTGGTGCTTATGTTCCACACGAGGCTCCTCCCTCTCTACTTCATCTCATCCTATCAGCATATCCTTCTATTCCTTTCTCCCCCATGTGTTTATCTAGCTTCCCCTTAAATGCATCTATGCTAGTCCCTCAACACGGGTGGGAGGAGGCTCCTATGGAGCATAAACACCGGCATGGACCAGTTGGGCCGAATGGCCTGTTTCTGTGCTGTACATTCTCTGTAATTCTATGTAACTATGTAGCAAGTTCCACATTCTAACCACTCTCTGGGTAAAGAATATTTGTATTTTGAAAATAGTGAACATTAGCAATTGTGCAAACTCTAATAATTGAACAATTTAACTCTGACAGCTGTCGAAAAATACAAAAGAATTAGTTGCAATCAAACATTTCTTTCACCTCCAATAGAAATTTTTAGAGGGTGTATATGGAAATGTCAATGTAACTTTATGTTGGGCAATTACTGAAAAACTTCTATGATCTTTCGATATGGCAACCAACATTATGGAATCAATAAAACGTCATAGAAATGATGTTTATTGCCTTTACACCCCAAAAACAGACGCAGTTGGGGTGTGACACAGTGGCACTGAGCTTGGCTGAGATTGGTTTTGCCTGATTTCTGTCTATTTTCAGCTCTGGTGGATAATCCAGTTGGGTTGTGGAAGCTCCTGTTCGAAGCAGGTTGGGGCTTCAGTCGTGCATTCAAAAGTGGGCAGGGACGTCCCGCACGTGATTTCTTAGATATGCAGGATACCAAGACAAAACCATGTCCAAGACACTGCTGGGGTGGAGAGCTGTGGCGGCCATTTATTTAAAGGGCACAGAATGGTAAGGTATTTTTTATGCCATTTTTCTGGACCTTTTTTGTTCTTTTTTTTACACTTGGCATCTAGGCTCCGATGAGCCTCTGTGCTGGCAATTTTTAACAAAATGGTTTTGTCTCTGGCACTATTACTTGCACCAATGGGAATCCTGAGAGGTACTCTGGTGCTCTCCCACCAGCATCCACACCACCACATCTGCAGACAGAGGTGGAATGAACTCAGTTTACCAGATATAGTGCTGGTGGAGGCTCTTCTTACATCGAGTTTCATCAAGTCTACAGCACAGAAACAGGCCATTCGGCCCAACTGGTCTATGCCGGCGTTTATGCTCAACACGAGCCTCCTCCCTCCCTACTTCACCTCATCCTATCAGCATATCCTTCTAATCCTTTCTCCTTCATGTGCATATCTAGCTTCCCCTTAAATGCATCTATACTATTTGCCTCAACTACTCCTTGTGGTAGCGAGTTCCACATTCTTACCACCCTCTGGGTAAAGAAGTTTCTCCCGAATTCCCTATTGGATTTATTGGTGACTATCTTATATTGATGACCTCTAGTTTTGGACTCCCCCACAAGTGGAAATATTTTCTACGTTTATCCTTTCATAACCTTAAAGACCTCTATCAGGTCTATACTTCTTCCCAAAGTAAGCTGTGCCAGCAGAACCCTGGTGGCATCACTAAGATATCTGAATGCGTGACTAACGTTATACCGAATGATTCTTCAGAAGTGTCCCCAATCGCATCATGTCTTATTTTACATGGTACTTGTATGAAAGGTAGCACACCAAGGTGATCAAGAGCCAGAATTTGCCTGATTGTCAGCGTCCGCCATCCAGCAAGATGTCATCAATCATCTCCGCAGGCCCTGCTACACTTACAAGGCCAAGATTCATGGTAAGCTGTTTTCTCAGGATCTAGGTCAGCAATGAGGCAAATGCAGAGTTGTATCATCAGCTGCAAGGATGCCTGTGACTACCATGCAGCTTAAGGCTGGCACAAGCAGGGACATCAATGCTATTTGCTCTGAAGCTTGACTGTACTTCCTCAAGGGTTTTCTGCGATCCTGATCAATGGGGATTGTATGGTGCAGCAACACCGAAGGCAAGTCTTCTCACGAGCACCACATTGACTTCAGCAATCATCAAACAGGGAGTTGAGTGCTGGGATACTCTTGTCACTTGTCTGCAGGCTCATACTTGCACCTAGGGTTCCCTTTCTCTTCACTTTTGCCTGTCTCTCCTTAATCCACTACCCCATCAGTCTTGGCTACTAATGGGTCAAGATTCCTTTTGAGGTTCTCCAAACGTCTTCAGAATTTCTGTTCCCTACCGCGACACTCCCATTTAACTGTCCCCATCCCTACAATGTTCCTCTCTCACCACCAGTGGCCTCCCTAGATAAGCCTGAGCCTGCACCTGCTGCGGTCAATGATTGTGCAAATGAGTGTTGTGCACCTTAGCGCTTGCTTTTTTCAGGTGTAACTTGCAGCAGTTCTTACCCATTTACGACTGATTTACACCCATTGACAAAAATTGGCCACAAATTTCACTTTTAGTTTGGAAATCACTTTTTCTAAAAGGAAATCAGGAAGATTTGAAAAAGGGACCTTATCTGACACTTCACCACAGAACAAAAAAAAAGGAAAGTTGTAGATATTAGGTCATATATATCAAAGTGATTAATAATATATTTTATATAATACACAGGACCATTATGTATGAATTAATAACTGAGGTAACGTGAATGGTAAATGGAATATTATCCAATACTGTACTTTGTTGTTGACTATTAGCACTGAGGGACAGTTGGGCTTCAATGAATACATATGAGTCCTTAATATATTGTTCCAGCCATGAAATTGAATCTACACTTAAACTTTTATTTTCTTTTGAGGCTTCTTTCCTCCTCACTCAGGTTGGGATTTGATTCCAGGTGTGCTGGTAATCCCCTGGTACTTTGCCAAAATGGCCATTCCTCACGTGTGGGATTAGACATTAAATTCCAGCAGGTTATTTGACAGTGGAGAAATTCACAGATGAGCCTGATTTTGGTCATTCTGCAATGTCCACATATGCGCTCGTTCCAGCACTGACAGCAACCAGGAGTAGGAACATTGGCTGATTTTTCTCCCCATAACCCAGGAACACCAAGGTAGACGTTAGCATCTGTAACACTGTCCCTTCTGAGATCAACAAACTCAATGTAGAGTAGGAAGTGAAGCTTGGTCCATCCTGGTCTGTATGACTTATTTGGTTGAACCAATTAGTCATATTAATAATAATTTAATTAATAATTAAAAGATGAACATTTTTCAAAGGGCTAGCCTTGTCTCAGTGGTAGCACTCTCACCTCTGTAGTCCGAAGGTTGCGGGTTCAAGTCCCACTCCAGAGACTTGAGTACATAATCTAAGCTGACACTGCAGTGCAGTATTGAGGGAGTGCTGCACTGTCAGAGGTGTCGTCTGGTGGATGAGACATTAAACCGAAGCCCTGTCTGCTCTCTCAGGTGCATGTGAAAGATCCCACGGCACTATTTGAAGAAGAGCAAGAGAGTTCTCTCAGTTCCCTGGCCAACATTTATCCCTCAACTATCACCTAAAAAGATGATCTGGTCATTTACTTCATTGCTTTTGTGGAATTTTGCTGTGTTCAAATTGACTGCCGTGTTTCCGACATTACAACAGTGACTTCAAAAGTTCTTCATTGATTATAAAGTTGGGGCATCCTGAGGTGGTGAAGGGTGCTATATAAATGCAAATCTTTCTTTCTTTTCCTATTTCAGATACAAAATTCTACACTGTGACACTTTTTTTGAAATGTACTTTTTACTGATTGACTTCATTAATTATCAAAATAAGAGCCTTTTCCTTAATGTAAACTGGAGGTGCTAGTATGAATGCCTAGCTCACATTTGTGTGCCTTCAAAGCAAGGCACAAAATGACCAATAACCCCATGTTCTTCCTAATAGTATGTATGAATGCTGCGAGATTTGTTAATGATCAAGCAAACCATTATTCTTCTCATTAGAAGGCTCACTAATCATTAAATACACCATAACTCAAAATGCCATTTAAATGGACACTGCCCATTGTTTGATACTGAAGGATTAATTTTAGCTAAATGCAACTCAATCTGAGAAAGGGTATAAACATTTTTTTCAGAAAGAATAAAATTAAATCAAAAAAACTAAACTTCAAACTTTGGTCTTTGTCCTGGACACACTTAATTATAACTTTTTTTGTGAACAAAATGTAGGAGGGGGTAAGTATTATTATTAAGTCACAAAATATGAACTCATTATAGCTTTATTCTGTTGGTCAGCCGTGCTACTTTCCCAGGATTAATCAGAAAATGGGTAATTGTAGTGCTGGGAGGAAGCAATGCTAACTCAATAAAGAATCAATTGGGAGAACTGTTTCCCCTGAGGATATTGGATCACCACGGTGAGAATGTTCCATCAGAATGGTTCCAGTTTTTGTTTACTTGGGAAATTATAAAGAACACATGAATAACCCTGTGTGAACAGAAGCCACAATTGATAACGTATGCATTTAGGTCATGGTGTGGTTACTGCACCAACTTTAACAATCATCAGTTTATTAACAAACCGATGTGTATAATATTTCATGTTATATGTTCAGAACTGACAAATAATAATTACATGAAATGGTACAGATTCATAACTGGTAATTGTGCCCATAAGTTTTTCCTGTCCTTTATGCTTTACATGGAAGCCATAAAGTAAGAAGGTACCTTTTTTGTCTGATCAAAAATACCCTTTTTAAATATATGAACCAAGAAATTACTGTTGGTGAACACTTATAAGAAAGAAAGACTTGCATTTATATCGCAACTTTCACAACCTCAGGACGTCCCAAAGCGCTTTACAACCATAGAATTATAGAATGGTTACAGCACAGAAGGAGGCCGTTCGGCCCATCGCGTCCATGCCGGCTCTCTGCAAGAGCAATCCAGCTAGACCCACTTCCCCGCCATATCCCCGTAGCCCTGCAAATTTTTTCCCTTCAAGTGTTTATCCAATTCCCTTTTGAAAGCCATGATTGAATCTGCCTCCACCGCCCCCTTGGGTAGTACATTCCAGATCACAACCACTCACTGTATAAAAAAAGTTTTTTCTCATGCCGCCATTGGTTCTTTTGCCAATCACCTTAAATCTATGTCCTCTGGTTCTTGACCCCTCCACCAATGGGAACAGTTTCTCTCTATCTACTCTGTCCAGACTTTTCATGATTTTGAATACCTCTATTAAATCTCCTCTCAACCTTCTCTGCTCTAAGGAGAATAACCCCAGCTTCTCCAGTCTATGCATGTAACTGAAGTCCCTCATCCCTGGAATCATTCCAGTAAATCTTTTCTGTACCCTCTCTAAGGCCTTCACATCTTTCCTAAAGTGCAGTGCCCAGAACTGGACACAATACTCCAGTTGTGGCCGAACCAGTGTTTTATAAAGGTTCAACATAACCTCCTTGCTTTTGTACTCTATGCCTCTATTTATAAAGCCCAGGATCCCGTATGCTTTCTTAACTGCTTTCTCAACCTGCCCTGTCACCTTCAACGATTTGTGCACGTATACCCCCAGATCTCTCTGTTCCTGGAATTGTACCCTTTAGTTTATATTGCCTCTCCTCGTTTTTCCTACCTATAACTTCACACTTTTCTGCATTAAATTTCATCTGCCATGTGTCCGCCCATTCCACCAGCCTGTCTATGTCCTCTTGAAGTCTATCACTATTCTCCTCACTGTTCGCTATCCTTCCAAGTTTTGTGTCATCTGCAAATTTTGAAATTGTGCCCTGTACACCCAAGTCCAAATCATGAATATATATCAAAAAAAGCAGTGGTCCCAGCACCGACCCCTGGGGAACACCACTGTACACCTCCCTCCAGTCTGAAAACAACCGTTCACCACCACACTCTTGTTTCCTGTCACTTAGCCAATTTCGTATCCATGCTGCCACTGCCCCCTTTATTCCATGGGCTTCAACTTTGATGACAAGCCTATTATGCAGCACTTTACCAAATGCCTTTTGGAAGTCCATATACATCACATCGCCCTCATCGTTACTTTTTAGAAGTGTAGTCACTGTTGTAATGTAGGAAACGCAGCAGCCAATATTGCGCACAGCAAGCTCCCACAAACAGCTGTGTGATAATGACCAGATAATCTGTTTTAATGATGTTGGTTGAGGGATAAATGTTGGCCAGGACACCAGGGAGAATTCCCCTGCTCTTCTTCAAAATAATGCCATGGGATCTTTTACATCCACCTGAGAGAGCAGACAGGGCCTCAGTTGCAATGTCTCATCTGAAAGACGACACCTCCAACAGTACAACACTCCCTCAAGGAGTCCTTGGGCCTCCATGGAGTATCAGCCTGGATTTTGTGCTTAAGTCCCTGGAGTGGGACTTGAACCCACAACCTTGTGACTCAGAGAGGAGAATGCTACCCACTGAGCCACAGCCGACACACTTCACGTGGTTGAAATTTCTTGAGGCCCATTTTCGGGCCTGAAATGGGTGCTGCGCACGGAGCCCGTGCTCCATCTGGGAAGCCCGAGGCCAGCCCGAAATTGGGCCTTGAGCCTGATTAACTTTTTCTGGGTGAGCTGCTGGCACCTGTCGCGCCTCCACAGGCATCTCACCCATTTTAAAAAGACGAATATCTGGACGTTTGCCTCGCCGGTAGTGGCCCGAAGGTGAGGCCCAGATATTTGAGGGTGGAACAGCAACAGGTGTGGCGGGGGGGGGGTTGCAGGGGGAGGGCGATTGGGATACTGCGGAGAAGGGGGAGCAATCCTGCTGCTCCTGGCTCCACGAGAAAATGTCTTTTTTAATAAAGTAACCTTTTGATGGCAGCCATTGCTTAGGCCGTAGTGGCCGAAGAATCCTGAGGCCCGTCACCTGCTCTGCTGTGCGATGTCCAATTTGGCCCCTCATTCACCTATCTAAGAGGTCTAATGCCTGTTTTAGGTGGCTCCCTGATAAATGGCCTGACCGGGTATCGGGTTGGACGTCTTTCAGGCGTCCTTTGGGCGTTGGTTGTTGGTCCCCGAAATTGGCCCTCATTGCACCAGTTTTAAGGCTGCAAAAATGGGCGCAACGAGGTTAAATGTGTACCCCAATGAGTTGGTAAGACATTCTTCAGGCTGCTGTCTTAGTGGAGACATTAGCCTCGATATTAACGGGAAGGATGGGAAGGGTGTGGGGGAGCCCGATAGCGGGCGACGAACCCGGCAAGGCTGGGGGCTTGCTCATTTTAACGGCGGGAGTAGGCATTTAGCGGCAGGAGGCCATAGCTGGAAACCCACGGGGACAGTCCCCAGTGGAAGCAAAGCTTTGCAGGAGATCGGGGAGGGGGGGGTTTCCAGCGAGATCGGGGTGGTGGGAGATGGGGGTTGGAGACCGAGACTGGGGAGGCCCAAGGGCTCCTTGAGGGGCCTGGGGGGGAGCACTCCTCCTCCTCCTACCCCACAAAGAGTTCTAACAGGAGCAGATCGTTATTACTCCCTCTGCCGTTCAGTTAATTCTCCGTTGAGGATGGCATCGAATGTTAGCCAGGCCCCCACCTGCCTTTTGCATGAGCCTCGTTGATGGCCTGAGTCGGGGCAGTAAAAATTTAAACGGCCTGGAAGGCAGTGGGTTGAAGCTGGGAAGTAGACTCTTAAAATTTTAACCCTTCCCATGCACCATTCCCCCTGGGCAGGGAGGGCGTTTAAAATCAGGACCGTTAATTGATTTAAAATAAATGCATTCATTAAATTCGCGGACAGAGGAGTATCAGATCAATACGTTTTGACGACTAATAGAGTCAACAGTAATCGCTAGGCCATAATCTTCATGTGGTATCCTGTTTTACAAATTCCACCTTTAACATTCTTTTTCACAAGATTATGTCGCGTTTCGATCATTCAGTTTCTCCTCTCCTTCCTGGGTCTGCTGTGGCTCGGAGGATAAGGCAGGAGCATGCCAACAATGTCCTAGTAGAAGTTTCCCATCTGATGTACCCTCTCCTTCTTCAGGGAGATGTTTGGACTTTTATTGGTGTTTCTGTGGGAGAATAGTGAGGACTCACCAGGCACAGGGGGTGAAGCCTGTGTCTTAACACCCCGTTCAGTATTGCAAGTTCTTTGTTTTACAGGGCCATCAAAATTGGAACATTTCAATGAACAACAATGGAACATTTCAATTGCATTTCTTTTAGAAAACACTAAATTGAATGTTGTACAATATGGTACTATATAGTCTTCTGGTAGGGAGCCTTGCTCACCATATCATAAAAAATCTTCCTCTAACAGCTCTATTGATGACCTTGTAGGTAAGGGCACCACCTGCTCTGGAACTAAAATCACACAAACCAGAAAATCCCGGGATTGATTCCTCGGTCTGTGCCGAGTTAGCTGATTTCAGCTACAACTGGAGTATTCTGAGCAGTTCTGGGCACCGCACCTTAGTCAGGATATATTGGCCTTGGAAGGAGTGCAGTGCAGATTCACCAGAATGTTACCAGGGCTCCAAGGGTTAGATTATGAGAAGAGATTACATAAATTGGGCTTGTATTCCCTGAAATAGAGAAGGTTAAGGGATGATTTGATTTGAGGTTTTTAGGATTTTGAAAGGAATTGATAGGGTAGATAGAGAGAAACTTCTTCCGCTGGTGGGGGAGTCTAGGACAAGGGGACAGAACTTTAAAATCAGAGCCAGGCTGTACAGGAGAGAAGTTAGGAAACACTTCTTCACACAAAGTTTTAAATCTGAGATCGATAGATTTTTGCTAGCCAAGGGTATTAAGAGATATGGAGCCAAGCCGGGCAAATGGAGTTAGGTTGCAGATCAGCCATGATTTCATTGAATGGCGGAACAGACTCGAGGGGCTGAATGGCCTACCCCTGTTCCTATCTTCCTATGTTAGCAATTGGGATGGCAGCGTTCTTGGCTGTTGATCGCTGGCCAGTGACTCCTGCTGGAAAGTGCAAGTGTGCGTTGGGTGAGAAGAGGATTGGGCTCGACTATGATGCTACCCCTTACGATAGATGGGGCTGCCAACTATCTCACTGTCTAGCCTCACGTGTGAAGAATGGCCACTAGCGTGATGGACAGGAGGGCTGCAAGGAATCAGCACATTCAGGACAGGAGGGTAAATTAACAAAATATATAATGGGACTATACTAACAGCAATATTGTGTCAATTAAATAACTCAACCTAATTGTATTCCAATGGTGGTGCTAATAGTAGACTTGTCAATAATAATTTATTTTTAGCTCTGCTACCAAAATACTGATTCTATTCTGACTCCCCATCTTGCATGCCAGAATTCTTGCACTATGCTGCTGGAAGAGGGAGTGTAGACAGACAGACCTTCTGTATTCACGTAGCACAACAGAATGCTATTTTTTCTCCCCTGTTCTCTCTCGTGGTAGACCATGTAATGCTGCCATAAAACAGGCAGTACACAGCCATACTGCATTAACCTTGCACCGTATTTTGAGCACAAAATCTAGGCTGACACTCCCAGTGAAGTACTGAGGGAGTGCTGCACTATCTGAAGTGCCGTCTTTTGGATGAGACGCTGCCCTCTCAGGGTGGATGTAAAAGATCCCATGGCGTTATTTCGAAGAAGAGCAGGGGAGTTCTTCCCAGTGTCGTGGCCATTATTTATCCCTCAACCAACGTGACTAAAACAGATTATCTGATCATTATCACATTGCTGTTCATGGGATCTTGCTGTGCACAAATTGGCTGCCACGTTTCCTACATTACAACAGTGACTACACTTCAAAAGCACTTCATTGGCTGTAAAATGCTTTGGGACATCCTGAGGTCGTGAAAGGTGGTATATAAATACAAGTCTTTCTTTCTTTAACAATAGACCATGAAAGGAGTACTATCGTTGCTGGGATAGGAATCTAGTTCAGCATCTGAAGAGTTTCAAAAAATCCATTTTCTACCTGGGAAATATATCTAAAAGTCAGGAACTGGTTTTAATGATCACTTCCCTGTGCTCAGTGGGATGTGCCAGAAATATAAGTAAATCAAAAATTACATGTGTATCTGTCAGCATTTTCTGTTACATCGTCTCACCTAACACAACTTTGTTTATAATTTACAGTGTGCAAGATTGCACTTTCTACAACAGGCCAAAGGCCACAGTCTGCTTCAGCTGTGCTTTCTGGATACAGAGACAGAAAGAGTGCACACATCAACCATGTAGCTACTTTCAGATTAAAACAAATGTTTTTTTTCCCCGTCATGCTGCAGGTAATTTGGAAGGAAAACAGGATACTTTAAAAGCTCTAAGATTTTTTTAACGCATTAGATTTTGAAAAAATCTTATGCTTCAATATTGTTATATTGATCTGCATTGTGTTTCTAAAAATACAAATTTCTGAAGCAACTGTTTGTCTTTTGTTTAGCTTTCAGGACTTTTCAAGGAAAGAACAAAGACCTTATTGGCTTAGCTGACAGGAACAGTCATATCTCTTACTAATCAACCTCTTCCTTTTATGTGCAGCAGATGACAATGAGGTGGAAAAGTGTCCTACTCTCAGCTGGAAAGATGCAGTTACTCAAAGAGCCTTATGCAGATTCCTACTGCTTTCTATCTCTTGCAGTATTTAGTTTGTAGCCTAGAATATGTATGTCCCGCAGGGTAGTGTCCCAATGCTGTTGAATAAGCAAGTGTTTGCATCTCTCCAGGTCACAGGAAGGGATGCCATGACACCATCAGGAAACCATGATTTATTATCTGAGAAATTCACCATCAATCTGGAGTGGAGTTCACAGAGTCAAGTTCCCTAATGTGAAATAAGATTCCTTTATTTCTCATACAAGCATGAAAATTCAGTCCAACTGAGAGCATTTAGTTCTCAGCATTTAGTCACTTGTGCTGAAGATTTCCACACTCTTTCACTATCCCTTCACCTGCAAACCCCAATTGACTTTCTCAGGTTTCTCTTAATTAATGTCAACCTTGTGAAAATGGGAACAGCACATGCCAAACAATCTGCGACAAATGGGATTTTAATTTTAAGTGGAATAGTCCTGAGAATAATTAGCAATTGCATACTGGTCTTAACTAAGGACAGTTACAAGCTTCTGTACTGCTGCTGGTTGGATTTTAAAGATCATTAAGAAAAAGTTGCACATTAAAGTTCAAATAACGGCATTAAGAAAAGCATTTCTAACTCGTGAAAGACTTCCGATTACTTCCAGTTCAGAGAATGCAATAATGAAATATAAAGATATGTCGTGGTAATAGTGGCGTATGAGATTGTGTAAACAAATGACAAAATACGGAACTAAAGTACATTATGGGAATCGTATTCTTGGTATCACCACATCTCGTGGAAAGTTATGATTGCATGTTCACATAACTTCAACTAATCTCCTTCTAGACTGTCAATAGTCTAAATGAGGCCAAAACATTTTTTTTGCCAGGAGACACTGTAGGGAAAAGGAACTTGGGCGGGATTTCCAGTCTGAACAGTTCAATAACTACAATCATAAATTTGTAAGTTTGCCTGTGCAACAGTTTTCTTTTTGGATTAAAAATGAAATAAATTTTAAACTGTATTGCAATTGTGTCCCTTGCAGAAAAGTGCAGTTTGATTTTGTTTACTTATTGTTTTTTAGTACGAATGATACTTGTGGCTCTTAGGGAGTAGTTTAAATGAAGTTAGGAAATCTTTATAAATGTTTGTTTGGGAATTTAGTGCCCTAGGGCCTGACTCTAGAAAATTGCTACATAAATTCTTATGCTGGCTACATGCATACACTTGACTTACGACAAGCATGTCACATGCCTTGTAACTTGTGCTGGGATTTTCCAGTCCTGATTCTTATTGTGATTTTTTTTTCTTGGTATTAATGATATTAGCTGGAATGGTAGTCTGATCTAACAGAAAGCATATTTTCAGAATACAGTGTTAAAATGATTCTTCACATCCCACAAAGATCTGCAGGCACATCAACTAAATTGTTTTTTAAAACCAAGTACGACTACGGTAAGGGTGCTACAATTAATCTCAGCACCCCAGAGCTAGAAGAGGGAAAAAATTAAATTTTGATTGGAAAAAAGAAATTAACCAGGCTTCCCACCAATGAATACTGTCCAGTGACTTCTGCTGTTTTCCTTCTCATGGTTAAATAGCTCGATAACACTCACAGAAGACCCACGCATGAAAAAATGGCCACTCCGGGGGTGCAGTACCAGATGGCTGCTTGCACCCTCGGAACTACATCCCAATATTAGTCAGCGCCTTTAAGAAAGGGAGAAAATGAGAGGGAGAAAAAAACACTGTTAAAGAAAAATACTGCTGAAGTATGTGGGCAGGGGAAAGCTTGGCTGTGATGCCCCTTTAAAATTGAATAGGCTTTAGGAGAACATTTTCTGAAAAAAGAATACTGTTTTAGATGGTGCAGGAGTTAAGGTGCATGTTGATTGGAATTACAAGGCTGCTTGACATGCAGTTCTATCAGCGTTTTCTGTGTATGGATTTCTTCACTTGTCAGTTGTACATTTTCATTAAAAAATAAAGGTTAGTGTGAAGCTTCTTTTTGGCGGAGGGAACGTAATCAATAAAAACTTTAAAAGATCTGTTCTAAACGTACTCGGTCATTTTGCAGCCAATGGCTTCTGTTACGTACGTGTTTGACTTTTCCAGGCTTGTGTGATCACAACGCAACGTGTGTTACACTGGAGGCCGCATGGTGCCAATTCACTTCAAGCCAACTGTCTGGGGTAAGACTTGATCTTAATGACATTTTTTTTTTGCTACACTCTTCTCTTAAAGGGACCCCCCTCGCTGGGGTAAGGTCCACTGGTGTCAGCTGTCCTCCTGTACCTCTCTCACTTTGGATGGTGAATACCAGCAGGCTATTTGATGTTGGCGAAGCATCACAGCTGAAGCCCCAGCAGATGATATCTTCAACTGGGCTTGCTCATAAATTGAGTTCTGGCTTTCCCAGGAGCCCAGATCTTAACCAGGTCTAGGGCGTCAACTTAGTTAAAATTTCAGTCAGTTTTAAATGTTTACAATTATTCAGCTTATTTAGTTAAATTATTAGTTACAACTTTTAAAAGGGTTAGAGTTATTTCAACTTATTTACTTAAACTTCAGTATTTTGACATGGACAATTGCCTTATCCGGTTTGTCATGGAATGTGATTCTTAGACCTGATTGGTCCCTGCTAATCATGTGACCAATAATACCATGTGGTCACGGTAGACCAACCAGAACTGCCAGAATTTGGAACACAACACATGTGCAATGTGACATTCATACAGTTTGGACCAGTGCTTTTCAGGTGCTTCATTCAGCTATGCATTAATAAGCCAGCTTGGCTCGATAATGCGAGCACAGCTTATTATCATATTTTTTGATGGCACTCCTAGTATAGAGTGCATGGCGCACTGGGAGCACTGGGGGGAGGGGGGGAGGGTGCAGGCAGTGGCGACCGAGGGGTGGAGGTGGCATGGGGCAGTGGTGGGGATGCAGAGTTGGCACAGTGCCAGGATTGGTGGAAGGCAGGGAACTTTTTTCTTTTTGTCATACTGCAAAAAGGGTGCTGTGTGGCTGGGTGCTGCTTAGGCATTATGGGGAGCTCCCCCAACTTAATGGGGCGTTAATGAGCTTTGTGTGTTCGGCCTCTATGCTCAATACCAACGATTTATTGTCCCCTTAATATTTTATTATAATTTCTGACTAATCAGTTGTAGATTATTTCTTGTTTTGGGGCAGAAGAAGACCATTGGTCCAACTAGCCTATACTCCCCTCAGGTTTCTTACCATAATTCTGTAATTAATAACTCTGTATCCCCTTTACAAACAGGAATTTATCCAGCCCTTTCTTAAAACCATCACCCCTATCGGTAATTGTTTTTTAAAATTCCATCACCCTCTTATTAAATTAAAATATTGCCTTAATTTCTTTTTTTTCCTTTGAGACCTTTAATTTTAAGCTGTCTGCCTCGTCCTTATTATCCTGTGTCTGACACAAAAACTTTCCTTGGATCCAAATTCTCCATGCCTAAGAAAATCTTAAAGACCTCTATCGCATCCCTCTCATCATCCTCTTCTCCAGAATCACAATCTTTCCCCGTAATGGAACCTTCTAAGTTCAGGAATAAGCCTCGTAACCTTCCTCTGGACTCCTTTCAATAATTCTACATCTTTCACGTAATACAGAAAGCAAAACTGAACACAATACTTAACATGTGGCCCTAGGTACAACTCCAACAACAGCGCAGTTGATTTACAAGTCCCAGCCTTAACTGTAGTCTCCAACATTTTATTTGCTTTATTGGCCTCCTGCAAACACTGAATTGTTGGTTTTCACAACCTATCCACCAAAACCCACAGATCTCTATCCTGCTCTGTTATCTCAAGCATGTTATCATACTCCACATTCTCACTTCTACCTAATCTTATGATCTGTGCTCACAGGCCTTAAATAGGTTAATTATCTGTGTAGGTGTTATCTGAGTAGGATTACATTATCCAGTTTAAAGGTTTCTACAGGAACTAAGTTCGCTCAGATGTAGCAAGTAAACTGATTCTTAATTATGAATCAATGAGTAGCTTTTTCTGCTCTGGTGCACAATGCTCCAAGCAACCCACGTTGACAATGCTACAACCATGTGCTCATAACACCCTCGTTTTCATCAGATTGTCTACATTTCTAAAAGTTTTCTTATCGCTATTTTTGGTAAACATTTGGGGGTGCTTTTCAATTAGCATCTAAATTGGGGAGGGGGTCAGTGGGGGGTTCTGCTATGCCTGGTTGATGACATCAGTGTGAGGCCCAATCCGTTTTCATGGATCGCGTCTCATTGCAATAATATCAGCGAGCTGCCATGTCTGAAGCCAATTAAAGGTGAGTGCGTGTGTTTGTGGGAGGGGGTGGTTTGTGGGGAGGCAATTTCAGGGGAAACTCGGAGAGACAAACAGCGGGCAGGAAGATTCATGTTCTTTCTAGCCCCACAAAAAATCATTGGCAAAGCTTTTTTTAAAAATCATTTTTCTGAGGGGCCCTTTAAGGACCTTTAAGGATTGCCGCTCAGCGCTCAGTTCCACTCGGTGGAATGCACCCCGCCCAGTGGAAGACTGAAATTGGGGTCCTTAACTGTGGCATAGGACCCTGATCCGAATAGTGTAAGTAGGCTCCCACATGCTCCAAAACTTAACCACAGCAACGGTGATGAGAAATACAAATGTAAAAGGCAAAACTTGACACTTGTGGTATGAACCACAAACCTGAACCGTTGACCTAGACAGAAACACAAATGTGAAAATGTAAATGGTACAAAGGGAATCGCATCTATTATATGCAGAGTATTTGAAAGCAGTGACACCATGTCAGAGTTCCAATAATAGTATCAATCACTCTGTGGCTTATGATCTCATGAGTACCCTTTGATTATGTTGCTGCTTTGTAATTCAATACGTAATTAGGTTTACCACCATTCAAGTTAAAAATGCCTTTTTTCATGTGTCTATAATGCTGTCTTTGGGAGCCAAGCAAGAAACATGTAGTAGCAAGAAATATGTTATAGAGAGGATAATTTGTGGTTTCTCTATTAGCAAAGGAATCATAAAACATTTCATTTTCCGTCCCAATTTTCTCCCATTCTTCCCTGAAGGTGCCAGTTTCTTCCTGGGCACTGGGCATCTTCTAATACCTTGCTCAAGTGACTGTAATGTCAACAAGCTTCTCAATCACGGCGTTAGCTCAGCACAAACCTCATTCTGTCCTCACATGGCAGTTCCAGCAGGGATCACTGCACAGCAATCAGGAATGCCCCCCCATTCTCTGTCCCAGGTACCAATTGTAGCGTCCTTACTGTCATCCTTGTCGAGATCAGTTAGCTCAGCAGAGAATGGGAAACGAACTAGGGACCTTTAGTGGTGTGTTTGGTTCCGCTCACTTGTTAAATTCACTGAGCCATATTATTTTATACCACAGATGGTGACTTTTATTTATTTTGTGTCATCACACAGCATTGTAATGCTATCTCCCAATAGCTGTGCCATTGGTACCCCTTACAATGGATCCAGTCAATAAGTCCAAAATGTATCATTGTTTTCCTTTCCAATAAATCTTTCTATGAACATGTAGTCTGCATCTGCCACCAGCTGTGAATCAAGAGGAAGTAACTAGTTTGAGAAAAATATTACATTCTGAATTTCATACTTATGCCTCTAATTAATGGGGAATTTGAAGAAAACAGTGAGCTGGAGTTTGACATACTATTGGGTCAGGGCCAGATCCTGGACAATTATTGAAGATCCCATGAAACAATTGTTTTAGTTTGGATCAGGACTGATGCTAAAAAACAGGAGCAGTATTATATAAAACATATAGAGGGTTGGTATTTTATGGCAATATTCAATGAAATACAACAATTCACAACTTTCATTTATATAGCACCTTTAATATAGCGTAGAGCATAACAAATACAAGTCCATATTAAGCGGTGTGACTTATATGATACAATAGCACTGCAGGGGTGAGCCCTATTGTAAGCAACACACTGCAGTATGAGTCTCGTGATGAAGTATCTGTTGCCATAGAGCTTGCCACCAACTTAACTACTGATTCTTGTTACACAATGTACAGTATATAACTGTGTCAGTCTTGGCTCAGTGGTAGCACATTTGCCTTTGAATCAGAAGCTTCTGAGTTCAAACCCCACTCCAGGGACTTGAGTACATAATCTAGCCTGACACTTCAGTGCAGTACTGAGGGAGTACTTTTAGATGAGAGGTTAAATTGAGGCCCCTGCCTGCCTTCTCAGCTGGATGGAAAAGATCCCATGGTACTATTCGAAGAGGAGCAGGGGAGCTCTCCCTGTGCGCTGGCCAATGCTTCTGCCTCGACCAACACCACTAAAACAGATTGACTGATTGACATTTCACTGGTGTTTGTGGGACCTTGCTGTGTGCAAATTGGCTACCGCGTTTGCCAACAAATGAACAGTGGCTACATTTCAGTGGTAATTCATTGGCTGTAAAGCACTTTGGGGATGTGAAAGGCGCTATATAAATGCACTCAGCCTTGGTCTAATCAGGCTCAAGGGGCTGAATGACCTTCTCCTGTTCCTATGTTCTTAATTTTTTTTTGTATGTTGTGTAGAATAACAAATGCAGGAGTGTTTCCAGCCAGAACAAATATCAGAATTCCGATGCTAATAGCAGTTCAGCCCCAACCCAATAGTTTATGATGTCATCTGAACTCCTTGATGTGTTGCTGACTCAAAAGGGCAAAAGTGCGCAGCTTTTTTTTTGGATGGGAGCGTTGGTTGCAGAATTGGCCCCAAAGTGTTATACCCTGGGAGCTTTGTCTAGACATTATAAGGGGCATAACTTTACAATGTAATGAAATGAAACCCAATATCACTGCTGTTCAACTTGAGGTTGAATCACCTGAGCCTGCTGTCCTTTGCGCCTCAGAGTTTGCATCCGATATTGAGAAATTACCAAACCATTGCTCTCTCAATTTTTGATGCTATCTGAAACCCCTCGATGTATTACTGCCCTATGATATATATGTGTTATTCTATGTCTATCGCTACCAGATTAGAAAGAGCCATATCAGTTCCATCTTTGCTTTTTCCTTTATCGATGAAACAACGTCCATTATCTCAATAGTAACACTTGGTTTCATTTATAATCATTTTCTTCCTCCTCTGCCAGTAAAGGTTAGTTGATTCATTCATGGCTTCCCTGCAATCAGAGGTTAATCATGCTGCCTCATGGACTTTACACATGTTTGCATGAAGACTTGGTATTGGCATCGCACGGCTCCCTCTACGGAGTCTGGAGCTACCCAGTTTTGTTGGAAGTCAGATATTGGAGTGACTCCAGGATTCTGTTTATGCAGCTGCAATTCTGGGTTTAATCCACAGTTAGATGTGATAGACTTTGTGCCTGGACTGGGTTGAGAGCTAGCTTCATTACTATTTACACAATGTTTCCTTGTCTGAGAGAAACACTGAAGTAAAATGCTCTGAGGAAATGAAGCTTAAAACAAAAACACTTAAACAATTGTCTGCAAACATTGGTTCAGTGCCGCATTATAAATCATTATATTCCTCCCAACCCACTCAAAAGAAGCTTTGCCTCTGGTATCAAAGATGATGATGACTGGTTACTCCTGATAATGTGGGATTCCCAAGTAGGTGTGTAAGAGCGCTGTATCTCCCTGACTAACCTGCCTTCTGCTCTTCACTCTTAGTGGAGGTGGCGGCCGGGTTTACTGATGGTGATACCACCTACAAAAAGGAATACGCAAGATACTAGGTGATAAGGAGAAACAATTATATTTCCCCCCCCCCCCCCCCCCCACTTTAATAGTTATTTTTTGTCTTCCATGGGCTCTTGGCACCACCCACTACCCTCTGATCAAATGGCCTTGTCCCAGCCTTCTTCCAATACACCTCTGTAACAGTCCACTAGGAGGTGCACAAGAGCAGTGCAGGTTGGTTCTCCCTCCAATCTTCTATCCCTTCCTGTAAGGGAAGTGCCTTACCCTGCCAGTGTGCGATGGACTTTGTCCATTCAATGCCGCTCCAAAAGTGAAATATGAAATCCAGTGTTTACAGAATTCCAACTTTCTACCACTCTTTGGCACAGTGTGTTTTTATTAAATGTTTCTTACAGGAATTGACTTTCAAAATATCTCCAAGTATGATTTGGATATTTTAATGTCTGATTATACTCTGACTTTGATAGAATTTCTCCTTCCATTACAGTACTATTCAAAATGATACAGTCTAGTAAATACATGTGTGGAGGGCGACCTTTAAAAAGAGACATAATTTGAAGTAAGTTTCCCTAAAAGTACCAATAACAATGATCTGAATAACGTTAAGTCATGTAAGCCTGACGAATAGCAATTGGTGCCTAAACCTTCATCTGATAAGTTCATTTTAACCCCAGTTCAGATGGGAAACCCAATCCACAGCTGGTGTGATTGTTATCAAGTATCATCATTTCCTTATAACTTTCCCCTCATCCCCGATGATTTTTCTCTGAACGCCAGTTCATTCTTTTTCAAATTTTTCGAATGGTTTCAGATATATAAAGAATGAAACTAAACAGAATCCTAACCTAAGGGCTACATTTATGTAAACAATTTCATTTCAGCTAGGCATGGACTTTGCTATCCATTGTTAGACATGGGGAAACAAAAGGCAGGCGATGACTAACTTTATCAGCTTGTGGTGACTTCAGATTGAGAGGTCAGTTAATAGTCAGTAACCTAGGGTGGATACAGTTTCCCACACTCACACTGTTGCATAGTCCCCTTAAGCTATCTGGTTCTTTATCCTGCATCGTGAGGAGTTGCTTTTATCAGTTTACAGCTGTTCTAGGGAAGTGAGATAAACCACTAAAAGGGTGATTATCAGATATCAAGAAAAGACCAGGTCTTGATACCCTCAACAGAAGAAAATGAACTAGGAATGAAAGCACATTTAATGGCAAATAAAGCAGCAAAACGTCGACCGGGAAAGATGTGACAAAATACCATGATCTGGAATATGAATATCGTAACTATAACCCTAAATATGAAAAGCCTTTTTTTCTAAACGTCAAGTAAATACAGGAAATGTCGTACTGTATTTTGCCCTCTGCATTTCTGAACCATTTACAAGATGATTATTGTATCAAATAAAGCCTTCTCAAGGAATATTAGGGTATGAAGTTTTCTTAGGCGATAGTGCACAATGGTCGATAGTGAAACTGCAGCCCATTTTACACTTCGCCCGAGTTTCTTTTCCACTGAAGTTAATGGAAAAGAAAAGCAGGCGAAGTGCAAAAATACACCGTCGATCCGCCAGCACTTATTTGCGCAAGATTAAATTATATCCCATTATCTGCGTTCACTTTTGCATGGCTCGCTCCTGTTTGAGTTTGATGTTAACTAGTCGTTCTCCCATGGCGCTGCACAATGTGAGTCAGAGTTTACGGCCACTCTCTTAACTCTCTCTGTGTTGTTGTTTCTTGCTGTTGGCCCCCTTCTGTTTCTTTCTTTGTCTTTCTCTGCTGCTTCTCTCCACTTAAACTCTTTTGAGTTTCTCTCCCTTCCTCACCTGCTCCTTTCTCTCTCTTTTTCTGTCCTTCTTTCCTTTCAGGTGGGAGATGCTGGGTTGTAAGGCAAGGTGTGGTGGGGAAAGGAACCGCCAATAGTTGAAGGCTGCATTTGGGGTGAGGGAAATTGCAGCTCCTGGCACCTCCCTTCCCATCCCATCTGATCCATAATTACTTGTGCTTCCTTCCCAACCTCTCACTGCCATCATGTCTCCTACCCCGTCACGTTATCACTACCCCTTCCCCTTCCTACCATCCCTCACTCCTATCACTATCCCAACCTCATTCTATTTGAACTACCCACTCAACCCCTATATCCTTCTCTCCCTCTTGCTCCACTGTCACTCACCTCACCTCACCCATAACCCTCTGACCACTCTCCCCAATGCCCATTTGTTCCCACCAAGGGTGGATGCCGTGAGGCAGAGGCCCCCTCACCCTCAATCAGTTTCCCTCCTCTGCTCTCCCTTCTTTCCATTTCCCTCAGAGAGGTTTTATTTGCTTTCAAAATTCAACTTTTTTTTTCCAAAAACGATTCGCATTAGAATGAGGAAATAAACTGCCTGACTGCCTTTCTCTCTATTTGTGCCTTTCTCTCTGTCACTTTCTCCCTCTTTGTTTCATTGGGGGTAATTTTAACTTTCGACAATGGCGTAAACAGGGTGTTATTGGATTGTCTGTCCATGATACACCCTGTCTGATTCTCCTTTTCATTGACATAGGTGTTATGGTACAGACTAGGAGCTGGTTGATAACAGTTCAAGTGCAGGCACTAATACAGAAAGGTAATCATGTAAAGCATAAGGACATGACTATATGGGGAAATGATGACAAAATAAATAAATAGAAAGTGAGATTAGGACAGCAGTGAATATTAAAAATTAACTTCACAGCAAACAGGTTATAAAACGGAAATGATGAGCAACTGAAAGGTCCTAAAATTGACCAGATATCGATTGAACAAAGGATAACAGATAAACAAAAAGGATTCTTCATTTCTGTCCTCACGGAGAAGATCACGAGCAATCTCCTTGAGTTGGAAGTTGAATATTCGAGTGGTAGGGAAATTATAAAAGAAATAGAAATTTCAGATAAGATGGTCACTGCTAGACTGAGGAAGTTAAAGGAAGGCTAAAGAAAACAAGACACAAGCCCCGGATGTACGCCATACAAAGAAACTTAGAACCGGTTAGCAAGATCAGTCACATCCTTGTAATGACCTTTAGGGAATCATTAGAAATGGGAGTAGCTCGGAAGGATTGGAAAGTAACACCAATCATTAAAACAAGGAGCATATAGATGACCCAGGAACCACAAGGCCAGAGAGCCTAACATTTATTGTGGGTAAAGTATTAGACGGCAACATGAAACACCTCGATAACTATGGAATGATAAGAGGGAGTCAGCATGGATTTATGGGAGGGAAGTCTTGCTGAAATAACTCACTGGAATTTTTGAGGAAATGACAGACCTATTGACAATGGGAATTCTGTGAATGTGATATATTTGGATTTTGGCAAATCTTCTGATACTGTACTGCATAAGCGGTTAGTCCACAAGGTAGGAAAACATGGGTTGGTGACAAGCTTCTGCTGTTGATTGAAAATAAGCTAAAACCAGAGAAAGCACAGGGTGGTTGTTAATAGAGCTGCGTCAAACTGGCAACGAGTGCATTGACAGGGGGCCATTAACATCGATACTGGATCCTTGCTGTTCACCTAGTGTACAAATGTTTTGGAGCTGGGAACAGAAATGCATAGGAACATAGGAACAGGAGTAGGCCATTCAGCCCCTTGTGCCTGCTCCGCCATTTGATAAGATCATGGCTGATCTGCGATTGAAGTTTGCAGGTGACGTTAAATTGTGTATGGGGAGGGAGGGCACACAATAATAAATAGGCAAGCCAAGTAGAAAGGAATTTGGATCAGTTGAGAAGGTGGGCTTGTGAATGACAAATGGCATTTAATGTAGACAAAGGCAATTGTAATGAGATTAGGGAAGGGAAATAGACGGAGGGGATATTTGTTCATTATTAAAGAAGAATTGAATAGATATTTGAGGGAGTAAGCAACTGAGAGATTAGTTTTTTGGCCAGATGGACTGCAGAGTCTTTTCCGGTCCTGTACTTGCGTGAGTAGTAATTGGATGTGTCGCCAAGTGAATTGTGGAAAAGACTTTAAAGTTTTGAGTAACATGGCGGCTGGAAATGGGTCTGGTGATGCAGTACGTTAGTAAACTGCCATACAATCTCACAGAGTTTTAGACAATGGATTCTGCTCCATGATGCCTCAAACAATGAGTTTCCAATCAATCAGGGTCTGCAGAGATACTTAGCAGGTGTGAGATGCTTTTCTTGGGCGAGATGGAAATCTGAAGGAGAAGTCAACCCACACCATTCCCATGCACCTCCCAATCGGGTTATCGATAGAAGGCCAGGGCATGAATTACTATCTTGCATTTGGTTGGGAAATAGCGAATTTCCATTTACAAGAGCACATCATGGTTGAAAGTGATATCAGAATAAAACTTTTTCTTACCTTTCAAATGATCTTTCTGGTACTTTGGATTATATTTTTAAATTCATCAACTGTCTCGTTGGTGAATTTGAATGATTACTAAATCCAGCATACATTGCATTAAAAAAAAACCCTATAGTACAGAGGAAAACTAACCTCCAAATAAAAAAAAAGGAGTTTTGGGGAGAGGTGGAAAAGCAAAGAGTATTTATACTGTCACATTTCAGGATTTCATACTAGGCTGCCACAGGGGGAACCCTGATGTAATTTCATGTTAAAAATGCTAGTATTGAACTAAACGTTAGCTCTCAACGGGTTAAATTCACAGGACAGCAAGGCTGGGAGATTAGATTAAGAATAACAACCAGCGTGCTGGATACAATAAAAGATAGTTCAACTTCTAGTGATCTTTCATACTCATTGCTGCTGTGACAACTCTATTGATTTGAACTCAGCAGAGGTCATTGCCAAGGTATGCTAGTGCATTCCGCTCTTACACTATGTAATATTACATAGAAATTAGAACACTGAAACAGGCCATTCAGCCCAACCAGTCTGTGCTGGTGTTTATCCTCCATACAAGCAGTAGTCCTAATCCCATGGGCCTGCCTTGTTCCCATATCCCTTTTTTCTGCTTGCCTTCAACCACCTATCTAATCTATTCTTAAAAGTTGACACCTCAGAAAAGAACTTGGCTTCAAAGCTTCACTTTGGCAAGTTGTAAGCTTTGGTGTGGTTTAATTGGTATTGGAGAATGTTTTTTTTAATTCATTCATGGGATGTGGGCGTCGCTGGCGAGGCCGGCATTTACTGCCCATCCCTGATTGCCCTTGAGAAGGTGGTGGTGAGCCGCCTTCTTGAACCGCTGTAGTCCGTGTGGTGAAGGTTCTCCCAAAGTGCTGTTAGGAAGGGAGTTCCAGGATTTTGACCCATCGACGATGAAGGAACAGCGATATATTTCCAAATTGGGATGGTGTGTGACCTGGAGGGGAACGTGCAGGTGGTGTTGTTCCCATTTGCCTGCTGCCCTTGTCCTTCTAGGTGGTAGAGGTCGTGGGTTTGGGAGGTGCTGTCAAAGAAGCCTTGGAGAGTTGCTGCAGTGCATCATGTGGATGGTACAAACTGCAGCCACAATGTGCCGGTGGTGAAGGGAGTGAATGTTTAGGGTGGTGGATGGGGTGCCAATCAAGCGGGCTGCTTTGTCCTGGATGGTGTCGAGCTTCTTGAGTGTTGTTGGAGCTGCACTCATCCAGGCAAGTGGCGAGTATTCCATCACACTCCTGACTTGTGCCTTGTAGATGGTGGAAAGGCTTTGGGGAGTCAGGAGGTGAGTCACTCGCCGCAGAATACCCAGCCTCTGATCTGCTCTTGTAGCCACAGTATTTATGTGGCTGGTCCAGTTAAGTTTCTGGTCAATGTTGACCCCCAGGATGTTGATGGTGGGGGATGTTAGTTGCTGAGGAAGTGTAGTCCAGCTAGTGAATGTAATCAGAGGCTACCTCTGGCAAAAGAAAACCCAAATGTTACATTTACTCTCAGCAGTTCAAATGATGAATTAAAGCACATGTTTCCCTTTAGATTTTATCTTCAGAATCATATTCTGTGAATGACTTGCTGACTGTTGCAAGCTTATTCTCAACTACATATAAGCTGCACCTCTTCATATTTATCATAGTCTAGGTATATCTACATACAGTCCTTTTATTTTAGGAAGGCAACGGTTTTGTTTGGAATATTAATTCTGGAATTATAAAGATGCTTAATGGTTTAAAGGAAGAAAGCACTTGTATTTATATAGTGCCTTTTACATCCTCAGGATGTCCCAAAATACTTTACAGCCAACTAAATACCTTTGAAGTGTAGTCACTGTTGCAATGCAGGCAAACATAGCAGTCAAATTGATCAGAGCAAAGTCCCACAAAAAGCAAGGAGATAAATGACTAGCTCATTTATTGTAGTGGTCTTGGTTGAGGGATAAATGTTGGCCAGAACACCTGGACAATTGCCCTGCTTTTCTTCAAATAGTGCTATGGGATCTTTTAATTCCACCTGACAGGGCAGACGGGGCCTTGGTTTAATGTCACATCTGAAAGATGGCATCTCTAATATTGCAGCACTACCTCAGCACTGCACTGAATTGTCAGCCAAAATTTTGTGCTCAAGTCTCTGGAGTGGGGCTTGAACCCATGACCTTTGGACTTAGAGGTAAGAGTATTACCACTGAGCCAAGGCTGATTTAAAATAATTAAGAAATGCTACCTTAAAGGTATTTGTGAGATTGTTGTGGAGGAGATGTAAACCGAACATACAATTATTGTAGAGGTACCTGTATAAAAGTAAATGTGGAGAGTACTCAAGGTAGTCCTTTAAAAAAGCAAATATTTTAAAATAATTTTAGTTATAGTGTAAAAAATTCTACCGTCATACTCATAAGCCTCATAATTACCTGGAGGAATGTCTGGCAAGAAAGACACAGAATTGCTTTTTGCATAGTTACAGTTTTAATCAAATTTAAGTATCAAGCTTTGTTTACAATAACATATGCAGCTGCATTTCGATATTTAATATAGTAAGCAATACTTTAATTTTCTCAACAAATCCTTGTGATCAAGAAAGTTTGAACATTGAGAATTTTACAATGGCCTTGGAATGATACGATAACACATAATCTGGGTCATATCTTTGACCATGACACAATCACAATGCACAAATTGTGTCAGGTGACCATTTGAAACTATCATAAGAACATAGGAAACTGAAGAACTAGAAGAGATTCTACAGTCGATTCGACCAGTCCCAAAACCTACTACCCCTCAATCATCTCGTCCCACAAATATCTAACCAATTCTCTTTTTAGTTTTTCCGCACTATTTGCCTCAACTGCCACCTTCTTAAGGTAGTTCAATCTAAACTTCTAACCTTGAACCTATGCCCCCGGTTGTAGAGCTTGTGGCACTATCAAACACATAATTGTGAATCAATTTATCTATTATGAATCTTGAATAATATCTCCCTTAGGCCTTTTCTTATCCAGAATACACAACCCCAAATTCCTCAGTCTATCCTCGTAGCTTAAATGTCCATTTCACCGCCCTTTTCTGCAGAGCCTCCAACGCCTGAATGTCCTTGTTGTAGAACGATGACCAGAATTGTACACAGTTCTCCAGGTATGGCTGCACTAGTGCTGTGTGCGGACTCATTGTCACCTCTTTGGATATTGTGCTCAAGCACTCTGGCTATACATCCCAAGATCCAGATACATACTTGATGTTGGCTTCAGGGAGTTATCCACCAATACCACCACATCCCTTTCCTGTGTTGCATCCAGTGCCATTTAGTGGTAGAATTTCTGCGGCAGGGGGAGTGGGGGCGGTCTATTGATCTCCTGCTGTAACTTCGATGGAAGATCGACAGAAGCCCTGGAGAAACAATGTAAAAGGCTTTTTATGCCATTTCTCCGGGGTTTCTGCTGATTTTTTGCCGATGTTACGGCAGGACATTGGGAGAAATCCCCCGCCCCCCTGGAAATTCTACCCTCTGCTGTTCATTTCCCTTCGCCAGTCTCACTACTTTATATTTGTCCACATTAAATGACATTTGCCACCTATCAGCCCACCTTCTCAACCAAAACAGATCTCTTTGTATTTCCCTTTGTTCTCTGTTTCAAAGATCATCTTTACAACCAATATTGCGTTACAATTCCACAATTACCAGCAATAGACTAATTCTGATCTATCACCACAACTACTAGTGTCCATTTTGCAGTACCAGAGACAAGGAGGCATACTTTGCTCTGGAAAAGAAAAGTTGTCTTTGTTAATTTTGACTCTCTAGTCGTGATGCTTCCTGAGAATGCAATTTCGTTAGTGGAAAAGAAAAGAAAATCTGTCAATCATGATCCACTAGTCGTAATAATCCTTTAATAGTTAACAAGCCACTTACCTGGTATAAATGTCGGAACGTTTGTTAATCCAGTTGTGAAGTACGCTGGGCAAACAAAAATTCCAATTAACACAGGAGGCTCTGCACTATCTAGCCACACACTAACTGCACCCCTTCTAATTCTCCCAATCACTCTACAAAGTATTTATTTAATAGTTATTTTAGCACAAAATGTAGAATATGAAAGCCTTACCTTTATAGGAAAGCAACATCATATACATCCAATGAAAATAAAGTTTACAAGAATTGTTTGAAATTACTTGAGTAAAGTTGTATTATTAGAGATGGAACCTCCCACACCTCTATTCTAGTTCCTTCATGGGAGATTTTGCTAAATTTATTTGCTTTACATGCACTTTTTACGTTGATGTTCAAAATGTTAATAAACCTTTTGTAAACCCAAATATCTGTTCTATTTAACGACAACAATAACAACTTGCATTTATGTAGCACCTTTAACGTAGAAAAATGTCCCAAGGTGCTTGACAGAAACGTAATCAGACAAAAAAAATCAACACTCAGCCAAAGAAGGAGATATTAGGAAGGGTGAGTAAAAGCTTGCTCAAAGGGACAGGTTTCAAGGAGGTTCTCGGAGAGGGTTAGGGCGGGAATTCCAGAGCCTGGGGCCTAGACGGCTGAAGGCAAGGCCGGCAATGGTGGGGGCGAAGGGAGTGGGAGAACGGTGAGTTCTCGGAGGGTTATAGGACTGGAGAAGATTACAGCACTAGGGAGGGGCGAGGCCATGAAGGGATTTGAACACAAAGATGCTGATTAATATTGTTAATTTTAATAAACCCTGTTAGCATATGTTGGCAATGTTCAGAGTCCTGAAGGTTCTCAAAAAATGCAAAATTAATTACAGATTCCATATCTATACACATTCTACCGACAGTTAGTACAAGAAATACTTAGCCAGCTTTTCAGTAAAATGGAATTTCCACTGGCCACTTACATTATTACAGAATGTCGATCATGGACAGAATGCAGATGTGTGTTTTAAATAATAACGGCAAATACTGAAGTTATGAGAATCTCAGCCTGAAATCTTTTACCTCTTTACTAACCGTTTTTTTTACCTTTCCATCCCGGTTTGTTTTATCGTTCTTGCATCCATTTTATTTCTGCTTTATAATTGTTCCCTCTCTCTTTGCATCTCTCTTCTTTTCTTTGCCTTCAGACAATAAGCAGATCCTGAATATCAATCAATGCTGTAAGACTTCTCGGTGGGGAGAAAAGTTCAGTTCATGCTTTTGAGTCCTGTAGTTTCACCATGAGCCAAGATATGTGGTCATGTCGAAACCTAAGGAACTGCTTCTACTTCAAACAGCTACAACCTACATGCTTTTAAAACCCAAGCTGACTGCTCCTTCTTGATTTATCTTGGTAACCGCAGCCTTGGGGTTGACGCATACTGTGGCGTTCGGCCATTCACCTGGTTTGCTTCACGTAGGATACCAAAGGGTAGATGTTGACCTTTGGGCGGCCGACCGTTTGGAGCGCACCAGCCGACCTCTCGGTCCGGCTCAGAAGAGGCCGTCGCCATTTTGTGGCCTGGGCCTCATTTGAATCCAATGGCTGTTTCTTTAGGCCACAGGAACGTCGATTGGCCGGGATGGCGGCGGCAGCTGCGGGCAGGACCTGCTGGGGGGGGGGGGGGTGGGGGGGAGGTGTGGGATGGGGTGGGTGGGTGGCTGGTGAGGCTGGTAGTGGCCTGCAGTATTTCTGTGGGGCCTGGAGGAGCAATCCTGCTCTACCCGGCCACACAAAAAATAAACACAGACTTACTTGTGGGATCATCTTCGGCTGGACCTGACACAGGGGTGCGTTTTGGGACCCCTTAATTGGGCCTACCGCCTGACTTGGGATGGGGGGGGGGGGTTGGCTCTCTGGACCCCTCCCCCCCCCCATCCCCCGCTAGGCCCTTGGGATGATTACGGCGGCCACACCATCAGCGGGAAGGGTAAGTCATTCCCCAACATTCTCGGGGTGTCACCTTCCTTCCCGTAAAATGCTTTTACCATTTGGTCTTATTTCTCTTCCTCTTCTGCATTCCTCTCCCCTTCCCTTGTCCCCCGGCTGCACATGCACAGACACCACCTATTATTTTTCTGTCTGAAAGACAGGCTGTCAACATTTGGCAAATCGTAGGTCTGAGATTTTTAGTTGTGAGTCAGCCGCACAAGGGTGGTGTCACCCAACACCAAAATGTTATCTGTCTTTTGCTCAGCTGCCACAGATAGGGTGGGGTGATGGGGGTGAACTGGAATCTCAGAGTAAGACTGGGAGGTGGTAGCGGCTTGCAGTAATTTTTTTTAATACATTCCAAGCCCATGAGAAAATCTGCAAACAAAATCAGCAGTGTGAAAGTTCTAATGAGCATCGTTAAAAGCTTCAAACTCAGAAAGAAAGTTGGTGGCCTGTGAACCTACATATAACATGTCTGTGCTGAATTATCGGCAATTCCCTCAGTCGTTAGTCTTTTACTGGTGGATCTCTCGTGGCATTGCTCCTGGGTAGTCTCAGGTCTGGAGCACAGTTGTGATGTTCAGCTGCTAACTGGGGCTACTGCCCCTTTAAGGCCACTGTTCTAAATAGGCAAACTAGGTAATGTGGCCGCTTATAATTTGCTGAGATTAATGAGAGGGCAGTTAGAATTGTTGGTCAATTTCAACCTTCAGGTCAATCACTGGCTTTCTTTATAGACTCATGGAATGACACAGAACAGAAGGAGGCCATTCGACCCATCCTGCCTGTGCCGGTCCTTTGAAAGAACTATCCAATGAGTCCCACTCTTCCCCATAGCCCTGCAAAAATTTTCCTGTTCAAGTTTACATCCAATTCTCTTTTGAAAGTTACTATTGAATCTGCTTCCACCGCCCTTTCAGGCAGTGCATTGCAGATCATAACAACTCGTAAAACAATTTCTCCTCATCTCCCCCCAGGTTCTTTTGCCAATTATCTTAAATCTGTGTCCTCTGGTTACCGACCCTTCTGCCACTGAAAACAATTTCTCCTTATTTACTCTATCAAAACCCTTCATGATTTTGACCACCTCTATCAAATCATAGAATCATAGAATCATAGAAGTTTACAACATGGAAACAGGCCCTTCGGCCTAACATGTCCATGTCGCCCAGTTTATACCACTAAGCTAGTCCCAATTGCCTGCACTTATCTCCCCTTAACCGTCTCTGCTCTAAGGAAGGGCTGGTGACTCCGCTGAAAGAATTGGACAGAAGTTTGTAAGTAATTCCCCAGTGAAGTAAGAGATAAAAAAAAATAAAACCAGAAAATGCTAGCGATAAATAGCATTGTTACAAAGAGAGTACAGGTTCACAAAATCACAAGGTAAATATGGATGAGGAAAGTTATTCTCAATTCATCCATCCAGGACGATCCTAAAATATCAGCCTTGGCTCAGTAATTGCACTCTCACCTCTGAGGCAGAAGGATCAAGCCCCACTCCAGAGACTTGAGCTTATAATCTCGGCTGACATTGCAGTGCAGCACTGAGGAGACTTCCCCACTCAGGCCAGAGTTAAAATTGCAATTGGGGCCCAATTACGTCACTGGACCCCAATCCGATTTTTTAAAGAAGGGCCCCATCGGTTTCAGGCGGGTGCTCTTGCTGCCTGCTCAGAAAGGGCAGATTAAAATTGAAGATGGCGGGATCAATACAGGGCAAGGGTGGGAAAGTCACCTGACCGATTTTAACTGCCAAGCAGTCTGGTTTCCACCGGGTGGGTAGGGTTAAAATCGTTTCTCAACTAGTGAAAGTTCAAGACGTCAGGTGAACTGTCAAAAACTGATAAGGTTGATTTGATTGACTGCTCTTCTGCTCCTTGCCATTGGTAGCTGCTGCTAATCATTGATCATTTTCAAAGTGCTGTGTGACAGTTTTCAGCTTTGAATGGCATGTTTGTGTTCAGTTGTAATATTATGTTGTTTTATGGAAAGAAAACTTGAATCCATTAGATGCAATTGGTTGCATATAAAAAGATGCAACACCAAAATATGATGCTTGAGGTATGGTGGGTATAGGTGAATGTGATGCACAATGTTTGTACACCAGCAGATTTCCTGTTACATTGTTCATATGGCCGCTGCATAGATAAATCTTTTCAAATTTTCTGTATAAACAAAAAAGGAAAGTGCTGTAACCATTCCCCTCTGTCTCGATGTATCTCTCAGCCAATCTCCCTGAAATAAAATAACTACTTGAGAACAATTTTATCTGCTGAGCCTTACCACAAGAAAGGTTATAAGGTTTATGCTCCAGCTGGTTTTGAAATCATTTGGGAAAAACAATTCATAATTATTGTCATAATTATTGTTATAGCCTGAGAAAGACATGCTTCAAATTGTTATGGTGAGAGAAATCAATAATTACTTTTGAATTCTCAACATAAATAAAATAAAGCATTTGCTGTAATCTCTTTCTGTCTCTTTCGGCTACTCTCCAAAGTAAAAAAAAATGCACTTGAGAATAGTTTTCTTGTTAAATCTGAACTCAAAAACGAATTCTTAAGCTTATGTTCCAGCTTGTTTTGAACTCATTTTAAAAAACAAACTCATTACTGTTATAGCCTGAGGAAAGACGGGCTTTGAAGCATTTCACTGAGAGAATCATTTTGATGCATGCTAGGAGGTTCGCCACAGTGCACAGGCACATTGAACGATCCTGGAAATTGAAGGTACAGGTGTGGTTTTTAGCTTTCTTTAGCTGAAAGAGTGGTAACTCTGGGTGGAACAGCAACTCCAACTGTAGGCCTTTGAGATAGGCTGAGGCCTCGAGTAAAACTGTTCTCGAAGACTTTGCAAAGCATAGAATGTAATTTTATCGGTAATTTTAATCAGACTTTTGTCAAATGTGTAATTTGTTGTCTTTATTATGCTACAAACCTTAACTTCAACAGAAGAAATTTCAGTTACTGAGAAAAAATGGCAGCCAAAAGCATTTTGATTTTCTAAAAATAATTTAATAGTTTCAATTTCTGCTTTTCAATTGGTTAATTTTCTACACTACTTGTAGAGAGTTCTGTAACACCTCTCTGTCTGAACACTCTGATTGCCTTGGCAACAGGCAATTGGAAAGACTATCTGTAATCACCAGGTATTGTTCTGTGATTTATAAATGCGAAAGGTTCGAGGATCTCTTGACATTCACCTGAGGAAGGAGGAAGCCTCCGAAAGCTTGTGATTTTCAAATAAAATTGTTGGACTATAACTTGGTGTTGTAAAATTGTTTACAATTCATTCTCTTCAGCTGACAACGATAATTCTGGGAAGAATATGAACTCAAATTAAATTCAGTTGCAAGAGGCTGAGACGTCAGAGTAAAAGTGTTAGTCAAAGATACAAAAGGCAATTTTATAATTAAGTTCAATCCTATTGTTGCAAAATATAATTTTCTGTCTTTATTATGCTGCAGACTTTATTTTCAACATTTTTTTACTTCTGTGCATACAAGTGGCTGAAGAAAAAAAATTGGCAGCCAAAACATTTTTGAAAGAAATATTTGGAATGATTTTGGTGGTTTAATTCATGCTTCTTTTCATTGGTAGATTTCCTTCGCTCCTCTTAAGAGTTCTGATTCGTTGCTCTTTTAGGGATACGAAGTTTGAGCCAATTAGGTGAAAATGTGACACAGAAATTTGCTTGAGTTACGCTGTGACACTGAAGTGTAACATTAGAAACAAACACAGATTTTTATTTTCTCGCCTCCCTTTCTGTCCTTTAATTGTACACTTTTATTTGTTTCCTTTTCGCCATGTCCCATGAACACTCACCAAACCTAACATCCTGAGTAATGCCGTGCAAAAATATTTGCCTGCGTGTATGTGCTTGCTATTGGCGGGATCCTGTGTGTAAGCAAAACTGTCCAAGTTTAGAGCTGCTCTGCATTGAATATGGACACTGATTGAAAGGACCTCTGCTCGCTCGCTCTGCTTGGCTGTTCTCCCCCTCCTCTTATCCACCTGCATGAACTGTATTTGATTTAGGGCTTTGTTCTTACCTAAACTCCCCTTCCCTAGCACCATGCAGGCTTCACTGGAATTGGAATACCTCCAAATGTTCTCATTCTATATCCTCGCTGATAGTTGTGACTTGGTGTAAATAATCACTCTTTGATTGGACAGTGCAAGCCAGGGAATGCTGCAAGGGTTCCTCATTATAAGAACATAAGAAATAGGAGCAGGAGTAGGCCAATCGGCCCCTCGAGCCTGCTCCGCCATTCAATAAGATCATGGCTGATCTGATCCTAACCTCAAGTCTAAATTCATGTCCAATTTTCTGCCTGCTCCCCGTAACCCCTAATTCCCTTTACTTCTAGGAAACTGTCTATTTCTGTTTTAAATTTATTTAATGATGTAGCTTCCACAGCTTCCTGGGGCAGCAAATTCCACAGACCTACTACCCTCTGAGTGAAGAAGTTTCTCCTTATCTCAGTTTTGAAAGAGCAGCCCCTTATTCTGAGATTATGCCCCCTCGTTCTAGTTTCACCCATCCTTGGGAACATCCACCCGATCAAGCCCCTTCACAATCTTATATGTTTCAATAAGATCGCCTCTCATTCTTCTGAACTCCAATGAGTAGAGTCCCAATCTACTCAACCTCTCCTCATATGTCCACCCCCTCATCCCCGGGATTAACCGAGTGAACCTCCTTTGTACTGCCTCGAGAGCAAGTATGTCTTTTCTTAAGTATGGACTGTAACAAGCTTTCGTTTTCACAATGTTTCGCTAATTTTCATTTTGGAAACGGAGGTACAATCAGCACAGTGTTAGAAGCGGACAATTAGACCTGTAAATTCTGTGAGGGTTTTCCTGATCTTCTGCCTTGCCTTTAACAGGAGGTCAGTGGAATCCCCAGCGAAACAGCGTAAATGGGTGAAAACAGTGGAATTTCCACACCATGGTCTGTTAGCACGTTCCACTAATATTAAACCACCTTTTACTCACATATACTTTTTAACAAAAATGTTCACATTTTTACAATTGCCAGTTTGGGAAGTCACCACATTATGAGTACATTTTCATAGGGAGCACTCAGAATGAAAATTTACCCTCAGGCCATGATATGTAAAATTCACTATAATCAAAACTTAAATTTCCATCTTCCCCAATGGTTTAGTTAGTAAGTGTGCTCGGAGGTGTGGAACTGAGCAAATTGAGCCACACAGATCAAGAGGATTCTAGATAGAATACCCAGCCTGTACTGACTTATCTAATCTCAACTGGGCAATGGTAGGGGCACCACAGTTATTTAAAAAAAAATAATTCTTGGGATGTGGGCATCGCTGACATGACCTGCATTTATTGCCCATCCCTTGTGTTGAGAAAGTGGTGGTGGGCCACTAACAAATTATTCTTTGTAGCAGTTTGATACAAACAAGTGGTTTGTTAGGCGACGACTGAGGGCGTTTAAGAGTCAACCACATTGGTGTGGGACTGAAATCACATGTAGGCCAGACAGGGTAAAGATGGCAGGTTTCCTTAGTGAACCAGTTAGGTTTTTACAACAATCTGACAGCTTCACGGTCACCGTTACTGATACAAGCTTTTTAAACCTGAATTCAAATTCTCAAACTGCCATGGTGGGATCATGAACTCACCCTCATCTGGATTATTAGCCCAGGCCTCTGGATTACTAGTCCAGTATTATAACCATTACACTACCATACTCTTCAGTTTTATGAAGACATCATCTACAGCTTGCTGTTGATTGGGATCCATGACTTCTGCTTTGAAACTTACCTGCTGTATATCCATAAGAGGAATCTTCAAAAGAAACCAACAGTTTGACTCTGAAAATGAATCCTGTGTGAGTAATTGTAACAAATTGTAGTGTTGGTTTGGTACCACCCTGAAAGCCTAGTCCCCGGAATAGATGTTATCATTAAGACTCATCTCAGACAACTTTGAAGTTGTTTAGGTCAAGATCAAGATCTGTAGTTACATATATGTGTGTGCATGGTTGGGTGGGGGGTGGGTGGGTGCTTTCTTACAAGAGAGATGTTGCAGAAAGGATTTTGAGTACTGACACGACGAAAGCAAAAGGTAATCTGGGAATTACAGCAGTGGTTGGTGTAACTGTAGACAGTTCCGTTACATCTTAAATTCAGAACAGAAATGCCACCTGATCTCTTAGTACATTAGGGGCAACTGGTGACCTCTAGTAAAATGTAATCAAAGTGGTTTGTAGTGTGGAGCCATCTGAAGCATGGGAAAATGGTCCAGATTGCTATTTTCCTGCCATAATTGGTTCTGTTAGTCCAAGTTGTTGTCTTTTAGTCATCTAATTAACTTTGCGGTTACAATGTACCATATTGATATTAACTTTGATTTTGCTTTTTTAACAACAACTTACTTGTCTGACATTAAATTTAGGATTAATCTTTAAATCTAGCCACAACTTCCTCCAGCTCAATATCAGGAAGGCAGAAGGCATTGTTTTTGGCCCCCATCAGAGATTCCACTCCCTTGATACTGATTCCAATAGTCTCCCTAGACATTCTACCAGGCTGAACCAGTCTGTTCAGAACTTTTGCGTTATATTTCATCGAGTGCTAAGTTTTAAATCCCACACCCTAGCTATCACCAAGATTACTTCCTTCCACCTCCACAACATTGCATTTTTCCATTCCTACCTCAGCCACTGAAACCTGTACTCATGCCTTTGTCACTTCCAGATTCAAGTACTCCAATATCCTCCCTGCTGGCCTCCCATCCACCTCCCTTCATAAACCTCCAACTTGTCAGAAGCTCTGTTGCTTGTGCCCTGTCTCACACTAGGTCTCATTAGTGCATCACCCCCCCCACCTCACCCCCTGTCCTGGCTGATCTTCACAGACTCCCAGTCCCCCAACTTATTCAGTTAAAATCCTCGTCCTTGTCTATAAAGTCCTCAATTGTCTTTCCTCATCCTATCTCTGCGATCTCCTCCAAGTCCTGTCAACCCCTCTCCAATGCTCTGCTCCTCTGATTTTGGCTTTATATTTACTCCGCCTTCTCTTTGCCCCACCAGTGGTGGGAGAGCCTTCAATCACATTGCTCCTGCTTTGTGGAATTCTTTCCCTAGACTTCTTTAGCTTTCCATTTTTCAAAATCTTCTCAAAACGCAGCTCTTCAGCCAAGCCTTGCACCCCATTTTCTAATCTGTCTCTTCCTGGCTCAGCATTCATTCCCAATCAGCATCTGTGAAGTATCTGGGGACATTTTCAGTGCTAAAGATGCTATATAAATTAAGTTGTTGTTGTTGCTGGTTTGTCCCATTCTCAAAGCAATTGACTGTCATGATGCCTCTTCTAGCTGACAGAACAGATCAATAACTTCAATTCTAATGCAGCTTTAGTGACTTACTTAAAGGAGCTTGCTCTGAGGAAGAGATGTTGGGGGTGATTTTTGTCTCCCCCCCCCCACCCCCCGCCCCGGTTCTTGTCTGCCTTACATCTTCAAGAAGAATTTTTACTGTCCAATTGGACAACTGGACCAGTCTGTGGCCCACTCCACTCCTTCTAGACATGTTTCATGTTTTGGGCAAACACGCTTTCCATTTCGCAGTGTTAAAATCCGTGCCAGCCCCTTAAACTGCTGCAGCCCTTTAAATTCTGCAGCAGCGTCTCATCTACCAAATCAGCAAGCACCCAAAACAAGAGGCATTCTCCACATCTGGAGCTCATCCAAATTATTTAAATCAGGCAAACCGTGGAAATTTGAGCAGGGTCACTGCACTATGGGTGGGGTGGGTTCAAAATGCCCAATTGGAAAATCTAGGCAATCTCCTGAACAGCTAAACTTTCCTTATTAGTTTGCATTTCTAACATTGTGATTAAAAAAAGACTGAAAATTACACATTTTCCCCGACAGATTTTCTTTCCTTTACTATCACAAGCCACAAATTAAAGTATAGTTTTTTTCATGGCTAGGATAAAACAATGGAAGTAAATTCCAATGTACATTTTATTTTCAAGCCCAATTGGAAAATCTAGGCAAAATCCAAATAGCACGAATAAAGAGGGATTTCCATCGGGACGTCCATTATCCCAAGGAGTAGCTTGTAGGCAAAAAATGTGCCATCTCTCTTTGATCATGTGCATGGAGAGAAAGTCACTCTCTGCTGCTCTGACTCAGAGAGAGATGTTGGCCTCGATTTAATCACCGTAACACCCTATAAGAGTGAACAAATGGGATGTTATGGGGTGGAAATGTGAATGATGCAATTGTCTGTCCTTGAAAATGAACGGCAAAGAATAAGGCAGGAGCTTTATTGTGATATGATAATAGGTCGGAAGTGATGTCATTCAAACATCAATGCTATTTTCCGTCCTTTAAACCAGAAGTGCACTGCTTCTTAATTCCCTCCATGTGAATTGGGGATTTGGGGTTGCTAGGTGACGCCTTTGAATACAAAATTGTTTCAAGGGGCAGCCTGTAAGCCTCAGTTGTGCTTTCAATTTGATTTTTGATACTTTTACTAATGGTTTCTTGGCAAACTCTGTGGCTGAAGCGGGTTTGTAGCAAAGTTCGCTGCACATTTTTTGCTAACAAGCTACTCCTTGGGATAATGGACGTCCCGATGGAAATCCCTCTTTATTTGTGCTATTTGGACAAAGAAGAGGAGGAGGAACCACAGGGATGCCAGGCCACGCATATACAGGTAAGGGGGGACTTATCAGAAAGAAAGACTCGCATTTAAATAGCGCCTTTCACAACCTCAGGACACCCCAAAGCTTGTTTACAGCCACTGAAGTACTTTTGAAGTGTAATCACTGATGTAATGTAGGGAAATATGGCAGTTAAATTGTGCACAGCAAGATCCCACAAACAGCAATGAAATAAGTGACCAAATAATCTGTTTTGGTGGAGTTGGTTGAGGGATAAATGTTGGCCAGGACATTAGGAGAACTCCCCTGCTCATCTTCAAAATAGTATCATAGGATCTTTTACGTCCACCTGAGAGGGCAGACGGGAGCTCGGTTTAACGTTTCATCCAAAAGACGGCACCTCCGACAGTGCAGCACTCCCTCAGTACTGCACTGGGAGTGTCAGCCTAGATTTTATACTCAAGGCTCTGGAGTGGGACTCAAACCCACAACCTTCTTGACCTCAGAGGTGAGAGTGCTACCCAGTGAACCACAGCTAACACCATCAGGACCTGTAGAGACCACGGTTAGGTGGGGGGACAGTGTCAGAGTTGTGACTCATAGGGCTCGATTTTCCGACGTCCGAGCCGGCGGGATCGTGGCGGGGGGGGCTCCGAAAATCGGGGATTCCCGGGGCTGGTCCGGATCCCGGCTCCAACCCGCCCACTTCCGGGTTCCCCAGTGACGCGCTTAGATGCGTGTGCAGCCCCCGCATGCGGGACTCCCACCGGAATTAAAGCCGGCGGGACCCCACTTAAACCAATTAAATAGACCTGATTGACATGATATTTTAGGAGGGGTGGGATTTTCAACTAAACTGAGACTGTTTCCCGTACTGGGGGAAACACTCCCAGTTGAAATGGACGTGTTGCAGCCACCAGCCTGTGGCAGCTGCAAAGGTCCATTTGACAGGTGGAGGGGGGAGACCCTCACTCATTGCAGGAGGCCAATCTGTCACTTTGGACAAAGTTTGGCCTCCACCACCCTCCTCCTAACAATCAAATTCACAAACTTGCAACCTCAACCCCGGTGTGCAGACACATTTACCTACCTTGCGGACCCCCTCAGATGTACATCTTCCAGATGGGGGCCGCCGCAGCTGCAGTCATGACCTCCTCGGAGGGCGAACAGCATCACCAGCCTCGCCATCCACACCGTCCACCTCTGACACATGGAGCTCTACAACACAGTGCTGTGACACATCCACCTGCACAGCAGGAGGGAGGGCAACCGCAGAGAGAGATGCGTCGCAGAGGGCACCACCCTCGCCACAGGGTCTGCAGACCGAGGCTCAGCTTCCTGGACCTCCCTGAGCAGCAGTGCACACGGAGACTCAGAGTCACTCGACATGTAGTCGTGGACATCTGCAGCCTCCTTCATGCCGAGCTGCTCCCGGCTGGCTCGAGCACCATTTCACCATCTTCTTACCTGTTGCTGTCAAAATCACCACTGCCCTCAACAACTTCTCCTCCGCATCCTTCCAGGGTGCCACCGGGGACATGGCCGGCGTCTCTCAGTCGTCTGCACAAAAGAGCCCTGCAAATACACCTACACCCACTCTGCAGTGACACAATGGGTGGCATCAGGTGTGGGTCTTCATAGTGATCCTCAGGAAAGGGCATTATTGCACAAACCAGACAAGATTTTCAAAGACGTGGCAGTAGTAGTGATAACAATTTTTATGATTTTTTGCAAAACAAAGGAAAATAAATGAAAAACACGACATTTCGTCTTTCACCCCTGTGCATCCCCTTTGTGCTCACAAATCCTTCGCCTTGCGTTTCCGGGAACCCCTACGTGGTGCTACCCCTGTGGCTTCAGCAGAGCTAGTGGTAGGTTGCTCTTGTCCGTGCCCTGATCGATGAGATGCTTTGCGTGGTGCCCTCTGGGTTTCGGTGCCCGTGAGGGCCCCTCCAAAGACTGCTCCACCTGCACCTGTGCAGGGGCAGACTCGGCCACCTGGAGAGGGGGCAGCATTGTGGGTACTGGTTGAGAGAGGGGCAACGGGTGAGACATGGGAGCGCTTTGAGTGGCGTCCCCACTTCCATGTCCCCTTTCACCATCATCCCTCTCCTGGCCCAGGCCCACATCACTCCTTCCACCCTGCTGGACAACAGTTTGGAGGACATGTGTGAAGCCTTGGAAGGCAAGTTGTAAGGTATCTCTCAGCCTGTATAAGGCAGCAGAATGTTGCTCACCCTGAATCCGAACGGCCATTGTCAGGGCCTGAATGGACTCATTGTTGAGCCGTGCTTGACGCTCGATGGAGGCTAGCCTTCCTCCATCGCAGACATTCCCGCACCTACCCGCGACACTATCTCAGAGATGCCTTCACGTCCCTGTGACTGTATTCCACGCATGCAGGAGTTGGACTCCTCCATCCTCAGCGCGATTGTGGAGAGTCCGCGTGGCAACTGTTCCAGTACCTCGGCAATGTGCTGCTGCCCCTCGATGACTCTCCTTTTCATGGCTGGCCCCCAGGGTTCAGCATCTGGGTCCAGCTGAGCAGAGCCTGCAGAAGAATGCTCCCACCGACGCGGACTCTCCACGGCTGCCCCTGCCAGCGGGGTCTGCTCGTGCTCACATGTGCGTGGTGACTCACCATGTGCAAGCCCAACTAAGTGAGGACGGGGACCCACCGAGGTGTGTGTATCTGCGCTGGTGGATGGATGACTCAGATGTGACGATGGACCCTCAGAGGCCGCCAGGTCCTCTGAGGAATCGCCCTCCACAGTCACGGCGCTCGCAGATGGCCCTGCAAGAGAACAGAAAGCAATATTAAGCATGTGGACAAAAAGATGAGGTGCTGCAGATGCCAAGTGATACTAAGATCATTCGCTATCACGAGTGGTGAGTGATAGATTTCTGTCACCAGCCGCTTGTGCACTCCCAGTCTCGGCGTCCGTCATGGACAGGCACTCCAGCGTCCGGCTTATCTCGAGTGCCTGCTGCTCCGCATCTGTTAGTGCCACCTGGTGTGGCGGGCCCCCTCCAGTCCGTGCCCTCCCCCGGGCATTCTGGCATCTCTTCTCCTATCAAGGCAAAACACAGAGAGGTGTGATTGAGTGATGGTTGCATGGTGACCCACTGCATGCATTGGTGTGGGTGGGGGAGAGCGTGAGGGAGATGCATGGGAGGGTGCGTGAGAGACACAGCCATGAGATTGTATGAGGATTGGGTTGCGAGGTAGTGTTTGAATGGGAACTGGGGCAGTGAGTATGTGCAGGCAAGGTGAAGATGATAGTTGAGTGGATCTGAGGAGTGATGCGAGAGCATTGTGGTGGCAGTGCAGAAGGAGTTGTGTGGTGGTGGAGGTGATGTGGAAGATGGAGTGTTGGAGAATGCGTAAGTATACTCACTTTGGCTGACCTGGTTAGGTCATTAAATCTCTTCCTGCACTGCACCCAGGTTCTGGACACATTGCCGCTGCTGGTGACCTCCTTGGCCACCTCCAGCCAGGTCTTCTTGGTGGTGGAGGGAGGACACTTCCTCCCATCCGATGGGAAAAAAAATTCCCTCCTACTCCTCACCCCATCGAGCAGCACCTGGAGTGAGGAGTCAGAGAACCTTGGAGCAGCCTTGCCTCTGGGGCTGTTCCATGCTCCTAAATTGGTTCTTTGCTGCAGGAGGAGCTTTGGTGGACTGCCCCTTTAAATAGGGCTCCTCCTGCTGACAGCCTGTGATGCGGCTGCGCAGTGCGCCCGCTGCGCAGGTCTAGAACGGGAAACCCGGAAGCCAAGGTAAGTGCCTTCAATTAGGCTGCGATCCAGTGTGGAGCACCCCGAATTCACTGGAAGCGTTACCCACGCGCCCAGTCGACCCCCCGCTGCCAACCAGCCTCCCTCCTAAAATCAAGGCCATAGAATCATAGAAAGGTTACAGCACAGAAGGAGGCCATTCGGCCCATCGAGTCTGTGCTGGCTCTATGCAGGAGCAAACCAGCTAGTCCCACTCCCCCGCCTTATCCCCGTAGCCCTGCAAATTTGCCATGACATGCAGCTAAATTCCAAGACAGGCACAGCACTATCAGTGTCTATCAATGTCACTTCAGTCCTGAATTTTTTGCCCCAGGCTCATTCCAAGCTACCACACGTGGAATATCAGCAATATCAGTCAATGTGCAGCACACAGATATATTAAACAGACAACTGACATGCAGTTTGCTGAAGCAAGCAACCTCATCTCATTCCCAATGGACAACCAGAAACAGCGGGTTTTGTTCAAGTTGCAGGATTTCCCAAAGTCCAGGGTCTCATTGATTTCACTCATGTCGCCCACCATGCTCCCGCGTACAATACTGGTGCCTCAGTTAATCACAAGGCTTCCACTCCAACAATGTACAACCTGTCTGTGACCATCTGCACAGGATCATGTTGATCAATGTCCGCTTTCCTGGAAGCAGTGATGCTGCCTTAATTTTAAAATAATCCGTCATGTCACCATTATTAGGTTCAGAACTAAAAACGCAAGGTTCGCTCCCAGGAGACCCAAGACTATCCTCTGCAGCCCTGATTCATGGAATTCTTTGGCAGCTCCATAAACTTCCAAGCACGGATATAATGAGGAGCATTGCATCCGCCAGAGTGGTGATTCAACACACCAGCATAGTTCCAGATATCTAGACAGATCAGAAGGTGTCTAACCATGCTTCCTGGCCAAAGTCTCCCACGTAATTGTAGTTTGCTGCATTGCACAAGACAACAAGGCATCACCATGGAGCACTTGGAGGAGGAAGGCAATGAACATCAGGAAGCAGAGGGCGTAGAAGAGATGGAGTAGGCTGAAGCTGCAGTTGTTGAGCCATCTTTGCCAGCCACTAATCCATTCAATAGACTCCCATTGATGAAACCTTCCCTTAATTACATTCACCGCCCACCGCATGAACAGTCTTTCCTACATCTTCATCATGACCTCAACAAACATGTATTTGTCTATTTTACCTCCACTTCCTCTTGAACAGACAAAGACATTATTCTTACCACCTGCTGATACGGTATTCAGTATCATAACAAGAACACTCTCTCAGCACAGTACAGCTTCAGAGCAACCAATTATTGTTCCCATACTACATGTGAACTGTGTGCATCACTGTCTTTGCCACCCTGGTGCTTCCCCTTGGTCATAGTGTGTGACTGATGTGTTCTTCTGTGCAGCACTGAGGGAGAGCTACATTGTCAGATGTGCTGCATTGTCAGATATGCTTTTGGATGAGACAGTAAACGATGGCCCGTCTGTCTGCTCAGGTGGACGTAAAAGATCCCATGACACTATTCAAATAAGATTAGGGAGTTCTCCTGGTGTCCAGACCACAATATTCCTCCCTCAACCAAAAATAGACTATCTGATCATTGATTCATTTACTCTTTGTGGAATCTTGCTGTGCGCAAAGTGACTGCACTTTAAAAGTAGTCCAGTGGTTATAAAGCACTTTTAGATGTACTGAAAATGTGATTAAGTGCCATTATGTATGAAAGTGGTTGGCTGCTCTGTGTCCAACCTCTTGGGGTTGAGGTGGCCCTCAACCTTTGTGAGCGATGATTTGAGATGACAAACTGCAGGCACCATTTGGTTGCTGAAGGGTCAGATTGACCCTGCTTGCTTTTTTCACACTTGGGCAATCATCGGAGGCGGCTGGTGGGAGGGTCCGGCTGTTGTCATTCTGAGAGACAGCAACATCATCTGGACCCTATCTGCACCTACGCCTGCTACTGAGTATCATTTCACATTACCCACTGATCTTCATTACAGCAGACTCGCTGCCATCAATGAAGCTGTTAAAGCATCTATTAAAGATGCTCACTAGGTGAGCCCCAAGCCTGCTCGAGGAAGAGAGAGAGAGAGAGAGAGATAGAGAGAAAAACCCTATTGGCAAGGCCTCTATGACAATAGTCTGAGCGTTCGTGAGAATTACCAAAGTTGGCCTGAGGGCCTCTGCCCCAGAGTTCTGCCGCAGATTTTGGTGGAGTTGCCAATTGTTGCATGTTTGGTGCAGATGCAGGTAGGGACTCCTTCACATCAGCCATTATCTGCAGAAGTTTACTTGGCACAATCTACAATGGCAGCAGCAATCTTTCATGCTCAGAAAGCATCTTCTTTAAAAGCAGATTCCCTGAGGTCCAGCTCCCTGCCCTCTTCGGCTGAGGGGAGACCTGATGACTCCTAGCCCCTCTTGTGCCCACCACCGCCTGCTCCTGTTCATTCACACTCTGTATAATCACCCATTGCACTTTCCCTCAGCTCACTCATGCCTCAGCTGCTGCTTTGCTGGGCTCGAGTCCGTGCATACTGAGAGGCAGCTAACTGGACCGCAGCTCCTGCTTCACCTGGCATAGCTAAAGAAAGAGAAGAGGAGCAAATGCTGCCTTAATGACAGCTCTTGAGATTGTCGCGTTCCATTAATTGACTGAGACGGAAGCACACCAGCACGTGATTCCACGCAAATCGCAAATAACATTTAAATAGTTTTTCAAAAATAAATTAATAACAGCAATGCAGGCCTTCTGGGAGCAAAACAAATGCTATTTTTTTAAAAAAGACTCTCAAATGGTTACCAGCATGTAGGGACATGACATTATTTAGCAATCAAAAATACAGACGTCGTTAGTAAGTGATCAGCTGAATTATATTCTGTAAGAGTGTGTGGGCTTTGATGGGCTAATTGTCATTGTGCCTCGAAGCAACTGTTTTAGACACAAAAGCTAGTTCAAAATGATTTTTGGGGCTGCTGTTGTGTTATTCCAGAATTTCAAACAAAACTAGAGAGAAAATAGCTGTGCACATCAAAATCAAGGTAGAGTTTGCTGTCGGCATGGTGTACAAATAGTTTTCAAGTGTTTGAGGAAGAGGGCATTGTGTAACATGGTGGTCATGACAGACATGCTGCCTTTGATTAAATAACATCACGCTGACGCCTGCAGTACATCACTCTCTGGACCTTCCTTGTGCCTCCCAGTAAAAGTGATTCACCACAGGAAATGGAGGAGGCAGGATCATTTAAAATGTCACGGCAAAAAATTAATTTGTGCTGTAAAACGCGACAGAAACAAAGATTTTCGCCGCGGTAATTTAGCCTAACTAGTTTGAGAATGCCTCACTAAACGGGAAAGCATCCGTAATCAATTCCCATACTTAAGAAAAGACATACTTGCTCTCGAGGCAGTACAAAGAAGGTTCACTCGGTTAATCCCGGGGATGAGGGGGTGGACATATGAGGAGAGGTTGAGTAGATTGGGACTCTACTCATTGGAGTTCAGAAGAATGAGAGGCGACCTTATTGAAACATATAAGATTGTGAAGAGGCTTGATCGGGTGGATGCGGTAAGGATGTTCCCAAGGATGGGTGAAACTAGAACTAGGGGGCATAATCTTAGAATAAGGGGCTGCTCTTTCAAAACTGAGATGAGGAGAAACTTCTTCACTCAGAGGGTAGTAATTTGCTGCCCCAGGAAGCTGTGGAAGCTACATCATTAAATAAATTTAAAACAGAAATAGACAGTTTCCTAGAAGTAAAGGGAATTAGGGGTTACGGGGAGCGGGAAGGAAATTGGACATGAATTTAGATTTGAGGTTAGGATCAGATCAGCCATGATCTTATTGAATGGCGGAGCAGGCTCGAGGGGCCGATTGGCCTACTCCTGCTCCTATTTCTTATGTTCTTATGTTCTTATCTCTAATCATAAATTTCCTGGCAAAGTTCATCATGTATGTAATTAGTTGGCGATTCTTTATTAAATAGTTTATTGATCTGTTGTTTACCGATTTATATGATCACATAGGATCTGATATACAGTAACAACAGGAAGAAATCAACCAAATTTACAACATTATAGTTACTGTTTAAATTGAGCAACTCCAAATGCTCAGCTGGTAGAGGCTTTGTTGTGCTATCCTGCAAAGGTGCCAGATTCAGTCACTGGTCTGTGCTGTGTTTCGCTGACCTCAGCTTTATATTGGCACAAGTTCTGAAATTGGTCTCAGCACTCTGGGGCAGGGAAGGGGAAACATCAGTAGGGTCTCTGCTCCTGATCGCTCTCCAGTGAGCCCGTTAGAAAGTCTATGCGTTTGGACGTCGGGCCAGGACAAGACTAGGCTTAGCTGTGACATCCCCCATGGTGGGATAGCATGTCAACCTTCACTGTCTAGGCTCACACGTGGGGATTGGCTGGTACCAGAGGCCAGAGATGAGTCAACACCTTCAGTCGGGAGGCGGGATAAAAAAAAAATCATAAAACAAAAAAAAACATAAATAATTATTACTTGAAACGTTTTGCTTTCTTGCCACAGAGGACAAACAACAAAAATGGTTTCTGCACCTCTGTGTGTCACAGGAAAGTTGGGCCTTGCCAGTGTGAGATTGTGCCTATTGTGTTCATGCTCTGCAGTTCTCAGACTCTTGCCTAAGACAAGGAAATGAGGTTAAGTATGTATCAACAAACAGGGCAGCAGCAGACCAGGGGGAGCCCTAATAAATGACACTGGTTTGGCTTCCTGAATTAGTGTCAGAGCTTAAACAGACTGACTGGGCAGGTATCTTCCATACTTATGGTTCACCACAACATAGCGAACGACTATTTAAACCAACAGTATTTTTAAAAAGACATTTTTATGTTTGTGAAATCAGTCACCCCACTTCAACATGGACGGAACATTGGGGGTGAGGGAGGGGGGGAGGTGGGAGAGAGGCAGTAGCTACAAACTCAAATCACGTTCATAAGAGTCGACATTTTCTAGACTGAGGCTTTCAAGATTATCAAATGAGTTTTTATAAAGTTGTTCACAATGGTGGGGATACAAATTTGGAGTAAGGAGGGAAGCCAGGCTCTATTACTCCCTTAAAGGGTAATAAACTTAGAATCATACAGCACAGAAGGAGGCCATTCAGCCCATTGTGCCTGTGCTGGCTCTCTAGAAGAGCTGGCCAATTAGTCCCACTCTCCTGCCCTTTCCCCTCAGCCCTGTAAATTTTTCCTTTTTAAGTATTTATCCAATTCCCTTTCAAAGGTTATTATTGAATCTGCTTCCACCACCCTTTCAGGCAGCGCATTCCATAACTTATAACTGGCGGGATAAGTTATTACAAGAGACGGTTGAAATGGACACTTTGGGGTGGAAATTGGTTATGGCCCGATGGTGCGCACGGAGGAGAGGCCTGAGGCCGGCCCGAAATTGGACCTCGAGCCTCATTTCATCGACGCCTGTCAGGCCACCAGAGGCAGCTCGCCTGTTTGAAGAAGACGAATTTCGAGCCACTTGCCTCGCCGGCAGTGGCTCTCAGTTAAGTCCAGGAGAGTTGGGGAGGAGGGGGGGTGGTGGTGAGGAAGGGGGAGCGGGGAAGAGAACAATGGGAAGGGAGGAATGGGAGGGGAGCCGATCGCAGGCCAGCAGAAAGCCCTCGGGAGTGCTGTGGAGCCGGAAGGAGCAGGCCTGAGCACGTCAACCTTAAAAAAGAAAATGACCTACTTATTCGGTGGCGGCCACTTTGTAGACCACTTCCATGGCTGAGCGGAGCAGGCCTGGGAAAGGTTTAATTGTTCTGAGGCATTCTTCGTAGGAACTAACTTCCACTTCAAAAAAAGCCATTCAACAGAAAGAAAGAACTTGCATTTATATAAAATGGCTTACCTCCCTCCAGGAAATCAGCTAGCTCCCTCCCCTTGAAACTAAAAGCTATCTCTGGATAGATTTCTGTGTTGTCTTATTTGCCCCACATAGACGGAGGGATTCTTCCAAGGATAGAGACCATGGTAAATTCACAATATATTGGCCCATCAGAAACGTCATATGATAAAGATATAATATGGAGAATTTACAGTTTGATGACGGAGCTGCGCTTCTTCAAAGTGGCTGAACCTCATTCTATCTTTACCCGATGTCCACATTTCCAGTGAGGGCGGCTAGATAAGGAATGGGTGTAGGATCCTTGCCTAATCTTCCCGTCCCAGCCTAGGTGTGAAGGCAATTGTCGAACTCAAGGAGCTGCCTTGACTGAGATCTGCAAACACACCAAAACCCAATGATCAAAACTGCCTCTTGGTCATCATGGTTCAGTTCGACACTCAGTACACTTACCAACTGAGCTATCCTGGGATCTTGTCAATGATTTTAATGTGCAGTGCAGATACAAATATTCCTCAATAATAAACGTACTGACTCTAAAGCCACATCCTGGACTATCATTGCTCCATGTAGATTCTGGCACAAGGAAGGTGTGAAACACATGCAGCACCTGCGTAAAATATGACAGCAATAAGATGACATCACCTTCTTCTTCCGCATAACAAGCAAACCAATACTTGCAGCCACATTTTGTTATTTGCTGAAGAAATATAATGAGTTTCCTTGAATTATATGGTCAGTGGTTAAGATTACACATTCTAACTGGAGACTTAAAAGCAGTGAGAAAAGAACAAAGAAATGAAGACCAAAGCAACCAAATAGTCCATATAATTATAGGTCACTTTGACCTGTAATCTTTTTTCTGCCTTTTAATTGGTACAAATACTATGCTACTTGCTAATGCATTGGGATCGACAATGCTCCCAGCATATTTACAACATCATATATGGGGTGGAGGGGGGGTGCAGAAAGTGAGAGAGGGAGAACATCTTGTCAAGATTTTCATTCATATCGCAGGAAAAGTTACGTACATTAAAAAAACCTCTAGGTTTTCCTAATTATTAATTGAAAAGTACCCTCCTGTAAAAGATACAGGCCTAGAAATTCGATGACACTAATTACAGGCGTAAAACGAGCGCAAAAGCATCCAATATGGAGGGTGACGTGCATTCGCAAGTACCTGAATTGTGCTGCCTGCCATATTAGTACAGGCATCGAAAGAGGTGATCTGGACCCTCGCCTCAAACAGGCGTTAGGCCCTTTGCATACGCCAAATTTACCAAATTGGTTTGCCCCGAATGCAGCCAGCCTGGAAAACCAGCTCTAAATACGGCCTAACCAACAGTCTTTAAAGAGCCTGCTGCAGGCCGCCACCAAAAAGGTAAGTTTTAAAAAATAGTTAACTGACAGTGGAGCCGGGAGGTGCAGGAGTGGATCGCCGTGCTCCACATTAAAATCACGGACCGCTGCCGGTCACCAATTGACCCCACCCCCCGACCCCAATCACCGCTCGACACCCCTCCTGATCACTGCTCGACACCCCTCCCGATCACAGCTCGACACCCCTCCCGATCACCGCTCGACTCCCCTCCCGATCACCGCTCGACTCCCCTCCCGATCACCGCTCGACTCCCCTCCCGATCACCGCTCGACTCCCCTCCCGATCACCGCTCGACTCCCCTCCCAATCACTGTTTCAATCTCCCTCCAATCACTGTTTCAATCTCCCTCCAATCACTGTTTCAATCTCCCTCCAATCACTGTTTCAATCTCCCTCCAATCACCGTCTCAATCTCCCTCCAATCACCGTCTCAATCTCCCTCCAATCACCGTCTCAATCTCCCTCCAATCACCGTCTCAATCTCCCTCCAATCACCGTCTCAATCTCCCTCCAATCACTGTCTCAATCTCCCTCCAATCACTGTTTCAATCTCCCTCCAATCACTGTTTCAATCTCCCTCCAATCACTGTCTCAATCTCCCTCCAATCACCGTCTCAATCTCCCTCCAATCACCGTCTCAATCTCCCTCCCGATCACCGTCTCAATCTCCCTCCAATCACCGTCTCAATCTCCCTCCAATCACCGTCTCAATCTCCCTCCAATCACCGTCTCAATCTCCCTCCAATCACCGTCTCAATCTCCCTCCAATCACCGTCTCACTCTCCCTCCCGATCACCGTCTCAATCTCCCTCCAATCACCGTCTCAATCTCCCTCCAATCACCGTCTCAATCTCCCTCCAATCACCGTCTCAATCTCCCTCCAATCACCGTCTCACTCTCCCTCCCGATCACCGTCTCAATCTCCCTCCAATCACCGTCTCAATCTCCCTCCAATCACCGTCTCAATCTCCCTCCAATCACCGTCTCAATCTCCCTCCAATCACCGTCTCAATCTCCCTCCCGATCAGCGTCTCAATCTCCCTCCAATCACCGTCTCACTCTCCCTCCAATCACCGTCTGAATCTCCCTCCAATCACCGTCTCAATCATCACCGTCTGAATCTCCCTCCAATCACCGTCTCAATCTCCCTCCAATCACCGTCTCAATCTCCCTCCTGATCACCGTCTGAATCTCCCTCCAATCACCGTCTCAATCTCCCTCCGATCACCGTCTCAATCTCCCTCCGATCACCGTCTCAATCACCCTCCCGATCACCGTCTCAATCTCCCTCCAATCACCGTCTCAATCTCCCTCCGATCACCGTCTCAATCTCCCTCCGATCACCGTCTCAATCACCCTCCCGATCACCGTCTCAATCTCCCTCCAATCACCGTCTGAATCTCCCTCCAATCACAGTCTCAATCTCCCTCCAATCACCGTCTCAATCTCCCTCCAATCACCGTCTCAATCTCCCTCCAATCACCGTCTCAATCTCCCTCCAATCACCGTCTCAATCTCCCTCCTGATCACCGTCTCAATCTCCCTCCAATCACCGTCTCAATCTCCCTCCAATCACCGTCTCAATCTCCCTCCAATCACCGTCTCAATCTCCCTCCTGATCACCGTCTCAATCTCCCTCCAATCACCGTCTCAATCTCCCTCCAATCACCGTCTCAATCTCCCTCCAATCACCATCTCAATCTCCCTCCAATCACCGTCTCAATCTCCCTCCGATCACCGTCTCAATCTCCCTCCGATCACCGTCTCAATCACCCTCCCGATCACCGTCTCAATCTCCCTCCAATCACCGTCTCAGTCTCCCTCCGATCACCGTCTCAATCTCCCTCCAATCACCGTCTCAATCTCCCTCCAATCACCGTCTCAATCTCCCTCCAATCACCGTCTCAATCTCCCTCCAATCACCGTCTCAATCTCCCTCCAATCACCGTCTCAATCTCCCTCCAATCACCGTCTCAATCTCCCTCCAATCACCGTCTCAATCTCCCTCCGATCACCGTCTCAATCTCCCTCCGATCACTTTCTCAATCTCCCTCCAATCACCGTCTCAATCTCCCTCCGATCACCGTCTCAATCTCCCTCCAATCACCGTCTCAATCTCCTCCAATCACCGTCTCAATCTCCTCCAATCACCGTCTCAATCTCCCTCCAATCACCGTCTCAATCTCCCTCCAATCACCATCTCAATCTCCTCCAATCACCGTCTCAATCTCCCTCCAATCACCGTCTCAATCTCCCTCCCGATCACCGTCTCACTCTCCCTCCTGATCACCGTCTCAATCTCCCTCCAATCACCGTCTCAATCTCCCTCCGATCACCGTCTCAATCTCCCTCCGATCACCGTCTCAATCTCCCTCCAATCACCGTCTCAATCTCCTCCAATCACCATCTCAATCTCCTCCAATCACCGTCTCAATCTCCCTCCAATCACCGTCTCAATCTCCCTCCGATCACCGTCTCAATCTCCCTCCGATCACCGTCTCAATCTCCCTCCAATCACCGTCTCAATCTCCCTCCAATCACCGTCTCAATCTCCCTCCAATCACCGTCTCAATCTCCCTCCAATCACCGTCTCAATCTCCCTCCGATCACTTTCTCAATCTCCCTCCAATCACCGTCTCAATCTCCCTCCAATCACCGTCTCAATCTCCCTCCAATCACCGTCTCAATCTCCCTCCAATCACCGTCTCAATCTCCCTCCAATCACCGTCTCACTCTCCCTCCAATCACCGTCTCAATCAACCTCCAATCACCGTCTCAATCTCCCTCCAATCACCGTCTCAATCTCCCTCCCGATCACCGTCTCAATCTCCCTCCCGATCACCGTCTCAATCTCCCTCCAATCACCGTCTCAATCTCCCTCCCGATCACCGTCTCAATCTCCCTCCAATCACCGTCTCAATCTCCCTCCAATCACCGTCTCAATCTCCCTCCGATCACTTTCTCAATCTCCCTCCAATCACCGTCTCAATCTCCCTCCAATCACCGTCTCAATCTCCCTCCAATCACCGTCTCACTCTCCCTCCAATCACCGTCTCAATCTCCCTCCAATCACCGTCTCAATCTCCCTCCAATCACCGTCTCAATCTCCCTCCAATCACCGTCTCAATCTCCCTCCGATCACCGTCTCAATCTCCCTCCGATCACCGTCTCAATCTTCCTCCAATCACCGTCTCAATCTCCCTCCAATCACCGTCTCACTCTCCCTCCAATCACCGTCTCAATCTCCCTCCAATCACCGTCTCAATCTCCCTCCAATCACCGTCTCACTCTCCCTCCAATCACCGTCTCAATCTCCCTCCGATCACCGTCTCAATCTCCCTCCAATCACCGTCTCAATCTCCCTCCAATCACCGTCTCACTCTCCCTCCAATCACCGTCTCAATCTCCCTCCAATCACCGTCTCACTCTCCCTCCAATCACCGTCTCAATCTCCCTCCAATCACCGTCTCAATCTCCCTCCAATCACCGTCTCAATCTCCCTCCGATCACTTTCTCAATCTCCCTCCAATCACCGTCTCAATCACCCTCCAATCACCGTCTCAATCTAACTCCAATCACCGTCTCAATCTCCCTCCCGATCACCGTCTCCATCTCCCTCCAATCACCGTCTCAGTCTCCCTCCCGATCACCGTCTCAATCTCCCTCCAATCACCGTCTCAATCTCCCTCCAATCACCGTCTCACTCTCCCTCCAATCACCGTCTCAATCTCCCTCCAATCACCGTCTCAATCTCCCTCCAATCACCGTCTCACTCTCCCTCCAATCACCGTCTCAATCTCCCTCCAATCACCGTCTCAATCTCCCTCCAATCACCGTCTCAATCTCCCTCCAATCACCGTCTCAATCTCCCTCCGATCACCGTCTCAATCTCCCTCCAATCACCGTCTCAATCTCCTCCAATCACCGTCTCAATCTCCCTCCAATCACCGTCTCAATCTCCCTCCAATCACCGTCTCAATCTCCCTCCCGATCACCGTCTCAATCTCCCTCCAATCACCGTCTCAATCTCCCTCCAATCACCGTCTCAATCTCCCTCCAATCACCGTCTCAATCTCCTCCAATCACCGTCTCAATCTCCCTCCAATCACCGTCTCAATCTCCCTCCCGATCACCGTCTCAATCTCCCTCCAATCACCGTCTCAATCTCCCTCCCGATCACCGTCTCAATCTCCCTCCTGATCACCATCTCAATCTCCCTCCAATCACCGTCTCAATCTCCCTCCGATCACCGACTCAATCTCCCTCCAATCACCGTCTCAATCTCCCTCCAATCACCGTCTCAATCTCCCTCCCGATCACCGTCTCAATCTCCCTCCTGATCACCATCTCAATCTCCCTCCAATCACCGTCTCAATCTCCCTCCAATCACCGTCTCAATCTCCCTCCAATCACCGTCTCAATCTCCCTCCAATCACCGTCTCACTCTCCCTCCAATCACCGTCTCAATCTCCCTCCAATCACTGTCTCAATCTCCCTCCAATCACCGTCTCAATCTCCCTCCGATCACTTTCTCAATCTCCCTCCAATCACCGTCTCAATCTCCCTCCAATCACCATCTCAATCTCCCTCCAATCACCGTCTCAATCTCCCTCCAATCACCGTCTCAATCTCCCTCCAATCACCGTCTCAATCTCCCTCCAATCACCGTCTCAATCTCCCTCCAATCACCGTCTCAATCTCCATCCTGATCACCGTCTCAATCTCCCTCCAATCACCATCTGAATCTCCCTCCTGATCACCGTCTCAATCTCCCTCCAATCACCGTCTCAATCTCCCTCCAATCACCGTCTCAATCTCCATCCTGATCACCGTCTCAATCTCCCTCCAATCACCATCTCAATCTCCCTCCAATCACCGTCTCAATCTCCCTCCAATCACCGTCTCAATCTCCCTCCGATCACTTTCTCAATCTCCCTCCAATCACCGTCTCAATCTCCCTCCAATCACCATCTGAATCTCCCTCCAATCACCGTCTCAATCTGCCTCCAATCACCGTCTCAATCTCCCTCCAATCACCGTCTCAATCTCCCTCCAATCACCATCTCAATCTCCCTCCAATCACTGTCTCAATCTCCCTCCAATCACCGTCTCAATCTCCCTCCAATCACCGTCTCAATCTCCCTCCAATCACAGTCTCAATCTCCCTCCAATCACCGTCTCAATCTCCCTCCAATCACCGTCTCAATCTCCCTCCAATCACCGTCTCAATCTCCCTCCAATCACCGTCTCAATCTCCCTCCAATCACCGTCTCAATCTCCCTCCTGATCACCGTCTCAATCTCCATCCAATCACCGTCTCAATCTCCCTCCAATCACCGTCTCAATCTCCCTCCCGATCACCGTCTCAATCTCCCTCCAATCACCGTCTCAATCTCCCTCCAATCACCGTCTCAATCTCCCTCCTGATCACCGTCTCAATCTCCCTCCAATCACAGTCTCAATCTCCCTCCAATCACTTTCTCAATCTCCCTCCAATCACCGTCTCAATCTCCCTCCAATCACCGTCTCAATCTCCCTCCAATCACAGTCTCAATCTCCCTCCAATCACCGTCTCAATCTCCCTCCAATCACCGTCTCAATCTCCCTCCAATCACCGTCTCAATCTCCCTCCAATCACCGTCTCAATCTCCCTCCAATCACCATCTCAATCTCCCTCCGATCACCGTCTCAATCTCCCTCCAATCACCGTCTCAATCTCCCTCCAATCACCGTCTCAATCTCCCTCCTGTTCACCGTCTCAATCTCCCTCCAATCACCGTCTCAATCTCCCTCCAATCACCGTCTCAATCTCCCTCCAATCACCATCTCAATCTCCCTCCGATCACCGTCTCAATCTCCCTCCAATCACCGTCTCAATCTCCCTCCAATCACCGTCTCAATCTCCCTCCTGTTCACCGTCTCAATCTCCCTCCAATCACCGTCTCAATCTCCCTCCAATCACCGTCTCAATCTCCCTCCAATCACCGTCTCAATCTCCCTCCAATCACCGTCTCAATCTCCCTCCAATCACCGTCTCAATCTCCCTCCGATCACCGTCTCAATCTCCCTCCTGTTCACCGTCTCAATCTCCCTCCAATCACCATCTCAATCTCCCTCCAATCACCGTCTCAATCTCCCTCCGATCACCGTCTCAATCTCCCTCCAATCACCATCTCAATCTCCCTCCAATCACCGTCTCAATCTCCCTCCGATTGCCGTTTCGACTCCCTCCCATTGCCACCTTCTTCCCTTTGCGCCCCCCCCCCCCCCACTGACGATCGCCCCACTCTCCCGGCGATGCAGGGGCCCCAATTCAAGTGGTCTATGCCCTGGGACTCCCAGCATGTGTCTGCATCTCGCTGGAATAAATGAGGCTCAATATGAGGTGGGCCCTGGGCAGGGACTCATCCCTGCACTGATTTCATGCCGGCCTGCTGGCGCAAACCAATTTCTAGGCCAAGATTCTTCATTTTTTAAAGGAAGTTGCTAACTTATCATCACTATTTTCCATCAAGTACACACACACAGACACACACACCATCATTTGAATTAACCTCCTTTTCCAAAAGATTCTCAGCATTTGAAAGAATTTGCTCTGGGTTTCCATTGGAAGCAGATAAGCACATCCAGGTAAATCCACGTCTTTTAGGATCTGAAAATTTGAAATCTAGACTTGGAATCCTTCACACTCTCATCGTTTTTATATTTCTTCAGTTTTTTTTGGTACCGACGTTGTATTAATTCCCAAAGCGATGAGGAATGAAAGTTGCTGGAGTCTTCAAACGCATGATAATTTACCACTTTATGTGCGGTAAAAGTTGAGAGCACAGCTCTGCCCTCGGATTATCAGAAGCTTTTTAAACCCTTACTTCACATGAAAATGCCTTTTGCCCATTTCCAAATCTCTTAATCCATAAAAAGGTGTCTTTAAACAGAATAGGACCCAGAAAAATTCCTGAGGTGAGCTTATCTATCATTATTTATGTTCTTTGATAAGCTGGCTGACCCCTTCATATTTATGAGGAAAAGCTCTTGCATTAAAGTCTAGCAAAGTCATGATTTGGAATTTTCTCCTATTTTTAGTCAACATGTGCATTTTAAAGTTTATACAGTGATTTTATTCAAATCTTATATTTGAAACAAAAATATTAGCTGCAAATTGAAAGGAAAATTATCATCTCTTTCTGTTAATCCCCACAGTGACACTGTGGCATGTATCGAATTCTGGCTAAACGGATTGACAAGCAATCTAGTCCCAGGTCTCTATATTGCACACTGTGCCTTGAAAGACACCCAGTGGTTAACCGATTTTAGTTATTTTGTACCCCAGTCATTTTGTTGACATTGCTTTTCAAGTGCCTCTGATTGAATGCATATGTCCTGTGCAGAGTTCTACATATCGTGACATTTAATTGACCACACTTAAAGAACAGTCGCACAAATCCAAATACAGTCAGACCGGTTAATGATTGTTCTGTCATAGGAACATTGCGGGTAATTCTGACTTTGTGCGATAGTGTAAAATGGGTGATAAATGGAAATAAAAATGGGGAGAGAAGTAAAATGGGCTGACAATTCGCTATCGCCGGTTTTACACTATAGCAACAAGGTCAAAATGACCCCCCGTTTACTCAGTGGGAAGTGATGGGGCAAATCCCTCCGTGCTTGGAGAATACGTGGTCCCGTACCTGCCCACTGGTGCCGCGCCCGCCCACTGGTGCCGCGCCCGCCACGTTGCATGAAAGGCGCCAGCCAGGATGGCGCAGTCTGTAGCCGGCCCCTCAAGGGTCAAAGGTCATTGACTTCGAGCGTCTCGAGGACCTTCATCCGAGCATCGGCAGATTTCCACCACCCCCCCTACTGAAGTGACTGGGGGAGCATCTCGTAGAAGCAGTAGATTAGGCAAGAGAAACATTTAAGTCCAAGGTGAAATGCTTCTGCGATATCAGTATGCAAAGGCATTAAAAATTCTAAGAGCTGAACGGTGCAAGTTTGTCTGTGGCAAGGGTTACACTGAGCTATTCATCCATCGACGGCAAGTGTTCTCTGTGGGAATGGTGGTCAGAGTCTTGCAGCGTGGAGGATTACATGGATTGGTGTTGTAGGACTGTTAAAGGGGTAATGCGAAGGGGTTGGTTCTGAATTTGGTGTTACTGGAAGTGCTGGCCTACGAGTTGCAGCCTAACACGAGTTGCTTGCCGTGTGGGTCTTGCTGCAGCTTCTCCCGCCTCCTCTTCTTCCTGGGGTTCTTCTTTCTCCGACGATGACTCCTCCTCAGCTGCTGCTGGCTCCATATCTTGCCCCTCCCCTGTTGCAAGGCAAGGTTATGGAGGGTACAGCAGGCGGCTTTGACACGGGAGATGCGATGGGGGAAAAACCCATTGAAGGAAAACCCAGATTCATCCAGGGACAGGAATCGTCATGCCAACGGTTTGGTCCGTTACTGCCCTGTGCTCCCATGGCTATGATCGTAGTGCCTTTCAGCTAGGGTTTGTGGATGGCAATGATGGGCAGGCTTTGTCCCCGAATTGCTATCCTTGGACCTACTGCCTTTGGTCAAAAAGTGTGGGGATGTTGGGCTGATGTAGTAGAAATGCACCTTGGCTTCTACCAGAGTACTGTGCACTCATCTACATTTCTCTTAGACGGTAGTCATGGGCCAGCTGCACATTGAGAGAGTGGAACCCCCTCCCTGCTCATAAAAGGGTCTCGTTCATGTAACGGTGCCTGAATTGCCACGAGTGCAGTCCATCGCAGCCTGGGCTTGTGGCCAGGCGATTGCAGCAAGTCCCACAGCTCTGTCATGCTGACTGGTGGCGTCCATGGCCAACTTGATGTACTGGTCTGCCTCAGTGAACAGAGCCTCTGTCACTTGCCGAATGCGGGCACATGCAGCCTGGCTAACATGTCCCACGTCTCTTTCGGACGAGACGTTAAATCGAGGCCCCGTCTGCCCTCTGAGGTGGATGTAAAAGATCCCATGGCATTTTATGAATTAGAGCAGGGGAGTTCTCCCCGGTGTCCTGGGGCCAATATCTATCCCTCAACCAACATCACTAAGAACAGATTATTTGGTCATTATCACATTGCTGTTTGTGGGATCTTGCTGTGCGCAAATTGGCAGCCGTGTTTCCTACATTACAACAATGACTACCTTTCAAAGAAGTACTTCATTGGCTGTAAAGCCCTTTGGGGCATCCTGAGGTTGTGAAAGATGCTATATGAATCCAAACTCTTTCTATGCCCCCCGTTGCAACCTGGAAGGACCCTGAAGCAAATAAGATTGCAATTAAGCAATGACGAGCTAATATCATGTACTCTGTGTTGGAAGGTACCCGTCGTGTTTGAAAATAGATATTCTTCTAAAATTGCTATTATTACACGTTTCAGTAAAAGGCATAACATCTCTTATGTACGACTCATAACGTTTGTCAAAATTATTCCTGCATTGTCTATTCCTATCTCCAGCCTGCCTACCCTTCCATGAGAAAATAAGAAAAAGTGCAAAATCCTTACCAAGGTCATCCTGAAATCTAAAAACGAATTATTAGCATTCGAGTAACTTTAAGAGGATGTAACACTTTACTCTACTTGCTCGCCGAGTGTAATAGGAGTATCTGTAATGACCATTGAGGACAGAGCTAAGATTGAGCGAGAGCTGGTTGTTTCTTTAGCCGTACAATGGTTGAAGTACTGATGGATTCCTTTATCAAGCCGTGACAATAAATAAAACTCAAGCGAGAAGGGACGTTACACTTTATAGCTTTGCTGAGTGACTGGAAAGTAGCAGGGCTTAAATAAACTGTGTTGCTTACTTGGGATTCTTTCTGTACCTGGTATTTTGACTTCTTCTGATGCTGGAATGTGTTATTTCAGGAGACCCGCTTTTACTGGTCCTTTTGTCTTTCTAAGTTATTATTTTATTTTCCTATTCAAGTTGGGAGTGAGGGTTAATTTGTTTTTCCCTTATTTTTAAAACTATTATGTGATGACATGTTATGATTTGGATGAACACAGGTAAAACTGGAGCAGACCACAGAAAGGGTTTATTCTGGGTCAAAGGTTTATTGTCAAATCTACTCAAGTTCTCTTGCTTTTTTTCTTCTGAAAGGTTATGTTACATCAGTTTCTTGGGGTACTTTTTCAACATCTTAAATTGGGGTCATGTTGGTATTAGAATATTATTAACTGTGCACAGGCTGCTCACAAGGTGGCATTGGGCACTAGCTGACCCTTGACCTCTCCCAATGATGGAGGCAACTATTTCACCGTAGGGGCACACTGCCATAATCACTTTTAAAGCTAAAATATTAAACAAAATATATTTAAATTGTGTCAATTCGTGAAAGGTAATCATACCATGAAAAGGCCTGCTTCGGATTTGTTTCTTCATGAAACATTAAGCTGTATGTTTTATCATGTTCCTGCTATTCATGCTCAGGACTGCTTGGAGTCCAGTGCTTGAAATCATACTGGCAAAACAGTCTTGCAGTAAGGCAGCACAGATCCACTCACCGCTCCCTCTATCACCGTCTAAATACGGGCAAGAACTGTGGGCACCTAGCATGTGAAACAAGCCAGTATCGTGATTTTTAAGGTGCCCCGTTTGGCATGTCTGTGGTAATGGATTTGTGTCTCAGTAATGCCTGACACTCAAATAAACCAAATAGACAAGTGATGAGTTTCCTCAGTCCTGGGCCAGGCCATTAAGTGAGGCATCTGGGAGAAGTAAAGTCTCTTAGATAGGGATGTTAGTGTCAGATTTCCATGGAATGATAACCGTGGGAAAAGGCAAAGAAGGAAAGGGGGCATCTTAGACCATGTGAAAAAAAAAGCCATATTCAATTTGAGACTGCTCCAGTCTCAGGAATTTAAAATAACATTGGACAAACAATGGAATTGAAATAAGTGCCAAATGGAGGACAAGCACACTGACTTTAGGTGAGGACAGTACATGCATAACTTAAAATCCACCAACGAAATCAAAGGCCATGGCAGCATAATATAGGCCTCATTGTGGCCATGTGCTGATCTACCTTTTGAGCATTATCATCTTGCATTCCTTTTGTGTCAATACTATCATCCTCACAGAATACTATTTCTTAACTCTATTGCTGTTTCCTTCCTACTTTGGGTTTCAGTACCTCTGTGTGATATTGTTAGCACTGCCTCGCACTATTCTAACTTAATTGTTAACCTGTTTAAGTTAAACACATTTCGATAAATCCCCATGTATTGTCATTGTAGGTAGATAAAGACAGAACCAGTGTATAAATACAAATTAATATATTGTGCTGGATAAATGCAAAGCTAAGGCAGGGGAAGGTCTAAAATGGCTGCCTGATTTCAGTGAATTTGGTTTAGAGAAGATGGGTCTTTGGCTTCTAACTATAGTAATGTGTTAATTAAACCAGGAAGACCTTGTTTGTATGATGTGAACAATATTCTCCTGTGGATCAATCAAACTGGGATAAGATTCTGAGGGAAACAGTTACACAGTCAAGTCTACAATACCAATACGCACGATTTTTAAGTCTATCCAGAATTAACGTTGCATTCTCAGCATTTCAAAGATGAAAAGGGACATTTAAGTCTATTGCTTGACAGAGAGACTGTGGCCTCAACCACAGGGTGGGCCTGAGAGAAACAGAACCAAAACTAATGCTGGAATGTGGTACAGACATGGGCTGCTAGTAGACCAAAATGTATACTCAAAAGACCTGATAGTTTTCTGCTGTCATTGTACAAAATCTTGTGTTGTTCTGTAATTCCTGTTCATAAATCTAGTTAGTTAATTCAGAACCTGAGCCCAGCTCGAGTGTTAGTGTGTTGATAAAACCATCTTCCAGAGTGGCTTGGAGAGAAATAAAGTGCAGTAGGAAATAGTGATCTAGGATTGTATGAGCCTGAAAGTGTACAAGGTCTCTGTAGGGGCAGGTCTACAGCTTTTGGTTCAGAGGGAACTGGAAGTGGGTGTAAAGGAAGTGCTGCGAGACCATGGCAAGAGGGAGAAGCTCATTAAAATGCCCTAAAATTATAACACACTGGTGGCAGTGAGTTATGGGAAAGACTTGTCTCATCAGACTTGTTAACATCGCCTGCCTCCATCCCTAGCTCAGTCGGTCTGCTGTTGAAACCCTCATCCATGCTTTTGTCGCCTCCAGACTCGACTATTTTAATGACCTTATGGTTGGCCTCTTATTCTCTATCTTCTGTAAGCTTCATCTCAGCAAAACTCTGCTGCCCATATCCTTTCCGGCACCAAGTCCTGCTCACCCATCACCACTGACCTCGCTGATCTACGTTGGCTCCCGATCCCCTATTGCCTCAAATTTATAATTTTCATCCTCATGTTTAAATCCCTCGTGGCCTCTCCCCTCCCTATCTCTACAACCTCCTCCAGCCCAACAACCCCTGCGCCCCCCCCCCCCCCTCACCTCTGAACTTTCCTTTCCTCTGACTTTGGCCTCCTGTGCATCCACCCCCTCCTTTTGCCCCACGCTCTGGAATTCCCTCCCTAAACCTCTCCATCTCCCTCCTTCAAGACACTCCTTAAAACCCAACTCTTTGACCAAGATTTTGGTCACCCTTCCTAATGTCTCCTTTAACTTAGAGTCCATTTTTTTGGATATAGCTCTGTGAAGCATTTTGGGATGTTTTTTCTGTGTTAAAGGTGCTATAGAAAGACAAGTTATTATTGCTTTTACCTTACAAATATGTGAAAATATCTTTCAAGAAAAAAATCCAAAATGATTATTTAATAAGCTGTTTTTGTTGGTAATGTGTGGTACTTGTCTTGTGTAGGAAGCTCCAATCACCCATGGATGAATGGAATTCTTTTCTTGTTCTATCACATGTACTCAGTCTTTAATTTGTCAAATTGAATGAAAGCAGAACAGTAGTGAATAAAATAGTTGGGAGAGGCACTGATATATAAACAGATATATCTAGAACTGTCTTGGATAAGTCCATTAACAATAACATAAAAGAGAAATGTCATTTCTAAACTATTATTACCGCCTTAACTAGGTTCCGAAGAGTACTGTACTTTTTTTGGCTTTTTAATTACGGATTTAGGCCTGAGGTCAAAGTTTAATGTCTGATTGTTATAAAAAATAAAAACAAATCTTTAGACCTGTTATCAGGTTATGGATATTCATGAATGTTCAAACATTACTACAAACATAGCAATAGCAGTCCGAGATAGATGGAGGTAAGGGAGGGGTAAGAATCCTAGCAGCACATTGTGAATGTGTTTCTAAAGATTCCAGGGAGATCACAAACAGGGTCTAAAAGATGTTTACAACTTTGCTAAAAATACTGAACAGAGGGAATCTTCCTGAAGACATTTACGAAACATAATGGACCAAAGTTTGTTGTGGGCAGTGAACGAATGGTGCCAGCCATTTGTTAGACTTGCACTTGCCCATAAACGTTCTACGGGGTTTTGCTCAGCAAGTTGCTGTTAACGGGACAGCCAAACAGCACCGCGCCCTCTACAGGGCATCTGGGACCTGTGTGAACAGGGCAAGCAGCTGTGTATCTCCTTAACCAATCAGACTGAAGCATCGTTAATGAGCAGCGCAGAGTCTGAACCAGGAAGTGCAAGTTAGAATAGTGAATTCAATGTCAAATCAGGTACACAGAGTGAAAGAAAGAGAGGGAAAGAAAGATTAAGAGAGCAAGATAAAAGTGACAGGAAAAATAAACTAGTTAGTCTCCAACAATAATTAAAATCTGAAGGAATGAGACTCCACAATTGTAAAAGTTAATTTTCAGTGCCAGAGAGGTTGTTTGGTAGTAATTAAGACTTACCACGCCATTAAAAGGGTACTTAGACTAGAATGGACAAGCCCCAACCTCTTGTGGTGAGTTTAGTCCGTATCTACGACATCAGTACAGGAACTTCACGCCATTGGGGAGCCAGATGGCGAGATGCCGTTTTCGAGCAGCTGACGGAGGGGCAGCACATCTCGGACAGCAGCTTCTGGATTTCCGCTTATAACTTCGCATGTCCGCTTGCCGGAAATTGCTGTCCGATTTGCGCATAAATAACGGTGAGCGTTAGTAGCCTCACCGTTATTCTCACAGCAAAATCTGGCCCACTATGTCTGGAGATAATTATCGGCAATATTAGCCGTGGTTAATGTGTTCATATTGCATTTCTTTGTCTGCTATTTGAATAGGCATGACTTATTTATTATCAGTGGGTTAATGCCTCTGCTAAAATAACAGACAGGGGAATGCGATTATGCACTAAGCATTAGCAGACTAACGTCAACGGCATTAATTTGTAGGCAATAGTGACCAGAGGAATTCTTGCCACCATGGAAAGTCTGTCTTGGATGTTGGCTGCTAGGAGAGAGTACTGAGGCCAAGATCACTGTCCTTTGGAGAGTCCGCTTACAAGGGCCAGATTTTTATTATCTCTCTACGTGGAAGCACCTTGACTTTGAATTCATTCCCAACATCAAAATGGCCGTGTGTAAGGCCACATCTATTACTCTGTAGCCTACCTCGATGGGACTCTGGGTCACCATAATTCAGCACTGATTATTGTGTTACATTGTAAAGAAGTGATGTTCGATATCTGTAAGTAATGGAGCTAACATAAATTCTTTGCTGACAGCCTCGTTCATGGGAGAGGCGCTGTCACATGGGAGAGGCCCGAACCATTTTCATTACATTTCACCGCTAATCTCAGGTGGTGGTGGGGTGGCGGGGGGGGGGGGTGTCGGGGGGCAGGAAATCCAGCGGCTTCTCCATGGAGCCAAGCTAGAAGTAGAGATATAGGCCCTTAAAGGGGGGAGGAGGCAATCTGAGAGGGGGGGGGGGCACATAGCATGTTCAGTAGGTTTTCCTGACCCCACAAAAATCAGTGCCACAGTATTCGATTAACTTTCTACCTATAACTCTCTATAACCTTCAATCTCAGTTACCTTTGTGAAGAGGATAATTGACATAGCATTAGCAATTTTTGATGGGGTCAGTCTCTATTCTTCCTCTAGCTCAATGTTCACAGTCCAAATTAAATAGCCTGCTTACATCTACATTCTCCACGCCTCAGAATTTCCTTCCCTTCTCCATCTTTTTTCTTCAATGTAAATAAATTCAACTCTGCGATTTTTTTCTTTGTAACTTGGTCCTTGAATTACCCCCCGCTGCCCTTCTCTGCACCCTCTCCAAAACACTGGACTTGAATTTCCATGGTCTTCACCCGATCGTTTGCCCTTTCCCCAGGGGTCTCCACCGATCTTCCGCCAAAGGTTAAGGCAGGCAGTCGGGTGAAGGCCAACGGAAATTCAACCCCCAAGTGGCTTATAACCAAACTCTGATATAACCTGAACGGCTGAGTGAGGAATAAACTGGAACTTGGTAGATGCGCTTGTATCATTAGTTTGCTTACAGGCATGACTGCATTTGTAGAGCTGTGCTGATCAAACAGTCGAGTGGTACAACATCAGAGGACCTTATTCCAGAGGGATGGAATTGAAAATCAGGGAATTTATGTTAAACTTGTGTAGAACCTTGGTTAGACCACACTTGGAGTACCGTGAACAGTTCTGGCCTCCATATTATAGAAAGGATATAGAGGCATTGGAGAGGGTGCAAAAAAGATTCACAAGGGTGATGCCAGAACTGAGGGGGTATACTTATCAGGAAAGGCTGAACAGGCTGGGGCTCTTTTCTCTAGAAAAGAGAAGGCTGAGAAGTGACCTGATTGAGGTGTTTAGGACAATGAAAGGGTTTGATAGGGTAGACGTAGAGAACTTGTGGGAGAGTCCAAAACTAGAGGTCATAAATATAAAAGTGTCGCTAATAAACCCAATAGCGAATTCAGGAGAAACTTCTTTACCCAGAGAGTGGTGAGAATGTGGAACTCACCACCACAAGGAGTAGTTGAGGCGAATAGCATAGATGCATTTAAGGGGAAGCTAGATAAATAACATGAGGGAGAAAAGAATAGAAGGATATGCTGATAGGGTGAGATGAAGTAGGGAGGGAGGAGGCTCGTGTGGAGCATAAACGCTGGTATAGACCAGTTGGGACAAATGGCCTGTTTCTGTGCTGTAGTTTCGATGTAACTCAATGTAACTTAATGGGAAACTTAAAATATGTGTCCTCAGATTCTCAATGTGGCACGCTATGGAGTGGTTGGGTTCATGCTCACCTGAGTACCAGAACCTACTTAGCAGAAGACAAGTGCTTCCCTGAGGGAAAACCAAAGGAGGTGCCCCTGAAGAAGCTGCTTAGAAGAACATGGCTAGAAGTCTGTAAGCAGGGTGTCAGTCAAGCCTGTACATGGGACATGATCGAAATTGGAGGGAAGAGATACCTTAAGAAAAGGGATTCTCACCCCGAAAAGAAAAGTGAACTCATCGAACACAGGTTCATGGAGTTGAAAGTGTAAAATATTTTTGTGCTTATTCCCGTCCAGTTGCATTATTCCAAATCATATTGGAAAACTGGTTAAAAAACGAGCTGCTGATTCACGTTTTGCGTTGTTGACTGCTGTCAGCCATGGCAGCAGTTGGCCTGTTATATTTGGTTTCAACACTCTCTGGGGCCAAGCAAGAAACAAATCAGCCAGTGGTCCCATTCATGATTGCTGTCCAATGAGCCCTGCTGCATAATGTGCTTGTGTGGACCTCAGATAAGGACAGGTTTAGGCTCAGCTGCGATATCTCTATGATTGAGGTGAGGTGAGAGTGACTGCCCTTGACATCAAGGCAGCATTTGATCGAGTGTGGCACCAAGGAGCCCCAGTAAAATTGAAGTCAATCGGAATTAGGGGGAAAACTCTCCAGTGGCTGGAGTCATACCTAGCACAAAGGAAGATGGTAGTGGTTGTTGGAGGCCAATCATCTCAGCCCCAGGACATTTCTGCAGGAGTTCCTCAGGGCAGTGTCCTAGGCCCAACCATTTTCAGCTGCTTCATCAATGAGGTCAGAAATGGGGATGTTCGCTGATGACTGCACAGTGTTCAGTTCCATTCGCAACCCCTCAGGTAATGAAGCAGTCCGTGCCCGCATGCAGCAAGACCTGGACAACATCCAGGCTTGGGCTGATAAGTGGCAAGTAACATTCGCGCCAGACAAGTGCCAGGCAATGACCATCTCCAACAAGAGAGAGTCTAACCACCTCCCCTTGACATTCAACGGCATTACCATCGCCGAATCCCCCACCATCAACATCCTGGGGGTCACCATTGACCAGAAACTTAACTGGACCAGCCATATAAATACTGTGGCTACAAGAGCAGGTCAGAGGCTGGGTATTCTGTGGCGAGTGACTCACCTCCTGACTCCCCAAAGCCTTTCCACCATCTACAAGTCAGGAGTGTGATGGAATACTCTCCACTTGCCTGGATGAGTGCAGCTCCAACAACACTCAAGAAGCTCGACACCATCCAGGACAAAACAGCCCACTTGATTGGCACCCCATCCACCACCCTAAACATTCACTCCCTTCACCACCGGCGCACAGTGGCTGCAGTGTGTACCATCCACAGGATGCATTGCAGCAACTCACCAAGGTTTCTTCGACAGCACCTCCCAAACCCGCAACCTCTACCACCTAGAAGGACAAGGGCAGCAGGCAAATGGGAACAACACCACCTGCACGTTCCCCTCCAAGTCACACACCATCCCAACTTGGAAATATATCGTCATTCCTTCATCGTCGCTGGGTCAAAATCCTGGAACTGCCTTCCTAACAGCACTGTGAGAGAACCTTCACCACACAGACTGCAGCGGTTCAAGAAGGCGGCTCACCACCACCTTCTCAAGGGCAATTAGGGATGGGCAATAAATGCCGGCCTCGCCAGCGACGCCCACATCCCATGAACGAATAAAAAGAAATCGAATTGCGTGCAAACATTCAGAGAGTGATTTTAACCTAATGCACCGGGGTGGGAAACCCACAGGATCGGGTGGAATGCCGATTTTACACCACGCCCAATATTACTCTACACCGACTTCAATGGAGAGTAAAATCAGGCGGGGTGTAAAGTCAGCGGTGCCCCCAATCCCTTCTGTTTCCTGACGGGTGTGTTAGGTTAAAATTCAGTGTCTAGGTTCACGTATAACGAATGTCCAATTTGATATGGTGCTGGAAGGTGCTGATGCCTGTGGAACCATACCTCAGTAAGAGTCCATGCTTTCAGAAGAACAAGTGAGACAAAAAATTGAAAAGAAAGTGAACCTCTATGGGACTGAGTGCTACAATGTATGAGAACTGTCCTTTCCTCTCTCGGACCTGGAATCAAACATGGCTTGGACTGATAGTTACTTATAAGGGTCCTAAGTGAAATTAATGCGGTCACTTTTACTCTAGTGTCTAGTAGGCACAGATACATGAATTCTCTACCCCAGAGGGCTGTGGATGCTCAGTCGTTGAGTATATTCAAGGCTGAGATCGATAGATTTTTGGACTCTAAGGGAGTCAAGGGATATGGGGATTGGGTGGAAAAGTGGAGTTGAGGTTGAAGATCAGCCATGATCTTATTGAATGGTGGAGCAGGTTCGAGGGGCCGTATGGCCTACTCCTGCTCCTGTTTCTTCAATTCTTATGTTCTTATACATACTGTAAGAATGCCTCAAATTCAGTGCTAGCTGGTATTACGTTGCTGATCTATTGAGAGGTTAAGGATGGCTAATGTGGGAAATAGAAATATCACACTGCTGCAGTTAGGGATGTTGTGACGATGGAATTAAGGTACGTTGGGGTAGGAATTCCTTTGGTCACTATGTATGGTGACATTGTCAATGAGTTTGTGAAGATCCCTGTTCAGTATTTCTAGCGATATCATAAATTCATTCTTTTAGAAGCTGTTCACAATCTCACTAGGCCATAACCAACACAGAGAAAATCTTCAGAAATACTCTGACAATGTTATCACGCATAGCAACCAGAGGAATGATTACTTCTTTGATGGGGAAGAGCAGTGGGAATTTTGCTGCACCTGGGGCCTCTGATATACTTGATCTGCAACTTAGTGCAAAAAAATAGACAAATTCCTTGGCACTGACTGACCTCACCTTGATGGACACAAATATCCAACACAATAAAGTAAAAGAAAATTGGAGCATTCAATTGTGTTTACCCAAGCACACAGCAAAACCCTCAAATTTCATTTATTCTCCCCAGGTCGGGCTACTGTTCAGCTATTTGATCACAGACCATCTACTTTTAACGCTGTAACATTGATAAATGGTGTGGAGTATTCCAGCTGTCACTCCATAAATTAAAGACACACTTAAAATTCTTTGCCACTACTTACAGAGTTATTGATAATCCATTATCTTGGAGCCATTTAGTCAGGGTCTAGCCATCAGCAGACAGAATTCTGCAACTTTTAATGTCTGGAGGGGATTTTTAAAAAAAATCTAAAATTAGTAATATTTATGACAAAGATGTATTTTGTCGCTGCATGTTATATTGTGTAATTTTATCCCTCTTCTATCATTTAACACTCATCTGCATTGCCTGGAGCATCATTATAAAGAAGCAACTTGGCAGGGAGTCATTGCGTTACTGACATGGGCAAATTGTGTAATTTGGTCACATATAATGTTTACTGTTATTGTAATGTTCCCTGGGTTTCATGTTATACTTAATATTGCGCCACTATGGAATATGCTGGTTAAAAGCTATAATTTTTTTTTTAAAGTCAATATGTATATTTAACAGACTTATTTTGAAATTACAGCACAAATACACTATCAGATTCCTTAAAGGGTGAACCAGCTGCTATTTTAGTTTAGATTAGCCTAAATTAAATGGTAATCTTGGCTGGTGTGTTGCTGGACTCAACAGCTTACTCAGGTCTCACATTTAAACTGGCAAATGGACCTGTCTTTCTAAAGATCTAAAAAACACCCTGACTTTGCAGAGCCAAGCACTTCTTGTCCTAATAAAAACACCAGGGACCAAATACAACAACTACAACACCGAACACAACTGTGGAAATAATGGGACATGAAGAGGTTTATTGTAAAATTCTCTAAATACTTCATAGTTCTGTACTACTGCACTTTGAAAGGCATTGGGGACATATATACTTCCTGATGGAAAAAAGTACTTCAGATTCCTAAAGTTAAAACAACCTGTTTTGGTTTTGTTCAAAGGCAATGTACTATCTGCACACAATCTTCAAATGCCACACGTTATCTTCAAACAGCACTTCTTTTTAGGAAGAGGAGGGGTTGGCTATACGTATCTTGAAGACCACAACTTGCTACAGGTTCCAGTCTTCATTTCAAGCATCGCGTTGGACATTAACACTTTTTAAACTCAGAAAGCAATGCTTTTAAGTTTCGTCCCGTGGTCACTAAGAGGCCAGCTCTATCTATAAATGGTGTCAGATGATGTCTCCCACATTTCGCTTAAGAAATCCTATGCCTGATTGTGCCTTGACCTCAGAGGTTATGCAGGTTGAGCTTTATGTGTGTGTGTGTGTTTTTTAAAACGACACTGAGCAGTAAACCAACAAGAATCACTTGTGAAGTTCTCTATCACAGACACCAGCATAAAGCGGCCTTAACAGAATGGATTATTGATGGGATTTAGAGAGACAAGCTCATCTGCAATGTACCAGATAATAAAATGCAGAAAACATAAAATGTTCAATATGTATGAAAGTGCTTACCGGGGGGGCGTGCACAGAACAGGTCCTACAAACCACTAGCCTATAACAGAATAAGGAAGACGTTTCCCTCCATAGCAAAATTCTGGCGTCGCGCAGTGATGGCCAACGAGATGGAGAGGCCCGAGGAACGTCCTGAAATCGTCCTCGCGCCTCAGTCATCATAATTCAGGCCAGTTGCGGCCGCCAATCAGGCGCCAATTGCAGCTTGCCCGTTGTGGCCTAACCAATTTTGGCCTGTGCCAAGGCCCACAGGTAAGTCTGGGGGGGTTGGGGGGTGTTGTGGGGCGGGAGGTGATGTGGGGCTGGTGGGTAGCTCCTAATTGTTTTTGTGGAGCAAGGAGGAACATTCCTGCTCCTTCCGACTCCACAGAAAAGGACATTTCAGCAGGTTTTCGGGCCTTTTCTTTGAGTGGCCTTCAGCGGTCCCTTTAAGGAACTCTGCTTTGACAGCTCAAGGCCTGCGAATACTGGTCCGAGCCTCCGAACCACAAGCTCCGACTAGTCCAAACAAATTTAGGAATCTGGGTCTGAAATGGGCGCAGGAGCCTCATTGCAATATGGAAATGAGCCTGGCGCTTACTTCATGGGGCCACCAGGGCCGCCTAAAAAAAGACCTTGACCAATTTAATTGTGGCCTGAATGGCTATGCAGATCGCACGAGCCTCTGCCCTGCTAAATTGGTTATCGTTGCTCCTGTTTCATGCCTGGGTAAATTTAAACCCCTATGTCTCTCACCTATAATACCCTGAAAATTGAAGCAGGGTCTAACTCATTAAAACCACAACCACTAACTTAAAGATTTTAATTTGAGCTCGAACTCTGCTTTAGACTATTGGTTCTATGACAGGTTTCTTTGCTTTCTGTGCGGTGCCACATCTCATATGTTTAAGTACAAAGCTAGTAATCCTATAAAACTTCATAGGACACTGAAGTTAAATTAGGGCAGGGATTGCATGTTTGAAAGTCATATAGGTGTGACATTATTTCCACGAGTACAAAATAATGGATCACAGTATTTGATAGTTAACTAGCGGGCCCACAGGGTAAAAGTGGTCATAGAATCATACAGCACAAAAGGAGGCCATTCGGCCCATCGTTCCTGTGCTGGCTCTTTGAAAGAGCTATCTAATTAGTCCCACTCCCCCGCTCTTTCCCCAACAGTCCTACAAATTTTTCCTTTTTAAGTATACATTCAATTCTCTTTTGAAAGTTATTATTGAATCTGCTTCCACCGCCCTTTCAGGCAGTGCATTCCAAAATTCCAAAATTCCTCCCCATCTCCCCTCTGGTTCTTTTGCCAATTATCTTACATCTGGGTCCTCTGGTTTCCGACCCTCCTGCCAGTGGAAACAATTTTTCTTTATTTACCATAAATCAAAAAGCCCTCCTTCATGAATTGTCAGTTCTTGAATTCTGTTTGAGCATGGACCATTTTTGTACTTTATTCCGAGTTTTCACATTCCTGAAGCTTGGATGGATTTTATTGGTGCTGTTATAGTTCTGTAATCATAAAATGATGTGGGTGAAATCATGCTCTCTATGAATTTCCAAACAAGGGCTGATGCAGGTATTTTAAAGGAATTGGTTGTGCCAACCGTTTTAGGATCACACATTGTATCCAAAAACAAAACCAAACATTTCTTAAATGGTTGTAATGCCTATACAAATAAAGAATATTACAGAAATCTTACATTTAAAGCTCGCTATATGGGCTAGGATTACCAGCCTATTAACTGAATGGATGGTGAATCCAATTATTTACTTTAAGGACCCTAATACTGATTCTGTGTTAATGTTCCCTTGACACTAATGTTTTTTTTATTTGTCATATATACTGTGCTATGACAATTAATTTAAAAAATGATAGTTAATAATGATGCCAAAGTTTAGATTCTCCCACTTGCCTTCAACGAAAGTTGCTGCATAGCAATTCCAGGATTAATCCTGTCGGATATCTTAATCCATATTTAAATGTATCTCAGCGTCATAAAACTATTATTTTAAAGATCCTGCCTTTCTTACTCTCTCACCTCCACCACAATGATCTTGAAGTTGAATCTGCCATAATAAATGTAACTGCTGTCAGAAATTATATCTTTCTATGAAAATTACAAATTGAATTCAGATACGTTGTTCATTTTTAAATGCCTGATTTCTAAGATGATAATCAGAAATCAATAATTACTTTTAAAAACCAACAAGCTAATATTATCAATAATCCCTGGTGTAATACAACATCATCACTCTAAATAAAATATTTTCATATTAAAATAAATGACAAATCAAAGTCTATTGAGTGGAGGTTAGATTGCATAACAGACCCTATAGCGCAGACAGACAGCCTGAGAATTATAATGGCCCCAAGTTTCTAAAGGTAAAAATACAATAATCAAATAATCCATTTCACAAGTTTCAGGATTTCTATCACAAAATTAAAACCCAGACTTATCTTTTGTTTGCATCGCTATTGAAGTCCACATTAAGCAAGTTTCTTGACCCCTTCTTTTTTTGAAGAGTAAGGATATCCTATCAAACATCTGCCTGTGTATATGTGATCTAAAGATGAATTGTTTTCAGAAAATTCAGAGGTATGGAACTATCTTGGCCCGAGAGACCATATTATGGGATTCTCTCTGGCTTCCAGCCAGCCTTCTGTGCAAACTGCAGATGGTGGGGCAATGCCTAATCCCATTGCTGTTGCCCCATGCATCCTCTGTGTGTTGTCCAGTCACACACACTGCTGCACTTCTTTAAAAGCTTATCAATAAGCCAGTGTCCATTGTGCACATTCTCATTATAATTTCATTACATTACATAAGCCTCGCCTTCTGCAATTCTTCCAGCTGAATATTGACTCCATGCTTGCTTTTCTAATTGAATTACAGGAGTGCAGGCTGAGTGATTGCAGTTTCTAGTGCACAGTCTATGCTTCCCTGGCAGCGGCATGAATAGAGGTTGAGAGACAGGGTGTTTGCTGTACCAGCAGGAATAACAGAAATCTGTCACAAGGCTGCTGCCTTGCCTCGCAGAGAGCGGAAAAAAAAAATAGAAATGTGGGAAAGTGTGCTGCTGGCTCCCAACACCAGCTGCTTTTCCTTTCAATCCTTTCTTCTTAGAAAAACTCTGACAAAAGCTGGACTTGGCTGCCACCTGAGACAGATACTCGGGATTTATAGGGCCTAGCTGTAATTCCTGAGCATGCTCGAGCTAAATATGGACCTGACCAAACCATAGCAATGGCTACACTAACCAATCAAGGAAGTTTCTTTTTTAAACCTGGGAATGGTTTGAGGCGCCTCGATATGCTCTTCGATTTATTATTGCACCTTTCACTCATCGCGATGACAAACAATTGCGGCTGGTCGCTTTTAAACAGCAGTTCGAGCTTGTTTAAGGCGAGATGTTTATGGGCCTTGGGACGTTTCACTGCGTTAAAGACGCTATATAAATGCAAATTGTGTGTGTTTATTATATATTCTTTCTGAGCAAATAAAAGCGATGCAGATAGACAGGAATGAGTTGCAGAGAAAGAACTCACACTGGGTTACAATTCTACAGGTACCAGACACCCCCTGGTAACTCCACCAATGGTAGGCATTCTTCATGACAGCCTGATCAACCCTTAGTGGCATCACATCCAAGTCTAATCTTGTCCTCGTTCAATGTCCACACTTGTGCACTTTCCAGCGGGGGTCACTTGATGGCAGTTCGAAGCGACTAACTCTGTGCAGTTCAGGGGTCAAATCTGGGACCTCCCTGGTCTGTTAGGCTCAGTACCACATTATGTGGTGCATTTACTCATTACCCATGAGTGCTTCAATATTAGCAGCCAAAGGATTCAAACAAATGACTCGAGGTGAAGATTTTTCCCTGGATGGCTGGTACCAAGTCTTTAAAGCTATTTTGATGCTGATACTAGCTAATATTACTAGATTATCATAATGTTTCAATCACCCAATGCATACTGTGGTTGCTCCATTTATTCTTGCTAATGAAAGGTACTTTTTAATTGAGGTTATTTCTAAAGTCTGGGCATACCCAGTTAATAAAGGGAATATTGAAACTTTTGTAAAATCGGTCACTAGTTCAGAGGATCAACAACTTGCATTTATAAAGTGTGTTTAATGTAGAAAAACATCCCAAGGCACTTCACAGAGTCATAGGGAAAAATGTGCACACTGAACCAAAGAAGGAGATATGAGAAGGGTGAAAGAGGTGGGTTTTAAGTAGGGTCTTAATGGAGGAGAGGAAATTCCAGAGAGTGGGATTTAAGCAACTGAGGGCACAGTCTCCAATAATGGGACGAAGAGAGGCGGGAATGCACATGAGGCTGGAGTCAGAGGAACTGAGAGTGTGGGGGAGGGGACGCTGGTATGAGTTTATAGAGATAAGGAGGATGGGGCCATGGAGAGATTTAAACCTGACGACGAGAATTTTAAATTTGAGACATTGGGAGACCAGGTGCCAACATAGGTTAATGTGAACAGGGATGATGGGAACTTGGTGTAGAACACGATATAAAGAAAAGAGTTTTGGATGAGGCGAAATTTACGGAGGGTGGAGGATGGGAGACTGGCCAAGGGAGCGTTGGAATAGCCGAGTCTGGAGGTGACAAAGACAGATGGACTGAGGTAGGGTTGGAGGCAGGCGATGTTAATGAGGTAGATGTTAATGTGCTGGAAAGGATAGGGGCCTGGAAGATCAGCCTGGAGTCAAACAGGTTGCCAAGGTTGAGAACAGTCAGGTTCAGCCTGAGACTGGCCAAGGAGGGGGATGTATTGGTGATGAGGTAATGGAGTTTGTGATGGGGGCCAAACATGATGGTTTCAGGCTCCTCAATGTTAAGCTGGAGGAAAGTGCAGCTCATCGAAGACTGGATGTCAGAAAAGCAGTTTGAAAGCACAGAGGCAGTGGAGGGGTTGAGAGAGGTGGTGAAGAGGTAGAGTTGGGTGTTATCAGTGTACAGATGGAAGCTGACTCAATATCTGCAGGGTGGCATGTAGATGAAGAAGAGGGGGGGGGGGGAAAGATGGATTCTTAGGGGGCTCTGGTGGTGACAGTGCAGGAATGGGAAGAGAAGCCATTGGTAGAGATGCTCTGGCTATGATTGGATTGTTAAAAGTGAAACCAAGTGAGGGTAGTTTCACTGAGGTGGACAATGGAGGAAAGACTTCGGAGGAGGATGGTACGGTGGACATCATCGACAGCTGCAGAGTGGTTAAGAAGGACAGGGAGGGATAATCCCCCATGGTCATAGTCACAGATAATATCATTTGTGGCTTTGGTTAGAGCCATTTTGGTGTTGTAGAAGGGGTGGAACTATTGCGATTCAAACAGGAAGTTGTGAGAAAGATGGACATGGATCTAAGAGGTGACAACATGTTCAAAGACTGAATTCTAGTACTGTTTGATGAGAATACTACCACAAGAAGGAAAATGATAGCAACGGGCCTTTCCTGGAACCAGACAGTGAAAGCTGCTGTACACGTTTTCTGTAGAATTGATTTCTCTTTTAGATATTTAACATACTTTGGTTGTGACCAAAATCAGCCGTGATTAAATTGAGGAAAAGCAATCACTTTAATAATGAAGGAGTACTTCCTTACCAAAACAAAACAGAACCCAATTCAAACTTTTGGTTCAAAATAGCCAGTTCTAATCGGCTTTGTATATCAGGGCTATGGGCAAAGAGCAGGGGAGGGAGTGGGACTAATTGGACAGCTCTTTGAAAGAGCTGGCACAGGCACGATGGGCCGAATGGCCTCCTTCTGAGTTGTATCATTCTATGTGAATTACTTTGAGAGCTTTTATCATTACCTCAGCTAGTAAGTGCACCAACCAGTGTCTAACTGAGCCATACCGTTCATGAATCTCCGATGTTCAAACCCTGGTCCGTGTTTAGCTAGCTGACATCACCTGGAGCAACACTAATTTGGTGTCAATGCTCCTTAATTAGACAGGGGAAAATCAGCCATGGTTTTAACTCCTCACTGCTATCCAGTGACACCTGCTGGAAAGTGTGCATGTGCGGATGTTGGATGAGAACAGGATTAGGCTCCTTTGTGTTGCCACCCACAAAACAATGGCCTACTGGACACTGCCCAGACTCAAACATGAAGATGGCTACTGGGGTGAGGCACCAGGTGAATGAAACCAATGGAACTGTAGCCAGCCAGGGTCAGTGCCTTCGGAAGAGGATAGCAGAAAATCGGGAAGAGAGAAAAAAAATTAAAGAAAACAATTTTTTTTCAGATATTGTATAAGAGAAGATTTCGATTTATTTTAAGGGTGATGAGATCCGGTGAGTTCTCTACCTTCAGTGATGCTATTATAAGGGGGTGAGGAATAATGACCACTGCTTTACCACAGGGTGTTAGGGAGAGTTAGCCTGCATGCCGATGTGTGTCTTCAAGTGACCATTTCTAGAGTGGATTTCAAGCTTTGGGAGCAGGCCACCAGTAAGTGATATATAGCAGAGACAGACCCAGGACAGGTAGGAGAGTACATCGATTTTTTTTTAATGTTAAAAATAAATTGGACTTCCACTACCCAAAGACTTAATCCTCCCCATGCTATGGATGAGTTATATAGTCCAATGTAAGGAATCTTACAACACCAGGTTATAGTCCTCCGAAAGCTTGTGATTTTCAAATAAAACAGTTGGACTATAACCTGGTGTTGTAAGATTCCTTACATTTGTCCACCCCAGTCCATCACCGGCATCTCCACATCATTATATAGTCCAGATCTCCTTGAGCTGTGGCACTTTTAAAGCATACCATAGACACAGCCAGGTGAATGGTTATATTTCTGGCATTCAATTGTCTGAAACACTTTGAAGGCAGGACCAGCAAAAATAGTGTTTCATGTTTTTATTTAAAAATGATTCTAAGCGTTTTTTTATTGTATTGGGTTATTATTGCAGCTGTAAAGTTACTGCTGAGATTAATTTCAGTATTATTAATGTTTGTTTCGGCATCATAATGTATGAACTCAAACTTTTCAAGAAAAAACACACAACTGAGGAAGACTGGAATTCCCTGGGCCAGCCTGGAGACGAAGGTTGAAGATGATCGTATTTCACTTTTCAAATTCAGCTTATCAAAAGGTTTGAACTTTATGAATTATTTTATTCATCAAATTAATTTTCAGTTGCAGTTTCATCTTCATTTTTTTTTTCCTTTTGCTTCCCATTACTTTCACATTGTTTTTTTAAAAAAAAGTGACAAGTTATTCTGCCCTGTTGACTTTCTTGTGCTCATCTGTTTTCTTGTACGGTTAGTTTAAGTGCAGGGTGTTGCCTGCTAGTGGGTGAGGGTGCACCCAGGGTTGAGGGTGGAGGGTGAAGTCAGAACAGTTTGAAAGGGAAGGAAAGTTTATGGGGAAACTTGTGACAATGTTTGCTAAGAATTGAAATTTTCTACTGTTAGTTGTGTGAAAAGGTTTATTTTTGGGGATATATAGAAAGGAAAAAGAAAGACTTGCATTTATATAGCGCCTTTCACGACTTCAGGACGTCCCATAGTGCTTTACACTCCATGAAGTACTTTTTGAAGTGTAGTCACTGTTGTAATGGGGAAACATGGCAGCCAATTTGCACACAGCAAGGTCCCACAAACAGCAATGTGATAATGACCAGATAATCTGTTTTAGTGATGTTGATTGAGGGATAAATGTTAGACAGGACACTGAGGATAACTTCCCTGCTCTTCTTTGAAAAAAAACATTATGTGGCGATGCCGGTGATGGACTGGGGTGGACAAATGTAAGGAATCTTACAACACCGGGTTATAGTCCAACAATTTTATTTTAAAATCACAAGCTTTCGGAGATTATCTCCTTCATTCACCTGACGAAGGGGATAATCTCCGAAAGCTTGTGATTTTAAAATAAAATTGTTGGACTATAACCTGGTGTTGTAAGATTCCTTACATTTGAAAAAAAAACGTCATGGGATCTTTTACATCCATCTGAGAGGGCAGACGGGGCCTCGGTTTAACGCCTCATCTGAAAGATGGCACCTTTGACAGTGCAGCACTCCCTCAGTATTGCACTGAAGTGTCAGCCTGGATTTGATGCTTAAGTCTCTGGAGTGGGACTATCAACCCACAACTTTCTGATTCAGATGCAAGAGTGCTACCCGCTGAGTCACAGCTGATAGAGTGAAGTAGCTGAAGAACTGTCATGGCAGCTGTATCTTACTGAGTATTTTTTTTTTGCAGGGTGATTGGACATAATTTCTTCACTGCAATGTGATTGGGGAGTTTTTTGTTGCTATGTAGTTGGTCAGAACATTTTTGGGAGGCGCAAGGTTTTGCGAAACCTGATGGTAAAGAACGGAAGTAGAAAATAAGCAACAGAAAAGAGGCTTAATGAGCAACAAATAAATTGCTGGGTGTTCAAAGAAGAAGATGGATGTTTATGACAAACAGAGTAGTCAGAATGTTCACCAGAGACACATAACTCTTTACAATGTAGATAGGTGACGATCCGGATTCTTTCCCCTCAGTCTGGTTCAGTAAAAACTGAAGTTGAATACATTTTAAAGTTCAACACAACTTTAATAGCAGGGTTCTTAGTCTGCAGCATTGATTTGGACTCCTGATAGAGTCCGTCTATGCTGGCAGAGCAAGAACAAAAACATACAGAAATCCACACGTTTTTATACAAATCAATAGGGTTGGAACATACTTAACGAGGGTCAACACCAATCATAAGCCGGGCATAGGTTGCCATGCGAGGTTACATTATTTCCGGCCAATCATAAATCGTCCATGTGCTGATCATGCTGCTGTTAGACATCAAAGGGGATACTTCCTCACCTTCCAACTTGGAATGTTCTTCCCTGTCCCTTCTGTTCCTTATCTCCCAACCTGGAATGTCTTTCAACTTTGGCTAAGCTCGTTACCTATATTGATCTGCCATAAACATGGAGACATTCAGACCAGTCCTTGAATCACATCAAAGACTCTACATTGCTAAGACCATGCAAACCTGCTGACTACGCAAACATATGGCCCAGCAGGAGGCCAGGCCACCTGTACCAATCTCAGTTACTAACTAATTAACCCTTTCTAACCATTTTGCATTCTGCTTCTTTGCCACGTAGGCATCTTAATATTTTACCGAAAACTGACCACGTAGGGATTCTCATTCCCCCCTTTTATCATTACATGATAACCAATTATTACGGTGCTCACTGGTTCTGCAGGTTCTGCAGCGCAGCAACATTTAAGTAAGCAATAAACTATAAGAATCATAACAATGAATATGACTAGCCCTTGAACTAGAGAAGTCCCAATAGAACACAGACATGTTTCATCAATACGCCTTTGTACTCTTATCTGTTCTCAGGAACAGACTCCTTCTAAACATCTCTCAAATAAGTTGCGAATGTCCTTGGTCAGCTAAACCTATTCATGTTAATTTGAAAAGGCTAACATAGTCAAATATCCTATGGTGCTTTATATTTTGTTTCCAGCCTAACTAGACTGAATGGTACCTTTCAGACCATTTTACACCTGTGAATTGGTGCCCTCCCCATTATAACCCTTAATCCAAATTCTCCCTACAATATCCCATTAGATGCTGTACCTCATCTTAACCAGGTTCCCTTCGTGTTGGCCACCAGTCCGGGTGGAAGAGAGGCAGAGCATCTGATAATCCTATCAAACTATAATTGTCTTCCCTTTTACATGCACCTTACCCCAGCGGGTGCTACTCCCGGTACCATTAAGATGTGTTCTTAGTTGAAATCACAGAGACAATGGGGACATTCTCACCCAGGCTCTGTTTTACTATCTTTGCCAAACCCTTCATCCTCTGCTTACATTTATTACATGCAATGAAAATCAAGAAGCACATTACAACAAACTGCACTACGACTAATACATATGAAATTAATCTAATCCAAGGATGGATCTGTATATTCAGTCCCAAATTCCAGAGGTCATTTCACCAGGTGGTGACTTTAATTTGGTCAGTGTCATGCTTAATGTTGTTATTGTCCTGTTGTAGATTTTACCGAAAACTGACCACGTAGGGATTCTCATAGGTACTTAGAATGTATTTTGTTGTATCATTTGTGACACTGCCTCTGGTTTTGTGGACTGGAAGAGGTTGTTTTCAGAGGTGATTAATTGATAAGTCCTCAAATTATCCTTGTTGGTCAGGATGAGCTTACTTTGGAACACACTTTAGTAGCTGCCAAGCTGTTTGCAAACAAAGAGCCTGTTTTGTCTTTGACTTCTATAGAGATACTGTGACAGGTGGACTTCTTCTCAAGTTTACACTAGCTGAATAGGTAAACAATAAATCTCAGTCAGCTTTACCCTTGAGGAGGTACTTTTCAACTGTATACATTTCTGTGCGCATTTATACCAGTTTGCCATAAGTCCTATTTGGGGGCTTGGGTTTCTCATTCAGAATGATCTGTTAAAAGATCTGTCAGGTCTCTTGCACCAGGCGTGAGATCCAGCCTTGAGAAGCCTTATCGTGCTCAGGCAATAGAGGATACTTGTCACCTGTGATTCTAAGTTATTGGTGCATTTACTTTAGAATATTGCCGCCACTGATGCCCTTTGCTGTCGGCGCTGCTGGCGGCATTGCCCCGGCAACGATGTAAACGTTGCTTTTGGTGGCACAGGTCACTGTTATTTCTGGCCACAGGCAGGTTGAGTGCTCAGCTGTCCCATACAGCTAGTGGTGCGGTTTTATCACTTGCTGGCCTGCACCGATCTCTTCCCAGCTATTAGGTGGGGGGGTCATCAGTACACAGAAAATAAAAGTCAAAAATCACGCCTTTCAAACAACACTAGAAGCCTAGGATATTATGGAACCACCTCTTCTGGAAAGGGTCTATAATACAAAACCAGCGTTAAATTCCTCCTACTCTCCTCCCTTCTATCATAGAATCTTACAGCACAGAAGGAGGCCATTCGGCCCATCGTGCCTGTGCCGGCTCTTTGAAAGAGCTATCCAATAAGTCCCACTCCCCTGCTCTTTCCCCATAATCCTGCAAAGTTTTCCCCTTCAAGTATTTATCCACTTCCCTTTTGAAAGTTATTATTGAATCTGCTTCCACCGCCCTTTCAGGCAGCGCATTCCAGATCATAACAACTCACTGCGTAAAAAAAATTCTCCTCATCTCACCTCTGGCTCTTTTGCCAATTACCTTAAATCTGTCTCCTCTGGTTACCGACCCGTCTGCCACCAGAAACAGTTTCTCTTTATTTATTCTATCAAAAGCCTTCATGATTTTGAACACCTCTATCAATTATCTCCTTAACTTTCTCTGCTTTAAGGAGATCAACCCCAGCTTCTCCAGTCTCTCCACATAACTGAAGTCCCTCATCCCTGGTACCAATCTAGTAAATCTCCTCTGCACCCTCTCCAAGGCCTTGACATCCTTCCTAAAGTGTGGTGCCCAGAATTCGACACAATGCTCCAGCTACGGCCTATCTAGTGTTTTATAAAGGTTTAGCTTAACTTCCTTGCTTTTGTACTCTATGCCTCTATTTATAAAGCACAGGATCTCATATGGATCCTGAAGGATCGTTACCCATTAAAAACTACGATCACTACTCATTAAAAACTAATTTTCCATTCTGCTTGGCTGATGTCAAGGGCTAGGAATTCAGGCATCCTTTGCCAGATCTCCACCCTTTGTAAGATGAAGCCTCTCATCCTGTTCTCTCCCCCTGGATGAAACGCAACAAGCAGAAGCAGAGGAGAGGGTAGGGTGAAGCTCTGGCTTGCCCCACTGCTTCAAACCACTGCCAACACGTCCTCACCCACCCCACCATTCACCCTCTCTTTGCCAGTCACCAGCCTACAGCCAACCACCTAATGGGAAATAGATAGTGAGCATGAAAAGGTCAAACTGCCACAGAACACGAGTGTGCGAGACGTGTAGGGAGTGGAAGATGAGGAGCCTGACTTTCTGAGTGGAGCTTAGGAAATGGCAGCCCTGGACTGGAGAACCTTAAACTCAAGGATCCTGCCTTTAAAAGAAGCTCGCTGAGCATCACACATACGTGCAGATGCTGGGGACAGACTCTGAGCAGGTACAACAGGTGTCAGGGGTACTGGTAGATTCCATCGCCATCCTAAACAGCACCATTACGGAAAGTGTCTCAACCATAACAACAACTTGCATTGATACAACTCCTTTAACGTAGTAAAACGTTCCAAGGTGCATCACAGCAACATAAGCAGATAAAAATTGACACTGAGCCAAAGAAGGAGACATTAGGACAGCTTGGTCAAAGAGGTAGGTTTTAAGGAGCGTCTTACAGGAAGAGAGAAGGTGGAGATGTGGAGAGGTTTAGGGAGGGAATTCTAGAGCTTAGGACCTAGATAGCTGAAGGCACCAATGGTGGTGTGAAGGGAGGGAGGGATGCACAAGAGGCCAGAGTTGGAGGAACGCAGAGATCTCAGAGGGTTATTGTGCTGGAAGAGGTTACAGAGATAAGGAGAGGCAAGGCCACGGAGGGATTTGAACATGAGGATAAGAGTTTTAAAATCGAGGCGCTGATGGACCAAAGTAGGTCAGCGAGCACAGGGGTGATGGGTGAACGGGATTTGGTGCGAGTTAGGATACGGGCAGCAAAGTTTTGGATGAGCTCACGTTTACAGAGAGTGGGAAACGGGAAGCCGGCCAGGAGAGTATTGGAATAGTTGAGTCTAGAGGTAACAAAGGCATGGTTGATGATTTCAGCAGCAGATGGGCTGAGACAGGGGCGGAGATTATCAATATTACGGAGGTGCAAATAGGCGGTCTTTGTGATGGAGAGGAGATGAAGTCGGAAGCTCAGCTCAGGGTCAAATAGGATGCCGAGGTTGCGAACAGTCCGGTTCAGCCTGAGACAATGGCCGGGGAGGGGGATGGAGTCAGTGTCTGGGGAACGGAGATTGTGGCGGGGACCGAATACAATGACTTTGGTCTTCCCAATGTTTAATTGGAGGAAATTGCGACTAATCCAGAACCTGATTCAGACAAGCAGTCTGACAACACAGAGGCTGTGGAGGGAATCAAGAGAGTTGGTGGTGAGGTGGAGCTGGGTGCTACCAGAGTACATGAGGAAAAGTTCTCGGCACTGCTGTGTGCCCTTGAGTGTGTGGCAGCTGTAGGAACATCTGCAGCTACCAGGGGGCACAGAGAACTTCCGTGTTGAAGGGCAGCTTCCTCATGCAGTTCTCCAGGCTGAACTTCAGGTCGGAGTGCCAGGGTTTTTGTGGTGCCAGCTTCCTGTGAGACCAGTGTCCATACGTCTTCAGAAATGAAGCAGAAATGAGGGGAAATTGGATGCATGGCATCATCTTGTCAATACCGAGTCATCTGAATACACCCACAAATAAGTGGGCGCTTGCTTTCTGTGGCCTTCACTTCCAGCGGAAACTCTGACCTGCCCAGAAATAGGTCCTGGCCCATTTTGGGGCATGTCAGAGTTTCCGCCTGGAGCTTCTCTGCTCTGGAGGTTGGTGAGAGGATACTCCTTATCTTCTGGTCTCTCCACAGACGGTTTGACTCGGCCCCATTACTTTATTATTTTATTTTTAATTGCTTATCTAATACAGGAGTGCGAGACAGTTGGTTGGGCCATTTGGTCCTGGATTCAAATCCCAGTAAAGTCCACTCAAACTCTCCTCTTTTCCCGGTGGATAAAATGAGCACCACAACTGAGGGTCGGTGGGGAGTGTGGAGAGGGGGACAGTGCAGTGCGTCTCAGACACCTCCAGCTGTTGCTAAAAGAAATGCCGAGCAACAGGGTCTCAGGGTACCTTCCAGTGGTGACGAGTCGCCAGTTTATACATGAGAATTCTCTGATATGTGGTATAAACATTACAAAGAGAGCCTGTGAGATACAATCTATGAATGGCTCTTGGCACTGACTATAACTTGCTTACATCAGGTCATATCTCCTGGTCATATGTCCTCTCCACATTCAAACACAGCCCATTCTAACCTACAAGATAGGGGCCCTGAAGCCTCTGTGACCAGAATCAAACATGTCAGCAATTTTGAAGTGCAACGATATCTCGGGCATAATGGCATTCCCTTTTCTGTAAAGGATAATGGACCTTTTCATTTGTTACATATGCTTTTAATTGGAAATTCTTTGAAATGACATTTAAACACATTTACTTGACTTCAATAAAAAGAACAATAGAAATCTTTCATAATGCTAGCTTATGTTTGTCAGAAGTTAAAGAAGTGCATTCTCTTTTCCTCATAATAAAGTTGTTGGGCTGTATCACAATTAGGCCTTTGAAACTGCATAGCTAAAATCAGCTCCTTGGTTAGACTTGGGGTCAAAGTTGAGAGGGAGTTGTATAAGCCACCTACACACTGTTTGAACTACCCTGTCCTTCACACACTAAGAAACTCCATGCTTATGAATTTAATGACATTGTTTGAGTGGGCCAAAAAAGTTCAAACGCCTAGTTCGGTATATGTATGCAAAGAATGCTAATTTTCCTCTTTAATCATCTGGGACCCAGCGCAGCATTATTGGGTCAACTGATAATTAGGACTCGGTTCAGATTTTTTCACTCTATTTCAGGCACAACATTACAAGGCACTGTTCTCCCCCCCTCCCGCCCCCATTCAAAGCTCAGTCTAAGGCCCTGTGAAGAGCAGGTTTCACACTGGGTTGAATCAGCAGCTTGTTACTGCTGCGTAACATATCCCTGCTTTGCAAGTAAGGGGGCTCATGTAATAGTGAGAAGACAGTTTTTGCATGTCCTGAGTTGAGGATTGGGACGAAACTGAGTCATATTTTGTTGAAATGTAGTCTTGACTCGTTGTTGAGTCCTGCATAATGGGGTATGGGTGGCAGAGAAACGATCCCTTCAACGCAAAGCCTTATACCCCCTCTCCCCAACTGAGAAAATAGTTGCTTCTCATTTACCTGCTGTGCAGTTGAGAAAGAAACCCCCACTAAGCATGTCTCCCCACTAAGCGCGTCTCTAGTTTTCCACAAGCTGATTTCATATATGGTTCGTACATATTCCTTGGGGGAAACAAAAGTATTTAGACACGATATCCGAAATCTCTGTCTCTTCAGAAATTATGGAATTCAGTGCACAAATAAACCAGCAGCCTATTGGTGTTAAGAAAAGCTCAATTTCTTTTTTCTATGACTATAAAGTGACAAATACTTTTGGAAGTTGAGCTGGGAATGGATGAAATGTTTAGTAGTAAGATCCTTCATTTCCTCTTTCACTCTTCCAAGTCAGCTTAGCTTAGTTGATAACGCTCTTGCTTCTGAATCAGAAGGTTATGGGTTCAAGCCAGCACCTAAGAACCTAATCTAGGCCAATACTTCAGTGCAGTACTGAAGGAGTGCTGTGCTATTAGAGGTGCTATCCGTTGGAGAAGATGTTAAATTGAGGTCCGGATCTGGTGGTGAATGTTAAAGATCCCATGGTACTATTTGAAGAAGAGCAGAGAGTTTCCCTGTCATCCTGGCCAACATTCCTCCCTCAACCAACAGATCAATAGGGCATTCATTTAATTGCAGTTTGTGGGAACTTGCTGCTGTGTTTACTTACATAACAACAGTGACTACACTTCATAAAGAAATTCATTGTATGTGAAGAGCTCTGGGATGTTTCTGAGTGATGTGGTAGGTGCTGCACCAATGCAATATCTCTCCATTTGCGTGAAGGGAGAACCCTTCATTACAGCGGAACTATCACACGGAAAAGGCTGGGCACACCATTGGAAAGATTGTGAATGTATTGAGATGGCAGCAGCACTGTCGAATGAACAGACCACCCTCTGCTGATGTGGCCAAAACATAAAAACGCTGAAGGCTTTTATCGGGAGTAAGCTGCTTTCAAGTCACTCCAGATTAAGATGTAAATGGGACTTTGCAGGATTTTGTAACTCGTTCACCAGCCCTCCCTTTCCTCGCAATACATATGCATATGCGTGTGGGTTAAAAAAAACATTGTCCGATCTCTTTCTGTTCCAGTTTATACATGAGAACTATGTCAGAGCAAAACCTGGTAAAGGCATATTTGCAGGAAAATGTTTGACTTGGCCTGGAATCCAGTTTATTTTAGGCTCAACTCCCCTCATTTGGCTGACTATTACAAAATGACTGTAACATAAAGCTCCACCAGGACTTCCCACTACACTGGTGGTCTTCTCTGTCCCGAAACATTTTGTTTGGAAAACTAACGCGGATCGCAACAAAGCCAAACACAGAGTTTACTTCATGAACTGCTAATTGTATCTAGAATCCTTTTTCCTTTGTTCAAAAATGATGCATTGCTCCTTGGGTTGTGACAACCACTTTATTCACCAGCATGGGCAAGCAAGAAAAAAAAACCCCAAGAATTGCAGCTCTGTATTTGATAAATATTTAAACTTCTGCACAATGGGGTAGCTTCTCATACAAAATACTGCAATACTGATCTGCCAATTGAATTTTCCTCTGGCCGTTCTCCCCACTGTCAGAAAGTAAAAATGGATAGAGATTAGAAAGAGCAGAGAGAGAATGGTGACTGAGAGTGACAGAGGCAGACCTGCCACAGTCAAGGCATCGTCTGCAGAGCAGTGGAAGTTGTAGAATGCCTGTGACAAAGACTATTAATACTGTCCAGAACAACCGACAGAAATCTACAAAACCCAAACTATTTTCTCTACACACCCATTGTACTCATTCCAATCAACTAAATTCTTTCAGCTGTCATTTCCTGAAAAGAAAAAACTTTCTTCTTTGCTCGAAACACAAATTACACCCGCAGTCACTGCTTTGTGGATACTGCAGTTAATATTGTTTGGCTTTGCAGTTAGTTGAAAGTAAAGAGAAATTCCAGAAGCTTTAGCAGTCGATCTTCTCTGATTGATTGCCGTTCGGCAACTGAATTACATCTATCTTTTTGAAAAATATATGGACTTTATTGTTTGTGCTCATCAAAGTGAGGGATGTCAGAGGTGGGGAGCACTCTTCCACGTTAAGCATCACATCCCAGGTCATGCACAGTATGTTTAGATGCTGAGTAAAGCTTCCTCTATGCTGCCCCGATAAACATGCCTTAACCCCAAGCACAGAAGTGCTACACCAGTGTATTTTTCTGCACCAACCATCCTTGCAGCCTTTCTCAGTCAGTTGGCCAGTTTGTTGTTAATTGTGCACTGTTTTTTTTTGCCCAAACTCATTTCACAGCCAACAGTAAGAGGAGCCATAGAACTATAGAAGTCTGCAACACAGAAAGGGGCCATTCGGCCCATCGTGTCAGTGTTGGCTCTTTGCTAGAGCAATTCAGAATAAATCCCACTGCCTGCTCCCTCCCTACGGCCCTGTATCTTTTTCTGCTTCAAACTAACTGGTCTACAGTTACACAGTTTTTTCTTCTCTTCCTTCTTGAAGAAGGATGTTAGATCAACTACTTTCATTCCATGTCAATTTAAAATCTGGTCTCAGGGGTAATAGAACAATATGCTAATTTGTAGCCCCAACCAATAGTACACCTTTCAATATACAGTTTAGAAAGTAAAACTATGGCGGAGGGTGGGGAGTAATTACATAGAATGTACATCGAATGTACAGCACATAAACAACTGGTCTATGCTGGCTTTTATGCTCCACACAAGCCTCCTCCCTCCCTACTTCATCTAACCCTATCAGCATATCCTTCTATTCCTTTAATAACATAAGAAATAGGAGCAGGATTAGGCCATACGGTCCCTCGAACCTGCTCCACCATTCAATCAGATCATGGCTAATCTTCAACCTCAACTCCACTTTCCTGCCCGATCCCCATATCCATTGATTCCCCTAGAGTCCAAAAATCTATCCATCTCAGCCTTGAATATATTCAATGACTCAGCATCCACAGCCCTCTGGGATAGAGAATTCCAAAGATTCACAACCCTCTGAGTGAAGAAATTCCTTCTCATCTCAGTCCTGAATGGACACCCCTTATCCTGAAACTATGCCCTCTAGTTCTAGTTTCTCCTTCATGTGTTTATCTAGCTTCCCCTTAAATGCATCTATGCTATTCGCCTCAACTACTCATTGTGGTAGCGAGTTCCACATTCTAACCACTCTCTGAGTAAAGAAGTTTCTCCTGAATTCCCTATTGGATTTATTAGTGACTATCTTATATTTATGGCCCCTAGTTCTGGTCTCCTGTGCAAATGGAAACATCTTCTCTATGTTTACCCTATCAAATCCTTTCATGATTATCAGGTCACCCCTCAGTCTTCTCTTTTCCAGAGAAAAGAGCCCCAGCCTGTTCAATCTTTCCTGATAGGTATAACCTCTCAGTTCTGGTATCATCCTAGTTAATCTTTTTTGCACTTTCTCCATTGCCTTCACATCCTTTTTATAATATGGAGACCAGAACTGTTCACAGTACTCCAAGTGTGGTCTAACTTCAAGATTCTATACAAGTTTAGCACAACTTCTCTGCTTTTCAATTCTATCCCTCTAGAAATGAACCCTTCTAAGGGAGACATTCTTTTATTTCTATTTCCAAACCCAGTTCGTAGGTTGAGAAAAGTGGCTAATATATCAGCAATCATGGATGCAGAGAGCAGCCTTGTTCTTCTGACAATCATCATCCACTATTTTTTCTCCTTCAAATAATTTGGGCACCATGGGCTACCATATAATGAATGATTGCTTCTTGGATAACGACCACTGATGTTTCCATGGCCAGATATGAGCTGGTCATTAATTGCATGTAAACTCTTCCTCTTCATGATGGGGTTGATATGAAGAGCCCTGATGCCTACACGTGTGACTCTTTGCCATCGGGGAAGGCTGTGTGCGCTGCTTCACTGATGCCTCCTTTCCACAGGAAAGGTGATGAAGGCATTGCTCCTTGCAAGCAAAGCAGTTGTCAATTCCCTGACACATGCATGCACTACAGATTACCTTATGTGGCAGATGTCTCCCAGGGTGGCTAGGAAGGATGTGGTGACATGAAAATTTCTTGCTGTGGTACTTTCATTTCTATGGACAGTGCCGTGTCTGATCACATGGCGTGTGCAGGTCATTGGGCAGCAGATGGTACAACTCTGTGACAGCTTGTCTTGTGACGAGAACACAGGAAAATAAGAATTGCTAGACGACAAAAGACCAAGGTCCATCTAGTCTCTTTCTACCATCCCGGTAGTCGCATGATACAACGATAATGGAGTTGTTGACTAATCATAGCAATCAATCTCTATCAATTAATCTACAACAGATCCAGACATGATGTGTGGAAACCCCCAGAGGTGGAGAATTTTGGGAACCATAGGGTCAAAGTCACTTGTTCCTTCCAAGCCTGCTACACTCACCACACGTCATGTCTCAAATTAGAACATAAGAAATAGGAGCAGGAGTAGGCCATCCGGCCCCTCGAGCCTGCTCCGCCATTCAACAAGATCATGGCTGATCGTCTACCTCAACGCCATTTTCCTGCACTATCCCCATATCCCTTGATGCCTTTAGTATCTAGAAATCTATCGATCTCTGTTTTGAATGTACTCAATGACTGAGCCTCCACAGCCCTCTGGGGTAGAGAATTCCAAAGATTCACCACCCTCTGAGTGAAGAAATTTCTTCTCTTCTCAGTCCTAAATGGCCTACCCCTTATTCTGAGACTGTGACCCCTGGTTCTGGACTCCCCAGCCAGGGGAAACATCCTCCTTGCATCTACCCTGTCGAGCCCTGTAAGAATTTTGTATGTTTCAATGAGATCACCTCTCAGTCTTCTAAACCAAAGAAACAGGCCTAGTCTACTCAATCTCTCCTCATATGACAATCCCGCCATCCCAGGAATCAGTCTGGTGAACCTTTGTTGCACTCCCTCTATGGCAAATTACTCATATACTGTCTCCCAAAATGTTATTTTCTGAGAAGGCAGTGAGATGAAGGTATAGTTTCTGGGGTAGTGCTGGGTGCAGCTGGAATGTCTCAAGGGTACTTTCACCTGCCTCATGAACTCCTCTTCCTCATTTCAATGAGGTGCTATGTTTGGAAAGCAAACAGAAACCAAAAGTAATGAAGAATCGTATTGCTAGGAAGGAAAGAGAGATCTGTCCATCAAAACCAGGTGATGCATGGACTTAAATGTAGTGAAGGGAATCAAGAAAATGCAAGCAAAAAGAAGAAAACTTATCCTCTCCCTTTAAGAGTTCTCTTGGAGCAGGCAAGGCCTAAAAGGCTCCGCCGCATCAAGTTTTTATGGGTCGAGTTGTGGGCAGAGTCTCACCCAAACTTGAAAAATTGGGCCACAGCTGTTTAAAGGCCCATATACGTTTAATGAGTCCCACAAATGCCTGAAATGTCCTTCCAAAATCAGGTGCGCCAGAACTTGGGCACGCTACATCCCAGGCTTGATTTTGCAAATCTCACTAGCTGCATGCGAAGGTCCCTCCAGCAACACGGGGGGATAATCTAAGCTAACGCTTCTGTATAATACTGAGCAAGCGCTATCTTTTGGATGAGATGTTAAACTTTGGCCCAAGTCTGCTTGTTCGGGTGGATCTTTAAGGTCCCCTGACACTATTCGAAGAAGCTCAGGGAGTTCTCTTCAAATCCCGGTCAACATTCCTCACTCAACCAACACTACCAAAAATAGATTAACTGGTTATTCACAGCAGTGCTGTTCCTGGGACCTTGCTGTGCATAAAATGGTTGCTGCGTTTTTGCCTACATAACAGCACTTCAAAGTGAGTCATTGTACGGGAAGAGCTTTGGGGATGTTTCTAAGAGATGTGACGCTATATTAATGCAAATTTCCTTTACCTTGTTTTTTTTCTTTATTATTTCACCCATCGTTGTGTGACAAACTGTTCTGTTACAGGAAGATGCATCTTGCCATTATCATCGATATAAGCCAGAGCTGACAGATGTGAAACAATCAAATAGGGGTGGAAGTACAGAAAAACTGAAATGGCAGCACAAGCTAATTTCAGATCTCAATTGTAACGTTCTATGTGTTTTCCGAAAATAGAAACAGTGGTTACGAGCCCGCCTTCACCCATCCACTGAAGCCCAGGAAAGCTACAGGAGACCCCAGGCAGTGAGTCAAAACATCCTGATACAATTCCCACACAACACCGAGGACAGCAGTAGGACGGAAATCCAATTCATCCTGTTTCACCATCAAAGCATTCAGAGACAAATGCATCGAGATTTGCTGATTTTCAATGTATTTTTTTGTGCTAAGTGAGTGACCACGATTTTATAATTCAAGTTGATGAAGAGTGGACACTTGGGAGTGAGGCACCAAAGGGCCTCAGGCACACGTAGAATTGTAGCCCAGTACATCAGCAACTTCACCAAAGGAAAACAAACAAAAAATAATAATAAAACTTACTAACCTATCCAAATGGGGCCCTATGATCCTTTAAAAAAAAATCAATTTATTTCTGTAGTGTGTTGATATCCACCCAATGTTTCCAGAAGAATAGAATTTTGCCAAGGGTTATACCACACAGAGTGTAGAAAGAAAGAATTTGCATTTAAGCAAGTGCCTTTTAAGATGTCCCAAAGCGCTTCACAGCCAATGAAGTACATTTGAAGTGTAGTCAATCAGTGGAATGTAAGGAAACACAATACGAGACCACAATGTCAGCAAACACTCGCAGTTTTTGGCAATGACGGAAATTTTTATCCTATTTTTTAAATAACGATTTGCTGGGAGTGTGCCCACAAAATCTTAAGATGGGCTGATGAAGTCATCCAGGCTGCTCAATTTGCATTAGAGCTTGGCGCTACACTGGTGTGTTTTACATGGGAATGAATTTAGCTTAGTGCACTGGAAAACAATGCACTAGTTCAATTACCAGCTATATGCCTCTCTCCGGGGTGAGCAATAATAGGGAATTAGCTGTGTCATTATTGACTCGTGATAGCACAGACTTTCCACGGCAGTAGCAGCTGCTGCTACAATGCTTCTTTGTGGCGCTGCTAATCACGTTAAGGCTGCTTTTATTTTTTTTAAAGGCTGCTTTTATGTGGTGTTCCATCTGAGATATGTGAGTATTGGAATCACCTGTGATGGTACCCCCTGCTCTGGCATTCCATCCAGACACACAAGGACATCAGAGTCCCCATGTCAGGAACAACCTCTCTAGTCACTTCGGGGGGAAATCAGATCAAGATACATTTTGCCACATTCCATTGTGCACCACAAAAAAAATCCTTGCCATCATTACTGCTAATCACTTTCCCCTCCTCTTCTTAAATCCATAATATTGCAGATGGAGCGGGTCTGTCTATTTGTGCGAGCCAGGGGCGTGATAGGCAGGACAGAGGAGGCCACGCATTGGCAGGTGACAGAAGGCACTGGGCTCCAGCCATTTGGACCTTTAAGCTGTGTCAGGTCCAGTAACCCCACTCACAGGACTAGCTCAATCCCGGGCAGCTGCCGGATTCCCAGCGATCTGTGGCAATTGACAGCTTCTGAGCAACCCCCCCCAAAAAAATAGTCAGCTCATGGTCCAGGCACATTGATTGGGGTGGAAGTCTATTGTGCTTATAACTGAGAGGCGAAAGAGTTATGCTCCAGAGAACAAATCTCCGGGCTAGTACTGATGGAAAGACACAGAGAGCAGCGCGCACACACTGTATAACAACACTGACAAAGGCAAAGTAACAGTTACATATTGGTATTAATCATTAACCAGAGGCAGGTGCACAGACAGTACCGTCAAGAAAGCATATACCTTATTGGCTATGAACTTTAATACTTAGTGAGAATACGCAACTCACAGGAATGCTGAGCACGGGCTGCTGGGCTGGGCTTGGCATCGGTCCAGGTGCAATAGTGAACGTTTAATAAATAATTTACTATTTACTAGCTTTTAACACATTGTGTAGGTAGAAGGCCAAGAGTAACTGCCCAGACCTCATGAAAAGTCATGCACGACATGATGCAGAACACTGGTGTGCACGTAAACCTGGCCATAAACATTTGTTAAAAGCCACTACAGCCCTGTTGTTAGACTAAGGCAGGCTTGTTTTAAGAGTAGTTTGGTCGAACTTATGAGGCTTTCGTGTGTGTGTGTGTGTGTGTGCTTTGCCTAACCTGCTTGTGCAGACAAAGGCTCCCTTGTTACACCTGCGATAAAACAATTCAGGTAAATGGTTAGAAAGGGGGAGTTCAGCAAACAATTAAGCTGGTACCAGATACCGACAAACAGGGAGGATATTTTAACACAGGATACCGAACGTAGAGGTGCTGGTGAAGATATTCCGTCAGACTCCCATGTGGACAAGCTGCATGAAGCAGATTTCAGTGCGTTGGGAAAATCCAGATCCAAATTTTGGATTGGGTCCAGAACTCAATTGTTTAGGCATTAGTATTTCTTAATCGGTGCAATCAGATTTCTAGGTAGCTTCAAGTACTGACTCTTGTAACACCTGCCCTTGTACTTGCCCGAAACAAGAACAGGTGGCACCCAAAGTTCAAACTGATTGAAAATGAGAAAATTCAGGTAATAAAAATGATTTAAAATTGATCCAATTTAGATATAGAAACAGGGGTCATTCCTGCCAACTAATGTCTCACCAGACATTCCGTTAACACAGAGATCACAGTGATCAGAACGGTTATAGCACTCACGCAGGTGAGGTAATAACCAATATCCAAATACATTATTGTGCTGTCCCTTCCACCCTATTGATGAAACCATGTATGTTAGCTCTCAATCTGGCACAGGGCTAAAGTCACTGGCATATCATCCGAAACAATTCCAGTCTAGTCCATCGCTTGCAGAGGTAGGGTTGAAACTGGGATGGATATTTGTCACTCAGACCAAGCTTTGGGTATCCTTCAGGCAAAAGTGAGTGAACAGATTTTACAAAAAAAAATCTAATTTAAAAAAACATTTTTTTAAATTTTAGTGTATTCGCCAATTATTTATTTTTAATTTATACTATTTAAGATTGATTTAGCTTCAGTAAAACATCCAATGTTAATTACATCACATTGAGAAAATAAAAACAGGTTATTCCTCATGTTAATTCTGCCATATTTTCTAAGCTCCTCCCATAATGAGCTCCCTCTATCCCTTATCACACTTACATTCAGACTCATCTATTGCTATTTCCTAATGTATTTTTTCATTTACTCATATCTGAGCTATCCAGTTGCTTTTTTTCCCACAGCTGTACAGTGATGTATTCACACTTGGCCTCCGTATGAGGACCCAAGCAACAATGCATGAAATGGAGCCTAATAGCAAAGGTCTGCAGGCTTCCCCAGGGCCCTAGTGTCCATCTGACTGGAAGAATAAGTAATCCAGGTGAACTGGTGTTGTTTTGTTCTCCCTCGTTACCTCCTATGATTTCCCCTCCTTCCAGTTAATCCTCTGGATCCACACAATACATCCGCTCTGAGGGGATGGCAGAACAACTTAGTTAGCAGATCTCTTCGTGGTGTATTAATGTTCTTGCTCGGTTAACGTGCAGGAAGCAGGCACAACAAATGCAGCTCTTATAGCTATGAAGAAAAATAAGCAATGAATACTATGTACTGTGCAGATTCAATCTGATTGTCATTTTTTGCTCTGCTCTCAAAAACCACAATGTGTTTGGGGGGCACTTTTACATATTTTAATCATCCTTTAAAAATAGCATGAAAAAATACAGGGGCCAAAAATCCATGGCAGCCACATCTGGACTAAGTGCCAGGATGTGACCAGTAACAATCTCCTCTGCTGTCCTTAGCGCATATTCTGGGGTCAGGGGGAGGTTCCCTCATGTCCATCCCAATGGCAGGTGCCCACATCACAGTGGGCATATCTGGGGGGTACCCACCTGCCAAAGCACACCCCAAAATGCGGTGTTGGTGCTGGGAGAGAAATGCCCCTTGGTCCCTCTGGGTGACGGGGCTGAAATGTATAAGAAAAATTTGTGAACTCTTTGGGAGTCCAGGACATAATCCAGGCCTGAATCCCCAGATGAGCGTCTCACCCCCCACGCCCCCAAGCTCCAGTCAGCTCGACAGTACCACAAGTTGCTCTCAGCATGTAGAATCGTAGAAAATTTAGGGCACAGAAGGAGGCCATTCGGCCCATTGTGTCCGCACTGGCCGAAAATGAGCCACCCAGCCTAATCCCACTTTCCAGCACTTGGTCCATAACCTTGTAGGTCACGGCACTTATAGTGTACATCTGTACCTTTTAAATGTGATGAGGGTTTCTGCCTCTATCACCCTTTCAGGCAGTGAGTTCCAGACCCCCACCATCCTCTGGGTGAAAAGATTTTTCCTCAGCTCTCCTCTCTAATCCTTCTACCAATCACTTTAAATCTATGCTCCCTGATTATTGACCTCTCTGCTAAGGGATATAGGTCCTTCCTATTCACTCTATCTAGGCCCCTCATAATTTTATACACCTCAATCAAATCACCCCTCAGCCTCCTCTGTTCTGAGGAGAAGAGCATACCAGCTGCCAATGGTCCACTGGGCCTTTGAGAGACTGGGGACGTGGGAATTCCTGGTGTTGGGAGACCCTGCCTCCAGCCCTACCATCTCCTACACCACTGGCCTTGTTTGAGGCGGGTGGAGACTCGACCCCTCACAAGACCCCACAAAGTCCCAGACATGAGGCTGGGACCCGGTCTAATTTGGGGCCCTTCTAGAACTGTCCTGCCGTAGTTACAGCAGGAGCAGGCTGGAAGGGCAGTGGATTTTTGGCCCCACGTATCTTATAAAGACGCAGCAGTTTGTCTTGAAGTTTCTGCCTCTTGCCTTTTTGAGGGACCTCTAAATCTGGACACACTCGTAACTCTGCAGGGAAATGTGCCCCCAAACCTCCTCCGTGGCTTTGATCTTATTGAACCATAACCTGCAGATCACTTGTGTAAACTGTGCCATGTCCCAGAAGTATCTTTGTGAGTTTGTCGATGTACTTCCAGAACAGAAGGATGCATCTTTGTGCAGTTATTTGAGAAACTTTTCCTTTTGCCCTTCTAAGCGGATGGTTACGGTGAATCTCTGCAGATGTGGTCCAGTATCTGGTGCCACCGCAGTGCCCAAATGTTGGTTCTATTCCTTTTCCATACGTTATTCCACGCTAGGGACAGTCGTGGGTGTAATTAGAGCACATGACGGTACTGAGGGAGTGCTGCACTGTTGGAGGCGCCGTCTTTCGGATGAGACGTTAACCCGCCTGCCCCCTCAGGTGGACGTAAAAAGATTCGATGGCACCATTTGAAGGAGAGCAGGGAAGTTCTCCCCAATGTTCTGGCCAACGTTTATCCCTCAACCAACATCACTATGAACAGATTATCTGGTCGTTATCTCATTGCTGTTAGTGGGAGCTTGCTGTGTACAAATTGTCTGCCGTGTGTCCCTACATTGCAACAGTGACTACACTTCATTGGCTGTGAAGTGCTTTGGGAGGTTGTGAACAGCGCTATATAAATGCAAGTTCGTTCTTTTTCCTGCAAAACTGTTCCACTCCTCGTCTGTAAGTTGACATTAAGAACCAGTCTAGCATTCTTGTTTAATGGATTTCTTGTTTTCTGTTGCTGCATTGATGAAACAAATGTAAGTCGCTGAAATAACCTCCTTTCTTGTATTTAACCAAAATGTCAAGCTACTATGAAGAAACATAATCAATTGTAACACTGAAGAACTCATTTTAACCACTGTTAATGGTTGAAATGGTTATTTAAAAAAAAATCAATTTCCTTTGCAGCTGTATCATCTATGTGGGTGCGGACACGTCAATCTGGAACAGGACCTGTTCCGCAAGAGGCTGACTGCCCTAAACTTCTAATTTTCACTGTCCCACTTGCTGCAGACTCTCCATGCCCTTTCCATAATAACATGGACCAGGCCTTTAGCGCACAAGGTGTGCGACGTAAAGAAAAGCATAGAGGGCTAAGGGGGAAGTTCTGCTACACGATCCTTTAATGAGAGTACAGTCCAACTCCATGTGCTAATGTTTAGTTCTTAAATCGGCAATCATACACAGCATGCTAAGTTTGAATTGTTAGTATAAAGATTGTTAAAATGTAGTAAAGTTAGCAACACCAGAATCACCCTAAATACCCCGATAATGATTTCAGCTAATACCTCTTAATTCATTTCTCCATTTATATAATTATACAGTCGAAATACTGACCACCTGCTTATTCTAAATCATTGCAACATTTTATTACACCCACACAGTGCTCAAAGTAATTTAAACCACACAGGCTTATTGCCAGCAATTCCTAAAGGTCCAGAATCAAGTTAAGGTTGATATAAAATCCCTGATAGCGTGACTTTGGCTCAGCTTTAGTTAGAGGCAATTGAATGTCTGATGGTTGACTAGATTTATATCCCATTAGGTCGTCATGTACACTGCTACTCCACGAATCCCATAATTTGGTTAAACTATACACGCATAGCAGAGGGAACCATGCAATGTTCTGATTACCCCATGAATGCGAATATATAGTTCACACGGGATTTCAGAGCTACAGAGAGCAATCTTCCAAAGATGCAGGAAAAAAAAATCTTGCCTGACTCTTTTTGTTACATAGAAAACAGCAGTAGGCCATTCAGCCCCTCGAAGCTGTACTACCATTCAATAGATCATGGCTGATCTGTACTTCAAATTCATTTACCTGCTTTTGCCCCATATCCCTTGAAACCCTTAGCCAATAAAAATCTATCATTCACAGCCTTGTAAATTTCAATTGAACCATCATTGGGAAAGAGTGTTCCAGATTTCCACTATCCTTTATGTGAAAAAGTGCTTCTTGATCTCACTTCTAAAATGGCCTAGCTTTAACTAAGATTATGTCCCCTTGTTCTGGATTCTCTCAACAGAAGGAATAGTTTCTCTGTATCTACCCTATCAAATCCCATTATCATTTTAAGCACCTTGATTAGATCACCCCTCGGCTTTGTAAAGTTAAGGGTATCCAAACCAAATTTATGCAACCTGGCCTCATAATTTAACTCTTTAAGCCCTGGTATGAGTCCGGTGAATCAGCCCTGTACCCACTTCAAGGCCAATATATTTTTCCTGAGATTGGGTGCCCAAAGCTGAATGCCCGTACTCCAGATGGGGTCTGACCAAGGCTCTGAGCAACTGAAGCATCACTTCCTCACTTTTGTATTCCAACCCCCTTGAGATAAAGGCCAGTACTTTAGCGAAATCTGACCAAACACAGTAGGTATGTCTTTCAATGTGGCAGGGTCCCTTTTATTGCCCCTCCCGAGCCCAATGAACACCCTGTGGCCATGACAAGACAAACTGCATCGGCCCTTAAACAAACAGTGCCCTCATAGCAGTAAATCCTACGTGCCAATTTTTGCAACTTCACATATCATGTATACAAAAAGGATGACAATTACACTAAATAAATATACATGTGTAAAATTTTGAAATACAATTTTAAAAAATATTTCTTGTATATTTTACTAACTTTATAACCGATTTTCTTGCTCTTGGAGGCCTGATCTGGTTTTTCGTTGCTTATTGCTGGTAATTTTGAAATACCTAAAAAGCTTCTGATTTCCCCCTCTCTGTGCTGATGGCAGAGTTGATGGCCAATAATATTTTTTCCCATGATGCTTTGATGTTAGCATCAACAGGAGTAAGACTGATTAGGGGCTGGTTGGCCATAATATGTAACTTACTTATCTTGACTTCATCTTGCCTCTATCATGATAATGGAAGCCTTTTACCAGCAGGATATGACTATATCCAAGTATTTTATGTGGCAAAATAAAAAACAAAAATGAAAAATATCACCTTTACACCAAAATAACATAAATTCTGCTGGGTGTATATTTGCATATCTTCACCACTTGTTACTGCCACAAGCTTTAAATAGAAAGAATGAACTTGTATTTATATAGCACCTTTCACATTCTCAGGCTGTGCCAAAGTACTTTACAGCCAATGAATTACTTTTGAAGTGCAGTCACTGTTGTTTTGTAGTCAACCATGACAGACAATTGGCACACAGCAAGGTCTCAGAAACAGCAGTGAGATAAGTGACCAGATAATCTGTTGTTGGTTGAGGGGTAAATGTTGGTCAGGACACTGAAGAATTTGCCTGCTCTTCTTCGAATGGTGCCGTAGGATTTTTGCGTCCGCCTAAGAGGGCAGACAGAGCAACGATTTAATGGCACCTCCAACCGTGCAGCATTCCTTCAGTGCTGCAATGGCGCGTCAGCCTGGATTATGTGAAGCCACAAGCTTCTGACTCCGAGGGGCAGATTTTCAACTTGCCGGCTGGGGTGTAAAACTGGCATCGCAGGTCGGCCGTCCGATTATAGATACTGCCCAATTTTCGTTTTCAATGATCTCAATGGAAATCAAATTCGGGCACTTTCACACCCAGGTCTGCAAGCTGTAAATCCACCCCAGAGGCAAGAGTGTGGACACTGAGCCAAGGCTGACGCCATATCATGGAACAAATAATGGAAATCAGTCACAAGTCTGCCAGTAGGAGAATCCAGTCCAATGTTTGCAGCACTGCTTTATAAATGTAATGGCGATGTACAATTGGGAATGTATTATAATGTTTCCCCATGAATGCCAGAAAGGCAGGAGCACTGTCTTGTGTTGTTTCTCCTGCAGAGCATTAGTGATTTAACAGCTGGGTCACTGCCAGCCTTCCACAAGTCCAGTTTCTGCGAGTCCCAGTTATTCCTTCCTTTTCTTCTTTGCAATTAAAAAAAAAGACTCTCAATGTATTTTTAAAAAAATCTTTTGTTATTTCGACTTCTGCACCTTAAGTAGGCCCCTTGCCTGGGGATGGGGGGGATCTGTTGCCCTCTCCCCGCTCCCCCCCGCCCCCGACTCCATTATGCACGGAGTTAAAGTAGCGGTGGGCGGGAACGCGTCAGGAACGTGACGTGAACCCGCCGACCGCCATTTTAATAACCTCCCAACCCGGTAGCGCCAGTTGGGTTGGGTGAAAAACCAGGCTGAAACTCAGAAGGCCACTGAGGGACTATTTTAAAAAGAGTTCTCAGAAGATGCGCATTCTCAAAGTACAGTAGCAGCAATTAGAATTAGAGCTACAGTTCACGCTCTTGTTATGTTTCCAAGGCTACTGGGGCTACCAACTGCCCACTTATTGAGATACCAGCATTTAAAATACATTTTGAATACCTGAAAATATCACAAACACTGCATTGGCACGGTTTCTTTCTGTTTCTCAATGCACTGTGAGCAGATCTTTTGTTCTTTTTCCTAAATAACTTTGAACAAAACAAAGGGAAACTTATGAGACTGAATTATAACATCCATGGTGTCTACTAAGTACTCCGGCCCCTGCGGTGCCCACCGGTCGCGGAGGCCCCAAGCATGCCGGTGGACACCGCATGCCCCCATCTCCAGGGGCAACCAGGTGCAGGCAGTGCCATGGAAGAGAGAGGCAGGTAGCCATGTTTGAGAGACCCGACTTGTTAATTGTATCCATAGGATTTATATCAATTAGTGTTAATTGTATTCAGGTGGTGCATATCAATTGGGGACTCTCTTGTATCCTTTTATATGAGAACTTATCTAGGGTGTGGTGTGGGTAATGTGGATCTCTGTGAATAAAGGCTTGGAAGCAACTGAAGACCAGGCTCTAGTATTCTATTCTTCACCACCTGGCTATCCAATTTATTACATGACTGACTGTTGGAATGGCTGTTCGCAGGCAGTGGATGTGGCTGATGATTCCCCTACTAAACTATGGCAATTCTTCAGATCTCGTATGTAGTGAAACAGGCAAAGTTTCTTGTTTCTATTGTAGAGTGGCCTTAGACCCTGCTAAAAGTGCACTTCTGCTGTTTTGACGGGAGCGAGGATAACCTTCAGTGGCCCCCACAGAAGGTTTGTAAGGGTCGGATTTTGTTTTGAGCGGCGAACAAATGGCGCCAGCCGTTCCGTTAGACTTGCCTTGCCCGTAGAATTTGTCTGGGGTTTTACACGGAAAGTTCCTGTAAATTCAAGATTCTTTCAGCGCGGCGCCCTCTACAGGGCATCTAGGACTTGCGTGAACAGGGCAAGCAGATGTGTACCTCCTTAACCAATCAGATTGAAGAATTATTAATGACAGCGCAGAGTCTGAACCATGAAACGTAAGTTAGAATAGTGAATTCAATGTCAAATCAGGTACAGAAAGCGAAATGAAGAGAGGGTGAGAAAGATTGAATTGAGAGAGAGAGAGAGAGAGAGAGAGTTAAAAGAGACAGAAAGAAAAAGTAAAAAAATATTTTTATTTAAATTTTTAAAAAAGATCTCCAACAATAATTAAAATCTGAAGGAATGAGACTCCACACTTTGTAAAAGTTAATTTTCAGTGCCAGAGAGGTTGTTTGGCAGTAATTAAGACTTACCACACATTAAAAGGGTACTTAGACTGGAATGGACAAGCCGTAACTTTTTGTAGCGAGTTTAGTCCGTATCTACGATGTCAGCACAGGAACTTCACGCCACAAATGGGGAGCCAAATGGCGAGATGCCGTTGTCACGCAGCTGTTGCTCTCCTTTTTTATGGGGTCAGGAGGCGCAGGAGTGATCCTCCAACCCCATTGTATCTCGGACAGCAGCCTCCAAATTTTGGCGTTCAACTGCGCATGTTGCCTTTTATTGCTAGGGGGATAGAATATAAAAACAGGGAGGTATTGCTGCAGTTATATAGGGTATTGGTGAGACCGCACCTGGAATACTGCATACAGTTTTGGTCTCCATACTTAAGAAAAGACATACTTGCTCTCGAGGCAGTACAAAGAAGGTTCACTCGGTTAATCCCGGGGATGAGGGGGCGGACATATGAGGAGAGGTTGAGTAGATTGGGACTCTACTCATTGGAGTTCAGAAGAATGAGAGGCGATCTTATTGAAACATATAAGATTGTGAAGGGTCTTGATCGGGTGGATGCAGTAAGGATGTTCCCAAAGATGGGTGAAACTAGAACTAGGGGGCATAATCTTAGAATAAGGGGCTGCTCTTTCAAAACTGAGATGAGGAGAAACTTCTTCACTCAGAGGGTGGTAGGTCTGTGGAATTTGCTGCCCCAGGAAGCTGTGGAAGCTACATCATTAGATAAATTTAAAACAGAAATAGACAGTTTCCTAGAAGTAAAGGGAATTAGGGGTTATGGGGAGCGGGCAGGAAATTGGACATGAAGCTGAGTTCGGATCGGTCAATGCCCTGTGGGTGGCGGAGAGGGCCCAGGGGCTGTGTGGCGGGGTCCTGCTCCGACTTCTTGTGTTCTTTAGATTTGTGGTTGGGATCAGATCAGCCATGATCTGATTGAATGGCGGAGCAGGCTCGAGGGGCCGATTGGCCTACTCCTGCTCCAATTTCTTATGTTCTTATGTTCTTATGTTCTCCCTGGCAGTCGCTGACTGATTTGCGTGTAAGTAATGGTGGGCGCTGTTAGCCTCGCCATTATTTTCTCAGCAATATCCGGCCCATTATGATTGCAGTATGCTGTTTGTTCCGGAGGTGAGATCACATGCGTTGTCCATGGAGGGCTCTGATTTACAACAGTCAATAAATCAGTGTGAGAGATTTCTTGTAACCAGGGCCAACTACATTTAGTCACACGTCTAATATTTACTAAACCTGCACGCCAAAACTAATCAAGATCCAAGTGACACTCCTCAATATGAATCACTTCACCCCTCAAATATGTACTATAGTGTCTAGGTACTTGACGACTCAATAATCAATCTTATGTTGACTTCAACTATTCATACTATTGAACCTGCAAAATGTTTCTTTTTATCTTGAAGCATTTATCAATGCAATGCACTGAAATTTAATCTCTTATTATAACATATAAACAAAATGCAAACATAATTATCATTGGCTTTATAAATAGAGGCATTGAGTACAAAAGCAAGGAAGTTATGCTAAACCTTTGTAAATCACTGGTTAGGCCTCAGCTAGAGTATTGCGTCCAATCTAGGCACCACACTTTAGGAAAGATGTCAAAGTCTTGGAGGGGGTGCAGAGGAGATTTACCAGAATGTACCAGTGATGAGGGACTTTGCTTATGTGGAGAGACTGGAGAAACTGAGATTGTTCTCCTTAGAGCAGAGAAGGTTAAGGGGAGATTTAATAGAGGCATTCAAAATTACGAAGGGTTTTGATAGAGTAAATAAAGAGAAACTGTTTCCAGTGGCAGAAGGATCGGTAGCCAGAAGACACAGATTTAAGGTAATTGGCAAAAGAACATGGGGGGAGATGAGGAGAAATTGTTTTAAGCAGTGAGTTGTTATGATCTGGAATGCACTGCCTGAAAGGGAGGTGGAAGCAGATTCAATAGTAACTTTCAAAAGGGAATTGGATAAATACTTGAAAAAGAAAAATTTGCAAGGCTATGGGGAAAGAGCAGGGGTGTGGGATTAATTGGATAGCTCTGTCAAAGAGCCGGCACTGGCACAATGGGCCGAATGGCCTCATTCTTTGCTGTAAGATTCTATGCTTCTACATGTAAATGCAATAGTGATTTTACGATTTTAGGTGAATCTCCCGTGGCATTGCTCGTGATATGGTTGAAGTTTGTGAGGAATGTGGTTGGAGTGAGTGAATAAGTGGTAAAGTTCCTGGAAAATTTGAGTCAGTCGGGAGTTTTAGTGTAACAAACATTTTGTATTTATGACAATATGACAGACAAGTCTCAAACATTTCATATTATAAATTGTGGGCCTGAAATTCCAATTTGTTTTGGTGCAAAAGTGATGTAATTCAGGTATAGAGGACAGCCATTTGGGCTGTTGGTTTTATAATACACATTAAATTCCGGTAGAAGTAACTGCTGGCAAGAAGAGGCGCCCACTCCCAAAGTAATGGAGGTACGCGACGGCAGGCCAGAAATTCCACCATTTACACCACAACTGCACTGACTAAAGTTAAGCGTGTAAGTTTCCTCATGACTTGACAAACCAGAAAGTGGTCGACTTCACAGGTTTTAACGGTCGACTTCACAGGTTTTAACTGTCCCCAAACTTTGGGGTGAGTTTTAACCCTACCTGCCGGGGTGGGTAGACAGTTAAAATCGGCGCTGTCTTGCCTGGATCCCACCGGCTTTAATTTTAACCTGCACTTCTGAGCCATTGGCAAAAGCATTCTCCTTAAGCTGGTGGCGTCCTTCTTTAAATATGTAGTTTCGGAGACCGATGACATAATCGAGGCCCCAGTCGCGATTTTAACTCTGAGCTGAGCGGGGAAGCCGTTGTGGTTTTCCCGCCAGGTCAAGTCAAGCGAGAAGAAGATCGGAAGCAGAAAGGATAATTCACGGCAAACTTTTTACTCTCTTTTTATGGGGTCAGGAGGCACAGGAGTGCTCCTCCAAGGAAAATTTAGACCTCCTCTGCCCCAGAGTCCCCTCTCCCCTACCGCAAGACCTCCCGCAGAGCCCCTGTGCCCATGCTTACCCGAGTGTCATGGGCTGCCAAGGAGTGCTCGAATCTCCACAGGCTGGTAGCTGCTTCTCACCCATTTCCCCTCCCGTCGACCGGCAGCATGTTAATGAGGCCTGGTGATTTCACCGTGGTCTTATTTTGCCAAGGGCGGCAATCTAACTGAAACCAGTGATCTCCTGCTGTAGGCTCATTGGAGGTTAAAATGTCCTCTCTTACTGACGTCCCAGGTCAGGTCATTGATTTTTCAGCATTGTTTCCAGGCCTGAGGGGCTAAACTGTGGGCACTTATATGTTCAGCCACCTTGAACAATGCTCCTCTGGCAAAATGGCAGGGGCGTCTTCTCCCTTCTGATGGAAATAGGATATTCTTCCTACTTCCTCCACTAAAGCCTCCAGGGCGTTATCGGAGAACCTTAAGGCTCTCTCTGTCGACTTTTTTTTTTGCCTCCCAGTCCAGAAGCAGTTGAGCTCCACGATGAGCACTTCACCTCCCCTTTTAGGAGGTGCAGACCACCAGGAACTGACGGCAGGCCCACCTAAAAACTCCCTCCCAATTATCGAGCTGCATGATTTGAGCTGACTCCTCGCCCGTCAAACGTAAATGAGTCACAAAGACGAAAAGGGATCGTGCCTTGTGCCGGCCGAGGTCATTGGGCGAGGAACGCGATTGTCTGGCCCACTTCATGCCCATTTTTGGAAGTGAGTTGAAAGATTCCCCCCCATCCCAGTATCTCTTATGGCAGCTGACATTGGTACCCATCTGTAGGGGGGAATTGGGTGCCACAGATTCGTGACCCACCACTGCAAGATGTGCTCTGTTTTTATAAAAAAAAGAATTCTAATTAAAATATATAAAAGTTTTGTCAAAGGCTTTTCTGGCTCTTGTCTATCTGCACAAGAAAAAACAGTTTTGCTCTTTGACAACAGTTACATCACATAACGAGGTAGGAAAAGGCCACTCGATTCAATTTTTCCAATAGATCATGCCTGATTCACCCTAAAGTGGACTTTTCCGATGTATTTCATTTGATAATCAATAACGGCCAATCTGAAACTCTTATCATGAAAGTAACTGAATGAAAGCTCCATCGTTTCAGTCGAATGTTGCAACATACATTCCTTCATCTCGGCCAATTCTACCCACAGATGATATATTTATGGCTGAGACCATCATGTTCCACAGATTATTTGAGACTCCAGGATCTGTCACTGGTAGTTAAGAAATAGTATTACATAAAAGCCTTACATAATGTCATTCTGTTTAACGCAGCTTACTCCCTTCTTGACCCTACCTCTAATTATAATTCCCACCTTCAAATAGATTGCAGTGTAAGGATGAGCACCATGAAGGGTGCTCCTGTCATTCTCAAGTCATATTGGTATTCAGTTACTCCTCTGTATAATTTACAAACCCACCGCACCACATGCGGTCTGTTGACTGGTAACCATTGGGGATAAATAAGCAGTATGAAGTTATAATTAGGTTCCACAGAGTACAGGAAGGGAGATGGAAATGAATACAGACTGGAGAAATGTCATACACATTTGCTCTCATGCACCACTCCATCTATTCATTCAAATGTAAACCAAAACAAATCTATTTGAAACATGTCATTTTTCATTCTGTTTGTTGATTTTGTACAATAGCTCTGTTATTAAACTGCTATTTATCTCACAGGAAACATAAATTAGCACCAAAATTTATGCTTGGAGACTTTCTTTTTGCCGTGAATGTAAATAAAACCTGAAAATTCTATGTTATGAAATTCAGTTACTTGTGCTCATTTAAAGTCTAACCTCCTTGTCCTAAACTGATGCAGTAGTGCCTCTTATCGGGGATTGTCTTGACTCGGTTTGACCGTAATGGTCATGTGGTTTCAGCCAGACAGCATTTATTATAAAGCGATTCAAATGTATTTATGTTTGCCTTTTCTGCCTAAAAGTGAAGAATTGAAAATAGGCCAGAACTCTAAGGGTGAGGCACGAAATCTGAGGCATAATTTATACCTTCACTCAGGTTTAATGAGTTTTCATCCTGTGCATGTGACTTGAATGAGTAATCCCATGTGGAAATCACAGGTGTGACTTGTACACTTTACAGCAAGCTAACCATGAAGGGTGCTCCTGTAATTCTCATATTGGTACCCAGTTACTCTCCTAAATAAACTGCATATATATTAGATTTTTGGGACATTGCTCGTAACCCACACAATCATCCCCCCCCATTGAACTTTCTGTCGTTAATATTTACCATGGTTTCTCATAAAACATAATTACATTAACAAAAATTGAACAACATAATAGTTCAGTTGATACCTTTTTCATTCACATTCTCACTAATTCAATTCTATCCTTATGCAGGGGCTGGTGGAGTGGGTGGGTAGTGGATTTCTTAATTTTACTAGAAACATCTGGTTTCATGTAATTTTTTTTTGTATTTTATAACTTCTCCATTTCCCCCTCCTTGTGTCTCCTTAACACCATGTATTTTCCTTAGTAAGAAGAGTTGTTTTCAGGAGGATGAGTAGGGAACGAGGCACAAGGTGGCTGGCCTTCTCTTTTTTTTTCTCCCTTCCCTTTCTGTGAGAACCTACTTGACCTTGGCTTGTCACCTCCCTAGGGTGGCATGGCTAAGGTCTGGATGGACCATGTGAGGAACATCATCCAACTCCTCTATGGAATGGTTAATTGCTGCTCTAACATGGTGCGCAATGTATTGTCTCTCTCTCTACATTTCCTCGCAAACCATTTTTAGTTCCCACCCCCTGCCCCTACCCCTTAAAGCATTTTAGTCCCTGACTGAGAAGACAGCTCCTTCAACTGCTCCAAGGCAACACAGCAAGTCCTGATCAAGTCCTTATTCCTCTGCATGAAGCTTCTCTAATGAACTTGCACTGACAGAAAGGGAAAATGTCTCGCATCCAGGAGCTGATGTACTTTGCAATAAGTCAAAATCTAAGTTTGCAGATTCCTGTAGTAAGACTACCTTGTTTGACCAAAGTGAAGTTTGAGTTTAATATCCACTCCATGTAAAATGATCCAGACTTTTCAAACTTTTCCCAGCTGCTTTTTGGGCAGTTTCTAGCTGGAAAAGTACAGGAAATATGGCAGGGAGCAGTTTTAATGGCTCCCCGGCCTCTCTTGTCTCTATTGGTGGATTTCCCACCAGAAGTGATAGCAGGTGCTCAAATAGATATATTCAAATTAAATATTAATGATGGAAATATGTCATCCAACACATTTTTTGTCATTAACCGTTGAGGTCCTGGAATTGCTACAGCAGTGAAAGACCCTTTAACATTTAAAGGACCCGATTCATAGCAATAAGTTGAAAAAACATTATGCAACAAAAAAAGTGTTTTACCCTTGGCCATGAAATGCTGCAGCACTTCCATCCCCACACTCCGGAGCTGGATGATTCGACAGGAGCGGAAATGTTCCCACCGCAATGATTAGGATTTAGCCTGACCCCAGAAGATCTGCTGGGGTCAGAACGGTGCCCCCATAACTGATCTGGCACGGATGCCCACTGGATCAGAAAATCCAGGCCCATATCCAAAGCGGTCAATGTGCACTACTGATACATGGCTATCCCTGTAAAAGCAGGAAACTTGCAGACCTGTCCGGCGACCTGTACTGGAACCAAATTTGGATATGGCAAAAAATGTGCTTCTATCTGAAACCTGCAAACTGCATAAGAACATAAGAAATAGGAGCAGGAGTAGGCCATTCGGCCCCTCGAGCCTACTCCACCATTCAATAAGATCATGGCTGATCTTCGACCTCAGTTCCACTTTCCCGCCCTATCCCCATATCCCTTGATTCCCCTAGAGTCCAAAAATCTATCTATCTCAGTCTTGAATATACTCAACGACTGAGCATCCACAGCCCTCTGGGGTGGAGAATTCCAAAGATTCACAACCCCCTGAGTGAAGGAATTCCTCCTCATCTCAGTCTTAAATGGCCGACCCCTCATCCTGAGACTATGCCCCCTAGTTCCAGACTCTCCAGCCCCGGGGGAAACAACCTCTCCGCATCTATCCTGTCAAGTCCCCTCAGAATCATATACGTTTCAATGAGATCATCTCTCATTCTTCTAAACTCCAGAGAGTATAGGCCCATTCTACTCAATCTCTCCTCACAGGACAACCCTCGCATCCCAGGAATCAATCTAGTGAACCTTTGTTGCACGGCCTCGAAGGCAAGTATTTCCTTCCTTAGGTAAGGAGACCAAAACTGTACACAGTACTCCAGGTGAGGTCTCACCAGAGCCCTATATAATTGCAGCAAGACCTCCTTACTCTTGTACTCCAACTCCCTTGCAATAAAGGCCAACATTCCATTTGCCTTCCTAATTGTTTGCTGTACCTGCATGTTAACTTCTTGTGTTTCTTGTACGAGGACACCCAAATCTCTCTCAACACCAACATTTAATAGTTTCTCAACATTTAAAAGTTATTCTGTTTTTCTATTCTTCCTACTAAAGTGAATAACCTCACATTTCCCCACATTATACTCCATCTGTCACCTTCTTGCCCACTCACTCAATCTATCTATGTCCCTTTGCAGACTCTTTGTGTCCTCTTCACAGCTTACTTTCCCAGCTAGCTTTATATCGTCAGCAAACTTGGATACATTACATTTGGCCCCTTCATCTAAGTCATTAATATAGATTGTAAATAGCTGAGGCCCAAGCACTGATCCTTGCGGCACCCCACTAGTTACAGCCTGTCAACCTGCACTATCAATTCACATTATTTAAAATTGAATTCACAGTGTTTGTAAAATGTAGCCTTTGTTTAAAAAAAATGTTTTTAAGCAAAGAAACTAACCATCACATAAAATTATAGCTAATTTAAAACATCCTTTTACTGTGAGCCTTTGCAATTGTACATGTCAGCGCTCAGTGTCAATGGCAAAAGAAATTGCAGGGGGGAAACAGACTAGAAAATGTCCATTTTGGACTCTTCGGATGTATTTTCCGTGCACCGCCTTGAGGTTCATGCTGTAAGTAATTCCTCTCTACTTTTGGCTGGCTCATCTTCTCAACAGGAAGTGCTTTTGGATAGAAATTTGCTCCCACAGTTGCATAAGTATGTCTGAACAAGAAGCAAATATGTTGTGACTTCATTTAAAATGGACGGTCGGAATGCCATTTTTTTTTTGGTGGTCAGTAATATCGCTCAGCCAACCATAGCCAAAAAGTCCAAACAATTGACTGCTGTCTTTCGTTGCCTTTTACCAGCAGGACTTAGTTGAGTAAGATCTACGTTCGTCTTAGGGACCAAAACATTCTGACAACGTATTCAAAATCTTTAACTGTCACCAAGAAAAAATTAACGATCAGAATAGTGTCCCCAAAACAGATGCCGATATTATTCAGCCTGCTATATCCTGCAGTCACTCAGGTATATGATCCTGCAAGTTGCACTCTGGAGTAGAGGACTTTAAGATGATTTAACCACTTGGCAATTGGCTTGCACTTTAATCAGTTCTAAATCCAATTAAGTCCCTTCCCAGTCACACACTATAGCCTCAATGTGCTAGACTTTCCCTTTCATAATATCGTGGAATGATATAGCACGGAAGGAGGCCATTTGGCCCATCATGCCTGTGCCTTCCTTGACTTCTGATGTCTAAAAATAGTCTTTAAAGGTCAATATTCCCTGACATTGCATCTGTATTATTTAAATCATTGGTGCTGGTATATTTCTTGATAAATGGTTAAGGCACTCTCATTTCTGAAGTTTCTTGTGTTTGTTTATGCTGTACCTCCCGTCTTCATAGATTTCTTATCCTCCTGAGTGAGTGGAGAATAACATTACCCCTTTAGGATGCTTTCATCTGCTTGCGTGAATTGTGAAAAATCGAAATCTGAAGGGCCAATCTTCAAAAGAGTACGTCTGAAGGCCTGGAGAGAGTCCAATGAGGTTAGCATGAGATGTTGCCATTTTCTGGAGTTCATGTTAACTGTTTCATTGCAGAAGCAAACTACCGCCCTAGTGCCGGAATTAGATTTTGAGGAAAGATCATTTAATTGCATTGTACAACAATTATGAAAATTCAACAAATATCATCTGTGTTTCTGTCATTTTTCACTGTACTTTTATAACACCTCTAATCTCACCGAAGGGGTTTTCTAAAAGTACAAAAATCTGGCAACTTGACCATTGCGACCGAAGCAGATCTGCCAAGACATTGCTCACAGTTATTTGGCATTTATGCTCATTCTGGTGGGTGGGGGAGTTGGGGGTGGGTCTTGCTGTGGCACAAGGAGTGTACATCACCACTGAAAGATTTTGAAAGAAGTTTGTGAGACTTTGGTTACTAAAAGATCTCCCACAGTCAGTCCTGTGCCACCTGATCTTGTGTCTTCCTTATTCTGTCCCTCTGATCTCCCTCACTCTCTGTCTCCTATATCTCTCTCTTTCTCCATTCATCTCTCTCTCTCTCCTGAGATTTTTTTAATGTCCCATGATGTGTCTATGTGATCTTTCCCCATCTCTGATATTGCTCAGTCTCTCTCTTTTGCTGGGATGGGAGGTGGCAGGAGGCAGAGGGACAGGGTGAGGGGTGGGGAGAAAGTTGCTCAGTGTCGCGGCTAATAGGTAGAATGGGGGAAACATTGAAGGATAAAAAGGCATGGGAGCTGTAGTAGAGAGGCCGTAGGAGGACGAGGGAATGGATGAGGAACAGAAAACAATGGGTACCTGGGGTGGTCCTGTCGTTCATTCATCCAGGAGGAGGTGTAAGCCATTCAGCCCCTCAAGCCTGTTCCGCCATTCAGTTAGATCATGGCTGGTCTGCATCTTAACTCCATCTTCCCGCCTTGGTTCCATAGCCCCTAATACCCTTGCTTAGCAAAAATCTATCAATCTCAGTTTTGAAATGTTCAATTGACCCCCAGCCTCAACAGCTTTTGTGGGTTGTAAACAATTTTACAACACCAAGTTATAGTCCAACAATTTTATTTGAAATTCACAAGCTTTCGGAGGCTTCCTCCTTCCTCAGGTGAATGTTGTGGAAATGAAATCCTTGAACCCTTTGCATTTATAAATCACAGAACAATACCTGGTGATTACAGATAGTCTTTCCAACTGCCCGTTGCCAAGGCAATCACAGTGTGCAGGCAGAGAGGTGTTACCTACAATGCCACCGAATATACAAACAACCAAAAAAAAAAGCTTTTGTGGGGAGAGAGTTCCAGATTTCCACCACCCTTTGTGTGAAGAAGTGCTTCCTGACATCACCCCCTGAACGTCCGAGCTCTAATTTTAAGGTTCTGCCCCCTTGTCCTGGACTCCCCCCACCAGAGGAAATAGTTTCTTCCTATCTACCCCATGAATCTGCGCTGCACCCCCTCCAAGGCCAGAATGGAATGCAGTTGCCACCATGGAAACCATTTTATTCATATTGATAACTGCCATGTGTGTGTGTATTCTGACCAAATGAACACTGTAGTCAGAAGTGATTTTGTTTCTGGAAAATGAAATGCTCAAAGATTCATTCATTTGAGTCCAAAGATCCCTGGGATTACACCTGCTCAGTAGAACGAAGGGGCTTGATAGGCGAATGGCCTCCTCTCATTGCACACTTTCTCAGCAAACCACGAATTTCAGGAAGAGGTTGAAGCTGGAATTAAAGCGAAACGCTGCAGGTAAACACTACTTGTCCTTTCAACAGGAAAAGCTCGGTGTCACCGCGAGACACTTAACGAGTACTGTCCATTCTGGGTCCTCATAAGAAGACATTGCGGATTGTCCCGTTTCACGAACATGGGGCGTATGTTCGAACGACCCTCGCTTTCCAGATCGCAATGCTCCTTTTGAGCACAAAAAACAGGGGGCTTGTTATACATAGCTAAGTACATGCAACTGACATGGCTTGTAACATGGTGGATGATGATTGACAAACTGCGGCATGTTCGTTGTGGTTTCCAAGTCATCTTCAAGGCTTGAGGAACAAAACTGTTTGTTGACCTTATTTTGCTTGTTCATTTGTAATTGCATTTTCCAATGGTCAGAGTCACGTTGAAATGCCTCATAATTTCATTCGTGAGAGATGTGATTATGACAAAAAAAATCCAATCGCGTCCTGCTACTGTCTCCTCGTAATGCGCCGCTCTACGGAGGCTACATTTAACACCTGGGTACAAAATACAAAGTCCCCCGTTCTACCAACGGATAAGTTGAGCGAGCGTTCAATGAAAGTATTCCACTGTTTCAGCAGGATGTGTCAGTATATTAAATTAGGTGGGGCAGTATTTGCCGAGCTCGAGCACATCTACTGTGTAATGAAACTGTGTGCAGAACTGAGCAGTTCGATACTTTTATCTTTCAAAAATTGCACTGGTAAAACTCTAAGGCTGATTTCTATTTACTATTAGTGGTGGCACTGATACCGAGTTGTGGCACCTGACCACAAACTTGTTCTTTTACGTGGCACGGTGCCACGATAATCAGTACCAGGATTTTAGTGTGGAAGTTTTCACTTGTATTTACTTCCGGCGTAGGCTAAGAGTGTATTTGGAGATTGTGGCCAAGGAGTAACGAGCACCAAAGCTTTGCTAAGTCATGGGCCAAATCTCCAAATAAAAGAAAAGCAGCCAAATGACCAGCGAGGACATGAATTCATTCTCTTTCTTTTGTTCTGTAACACAATGAGATTTAGTCCTTTCAATGCTGTGTCCAAGATTCTTAACATGTGTCTGATGTCAGTTCTTCCTCCAAAAGACCTGAGACACTTTTGTCATATCTTAATGAGAAACATTTTAATTGACTTTTTCCACCCTCCCTCCTTTCCTCCCCTCCCTCCTTTCCTCCTAACCTCCCCTCCTTCCTTTCCTCCTATCCTCCCCTCCTTCCTTTCCTCCCCTCCCTCCTTCCTTTTTCCCCCTCCCTCCTTTTCCACCCTCCTTTTTTCCCCCTCCATCCTTTTTTCCCCCTCCCTCCTTTTTTCCCCCTCCCTCCTTTTTCCCCCCCCCCTCCTTTTTTCCCCATCCCTCCTTTTATCCCCCTCCCTCCTTTTTTCCCCCTCCCTCCTCGTCCTTCCCCCCTCCCTCCTCGTCCTTCCCCCCCCTCCCTCCTCGTCCTTCCTCCCGTACCTCCACATAGGCCAAGTGGCAAACTTCAGGGGCTCCACAAGAAATACTAATCAAAAGTCATTTTGTTGGTGCAATGGGGCTAAATATAAATTGCACCATTATACATCTCACAAAACCAGTTTACCCCATCGCCCCAACTGATGGATAATACTCCGTGACTGTGTTGGATCATGAAGGACCTGCTTCAATTCATGCTGTATATTCACCCCACTCCACTCTGAATTGATCCCATGATGTGACATAATCGCACCTCAAGGCAATTATACTTTAGCACAACAACTCCACCAATATCAGAAAGCCCACTGTTTATATGAAGCAAATTAAGCTTGTGCTATCAGAGCCACGGCATAAAATGAATTGTAATTTTAAAAAAAAACTTCAGTGCGGCTCTGTTTTTTGTTTTGTATTGTAGAAACGCCGTCACTAACTATAAAGTAACCATGGGCCATTCTGTATTTATCAACACTCTTGTGTTCTCTGCCATTGGAAACAATGGAAGCACACGCAGGACACAAACCTGCCGTACATACTGACCGGTCAATATGACTTTCACATGCGCAGTAGTGCTCCAATTGTTTACAACAGCAGAAAAGAGCACAGACTGAACTCACGAAGAAGGTCAAACAATAAGATCAAAGAGCCCCACTAAAAATGTGGTAAAATATGAAAAAAAAATCAATATGTTTTTCCTTTTTCTATTTTTAATTTAAGACAAATACCTACCAGTAAAATCACTGCTTCTCTTGACCGACCAATGATATGTCTTTGCTGTGTGAAAAGGTTTTTTATTTCATATCGTGGCAAACTTGTGATTTTATGGTTTGAAATTTTAAGAAAAAAAAATGATCAAATGAAATGCTGTTTTTTCTTGTAAGTGCTATTGTTGATAGAAATGCTACTGATTTGTCTGGAGGTGCTGACTTATGTTCACAGAGTCTTGTCTAGGATTCCTCTGAAGATACAGAAAATATTCAGTGGGCCAAAATTCCTACTTCATTGGATCCATTTCAAAAGGGCGATGCATGATCGGAGTGAAGAATAACTTCAGTACGCACAAATTAACTTGAACAATCCTAAAACTGAACCAAGCTCTGTGATCAGTGCATTTTAGGAGTGGGGTATGTTTCCAAAAAGATTTCCCTCCATTTCCTGGTTGACAAATATTGAAGGTGACAAAACGCCATCTTTTGCCTCTGATACTTTTTCATTGCTAGCCAGGTGTATCTCGCCGCTACTTATTACTGAATTTTTCCCATCTCCCCCTCCTGAATGTGTTTGCTCCCTGCTGAGGGATAGTTTCACAGGGCCTGGCTGTTCTCTGGTCTTTATCTAAGTGGCCATTGCTCTGGCATGAGCATTGGCCTCAGAGAGGGTACACTCCTGCCTTAACTGGACATCCACACATTAGCCCTTCCAGCAGGGATCACTAAATAACAATCAGGAGCCGGAACCATCTCTGATTTTTCCCTCTATAACCCAGGGCAATGAGGCACCCTCACCACCGCCTTGCCAACTCAGCACAGACAGGGATAGATTGGACTCTCCTGTTGTGTTTAGTTGAGCAACTCACTTCCCTAACTAGAGGGGGCACAGGGCTAATCTATTCAAAGGTATTAACATCTTGTAGTGTTATTCATCCTTTCCAACAGACATGATTAGAAATATTTTTTTTATCTCAAAATACAAGTCACACAAAATGAATCAATCCATCAGAAGTTTAATTATGAAAAGTCCGTGGGATTAGAAAACTGTTCCATTTGCAGTAATGTTTGGATATGTTTAGAGTTCATCATTAATTTGGAGTTAAAGCTCTTGTTGGAATGGATGACCCATTGGGGGTTAACACACGAGGGCGAGTTTTATAACTTCGCTCATCTGGTGGGGAGCCTCACCCACTGGTAGCACATATTGCCCACAGTTTTCCGGCCGTTAAATGGATTTGTAAAATGTCCTCCAGGATCTTTTTAGCTCTGGGATCTAGGTTTGAACCGAGCCCGTAATGATGGGGCGACATTGTCCCCTGGTGCCCAGCTGTTGGGGTCTCGAGCCAGCTGCTGGTGCGCATGGGTCAGAGTTATACCTTATGAGCCATAGGTGACACAACTGATTAAAATTAGCCGAGCAAGGACTTTTGAGCCAATCTTTAGGCGGATTCCTGATCGCATTGGGCTTTGTTTACTTTAGGAACATGCAGCAGACCGTTCTGAAGCAACAGAATGTAAAATCTCACCCATTTTAGTTTAAAAAAGAAACCATGGTGTCCATGATACACAAAGTCAAGGCCCAACATCGACAAGCATTCTTTCCATTACAAATGTCAATTGATCCAGAGCTGTATGTAGTGTAGTATTACATTAAAAACAGGGTTGGTGCAAGGAAGCAGATGTTGGGCTCTCTTGTAATGTTCCTGTACACAGGGATAAATGTAATGCTCATTATCCCGTTTAAGCCGTAGTCTGCCTGCGAGCTTCTGCAGCCTGTAATCACCGTCTTTGTGTTGAGTTTTAAACAATGATACAATGATTTTCATTCTTGTCATAATTTCTGGGCCCTCCCTCCCACCCCCCAAGCTCTAACATCCAGTCCCTTCAAAACACCCCTTACTTACAAACTACAATTGCGAAGAGTTAGTAGAAGAAAAGTCAGTAACATATTTAATGAGGTCTGGTTGCCAAGCAGTCAAGGAGCACTGGAGAATGAGAAGAACTGATTTTTAAAAAATATTTTTCTTTATTTCTCTTCAAAATGATGGATATAAACAAGAACGGTTCAGTGATTCCAGAGTCCAGGCTACCAGTAATGACATCATGTTCCACTGTGTTATCCTATTAAAGTAAATGGGACCATCTGTGTTTACTGTGAATTTCAGCATTCCTGAATGTAGGAGCACCATATATTTTCCCATTATTTGCCAAAAAAGCTGGCGCACCCTATTACGAAATCAAGAGAGGGTTCGGGGTTGTGCGACGGGATCTGGCTACAGATATACCCTGATGTCCGCAATCATTTATTTCCTCCTTCCTAAACTGTGTTTCAGCCGTTGCATTATCGACTTCTGCCACACAGACTTTCATATCCGCTATCTCCGAAGGGTTAAACTGCCAAGCTTGCTCTGTTATTGTCTGAATGAAAACAGATCATACTGTGTTGACTGCCTCAAGAAACATGCTTTTGTACGGGATCCGTTTTCAAGTTACGGCAGGATCCCATTAGGCGCAGTTAAAGTCGGGGATTAGGCTGGATGGCTCTTTTTCGGCCGGCACAGACACGATGGGCTGAACGGCCTCCTTCTGTGCCGTAAATTTCTATGAAGTCTGAAAATTCCACCAAATTAGGGGGAGATTTGATAGAGGTGTTCAAAATCGTGAAGGGTTTTGATCGAGTAGATAGGGAGAAACCGTTTCCAGTGGCAGAAGAGCCGGTAACCAGAGGACACAGATTTAAGGTAATTGGCAAAAGAACCAGAGGCGACATGAGGAAAGCAATTTTGACGCAGCGAGTTGTTATGATCTGGAATGCGCTGCCTGAAAGGGCGGTGGAAGCAGATTCAATAGTAACTTTCAAAAGAGAATTGGATAAATACTTGAAAGGGGAAAAATTTGCAGGGTTATGGGGAAAGAGTAGGGGAGTGGGACCAATTGGAAAGCTCTTTCAAAGAGCCGGCACAGGCACGGTGGACCGAATGGTGTCCTTCTGTGCCGTATCATTGATTCTATGAAGTCCTAGCCCAGACCAGCTGATCTGTTGACCTGGTTTGTACTAATATCAATTGAATTCTAAAGTAAGGACAATATCCATGATGGATGTTGCATTCTATCCCTAGATGGCTGTCCCTTGCAGCAAGTTTTGCATGATATGGTTTGCCTTGTGGTGTTGATAGTTCACACATACCTGCTTGTTTTTTTTTGCCGTATCGCCTTACGTTTAAAGAACTATTCCTATATCCTTAACTGCTTGCAGACCTCAAACACGTCTGCTCAGGAAAGTCCAGCAACAAAACGCGTCTGATGATCTTTCTGAATATTGATCATTTCAGTGGAAACAAAAGATATTTTAGGCCAGTGTGCGGACAAGAGGGAAAAGGGAACGATTTTTTAAAAAATAAATCAAAATACAGAAACAGAAAAGGCTGGAGACACTCAGGCAGCATCTATGGAGAAACAGAAGTCAGTCAGGCCACGTTTCAGGTCTTGAGGCCCTCCCTCAGGACTGGAACGCACACACGTGCACGCACACATCCACACACAGGTACATACGCAGATTCACATGCACACTACTCAAGCAAAACAACGTGAGATTGGATTGAACACAAGAGGTGGCTCTTCACTGAATGACCCTCGAACTCTTGAGGCAGAACAGAGACAAGTATTCACCAGCAAGATATCGCTGGAGTCCTTGTAACACACGTTTGTGACTTGCAGCACTGAAGTAAATCTTACAGTAATGTTAAAGGTGTTGTGCTTCCTATTCTGTAGTAATAATATTGATCACATTCATTTGTAGAAGAGTATATGGAGATTTAGAAACCAGGTAAGATCCTCATCAGTCTAGTATAGTCCATATAAAAATAGTAAACTGAAGGGTTATCCCATAATGAGTCTACCTGTAATCTTTTACATTGTACCTTTGTCAGGCTGCCCATTCTATCAAACAGCTCTTGCACGTGTGTGCATTCCAGTCCTGAGGAAGGGCCTCAAAACCTGAAACGTGGCCTGACTGACTTCTGCTTCTCCACAGATGCTGCCTGACCTGCTGAGTGTCTCCAGCCTTTTCTGTTTTTGTTTTCAGCTCTTAACTAATGATGATGATGATGATGGAGTAATGCACAATAATAATCAGCCAAGTTCTTATCCCATTAGAGTCCAGTATTTAGGATGTCGGGAGAAACATGGCAACCAAGAGATTACCATTCCTACCCCATACTGCATCACCTCTGAACCAAAGTGAATGGTCACTTGGACAAACAGAATAAAGCCCCTTCCCCCTATTGGATCAACACCCACCAGATGCCCACCTCTAACACTCTGAGTAGAACTTGGGCCGATCGCAGTGTTTCAATAAAGGAACTCATAAGTAAGCCTGGCGAATGGCAGAAAAAAAAGCAAACTAGCCCTGCTCGAGGCTGATTTCTCCAGAGAATGATGGGAAAGGCCAATGCATCTGCCATTGGTTACAGAAGTGGGCAGCAACGGCAGGGGTCAATGGGTTCTCAGACACATGACCATTTGCAGCTTCCCCTCCCTGTCCCAAAAGAGACACTTCTTCCTGATTCAGCAGCACCTCAGGTGCTGAGGTTCCTCCACAATGAAATGGTTATATAAATCTGCCAAGAGAAAATTAAAAACACATTGGTAAGTAATATGGAAGCAGTCCATTCGGTTTATTGTTCTGCCTAATGCGATTATTAATTTTGAGTAATCTGAGCGGTCGATGTTGCAATACATCCTTGTCTTCTCTTTGTTGTTGGAGCGATGTCAGCTCCTTTGGCTTTCTACCCTGATGTATTAATGACTGTAACTCCTTTAATGCTGTGCTCTCTATCTTTGTTTACCACACAGTTTTACACTTTTCTATTATGGATTACTAGGAATATCACCAAACTATCTTCCATGACCTATAAACAAACTGCTGCTTTGAAAGTAAGACACAATGTTAACCTCATTTCTTTTCAAATTTCCTGCTGTTGGCAGGCTATTTTACCGCAGGGGAAAGAGTGGGGAGGGGGGTGGACATTAGAGTCAGCATCTGCACTAGATAGTGATCAGCAGCAGGATCTTTTTTTCTGTCCTTCCTTAACCTGAGTCGTTTGTACCAGTCCAATGTCACCCTGGTTAAGCTAACTTAGAAAAGACAAAGATCAACCAGGAGTCTTCCTTATCCCTATTGGCTCAGTATTTGCACCAAAACTGGGAATTTTCCCACTAAGCCAAGGGGTAGCAGGGGTCTTGTCTTCATGGGCTATATAGATGCATTCAACGAAACCTTGGGAGCCACACATTAAGTTGAGATCAGTGTTCCCGTTAATTTGCATATGTCTCAATCACTGATAATTGATGGCCGACTTTAACCCCCCCCCCCCCCCCCACCGATGGGGATGTGCCGTATGGGAGTTAAAATCGCGGCAGTGCAGTGCTCACCTTACCCACGTCGAGCTCATGCCATTTTAATGTGTGTATTTTGGACCAGCCGGGTGAGGGCCTCATTGACTTGCAAAAGTCGGGGTCCGATGATGTCATTCAGACCCCGACGCGATTTTGACCTTGTGTCACGCGTTTGGCACCTGGTGCCAGTCTTGCGAGGAACACCAGGTGCCAAGAAGCAGCAGGGCCCGATGAGGGCCAAGATGGTAGGCGTTTTTTTTTTAAGGTTTCCTTGGAAGGAGCAGGAGTGCTCCTCCAACTCCCACAAGGATTAAGTTACGGACTTCAAGGGTTAAGTTACGAGGAGAGATTACACAAATTGGGGTTGTATTCTCTAGAGTTTCGAAGGTTAAGGGGTGATCTGATCGAAGTTTATAAGATATTAAGGGGAACAGATAGGGTGGATAGAGAGAAACTATTTCCGCTGATTGGGGATTTTAGGACGAGGGGGCACAGACTAAAAATTAGAGCCAGACCTTTCAGGAGCGAGATTAGAAAACATTTCTACACACAAACGGTGGTAGAAGTTTGGAACTCTCTTCCGCAAACGGAAATTGATACCAGCTCAATTGCTAAATTTAAATGTGAGATAGATAGCTTTTTGGCAACCAAAGGTATTAAGGGATATGGGCCAAAGGCAGGTATATGGAGTTAGATCACAGATCAGCCATGATCTTATCAAATGGCAGAGCAGGCACGAGGGGCTGAATGGCCTACTCCTGTTCCTATGTTCCTAAGGAAACCTTGGGCCTTTCCTGTACCAGGCTTCAAACTCCCCACCCCGTGTCTGGCTCCCCGAGCCACTCACCCGACCACTAGGTATTGTTCCCACGGATCCCCGGTGGCGGTGTCCTGCCACACTCGTTCTGCTCCCGTCCACCAGTCTCCATATCATTCCCGCAGGGTTCAGGCAGGAGTTGGGCCTCTGCTATGGAATGGGGCCCAGGAGTTAAAATGGCCCGGGCCTCATTTTGTTGAGCTGGGACAAGCCAGTCGCTCGATCAACCGGCCCCTGCACAAACCTCTTCATCTTGAGTTACTAGAATGATTCCAGGGATGAGGGGCTTTATTTACGTGGATAAGCTGGAGAAGCTGAGGTTGTTCTCTTTGGAACAGAGAAGGTTGAGAGGAGATTTGATAGAGGTTTTCAAAATCATCAAGGGTCCAGACAGAGTAGATAGAGAGAAACTGTTCCCGTTGGTGGAGGGGTCAAGAACCAGAGGACATAGATTTAAGGTGATCGGCAAAAGAACCAAGGGTGACATGAGGAAAAACTTTTTTACCCAGCGAGTGGTTAGGATCTGGAATGCACTTCCTGAGGGGGTGGTGGAGGCCGATTCAATCATGGCCTTTGAACTGGATAAATACTTGAAAGGAAAAAATTTGCAGGGCTAGGGGGATAGGGCGAGGGAGTGGGACGAGTTGGATTGCTCTTGCATAGAGCCAGCACGGACTCCATGGGCCGAATGGCCTCCTTCCCTGCTGTAACCTTTCCATGACTCTATGATTCTCTGCTCTAACTGTCGTGGGAAAGCAAACACGGGCCGAGAAATTGGTTTTGCACCATGAAAATCGGTATGTGTGAGTGGTGGGCCTGGAACACGGGTGCTTGAAGATGCTGGCCTGAGGCTCGCTCCTAGTTAGGCCTCGGGCCTCATGTAAATAAAACCGGCCGGTCGCGAACTGCAATCGGGTGTCCCGTTACAGCTCACCAGTTGGGACCTTTGCAACGTTGGCTAGTTGGAACACCGAGCTGGCCCATTGATAGATCCTGGGGAGCGGTGGGGGGGTTTATGGGAGGGCCCATCCCGGGCCTGCTCCTCCTGGTTCCACATTAAGCTAAATGATTAAAAAACATTCCTTGCCTTTTCATCAGCGGCCTCCCCTGGCCCCTTTAAAGACCGCTGGTTAGGCCGCAGAAGATCATGGAGCTCGCCCTGTGTACACTCCTCCCAGTTTGTGCTGAATTGAGGAGCGGAGTCGTAAAACAGGCGTTAGGCCCCTGATTAGAATATTCAAGGGGCCCAAAGCCTCTTTTAGGCAGGCGCCTTGGACTTTGCTTCCAAATTTGCAGCTGGCGTATCGGGGGAATTGGGGATACTGCCACCCGAAATTCATCCCCCCCCCCCGATCATGTGGGGGCAATTTCTCCCCCATAGTTACAGGACAGTGTTTATTTACTGCAAACTGATGTAACAGGTCACATGATCCAGTGGACTAGATTTTCTGCCCTGAAAATGAATGAAAAATATTTGGGCACCTGACTTAGAAAGAAGCTCCTAAATATACCTTCAATACTGCTGTGCTAGGTGCCTTTTTAAATCAATTTATATCTGTGTTTGGTGTAGGTACTTCTGAAAGTCTCTTCCATCCAGTCGGCTTTCTCTGCCGATATGTGTATTTTGGTGTTGTGACCCCAGGAGTTCCAGAACCAAGAATTCAACGTGAGGTCATCCACTTTGGATCAAAAAAGGATAGAACAGGGTACTTTCTAAATGGTAAAAAGTTAAACACAGTGGATGTCCAAAGGGACTTAGGGGTTCAGGTACATAGACCATTGAAGTGTCATGAACAGGTGCAGAAAATAATCAAGAAGGCAAATGGAATGCTGGCCTTTATATCTAGAGAACAAAGGGGCAGAAGTTATGCTGCAGCGATACAAAACCCTGGTTAGACCGCACCTGGAGTACTGTGAGCAGTTCTGGGCACCGCACCTTCGGAAGGACATATTGGCCTTGGAGGGAGTGCAGTGTAGGTTTACTAGAATGATACCCGGACTTCAAGGGTTAAGTTACAAGGAGAGATTACACAAATTGGGGTTGTATTCTCTGGAGTTTCGAAGGTTAAGGGGTGATCTGATCGAAGTTTATAAAATATTTAGGGGAACAGATAGGGTGGATAGAGAGAAACTATTTCCGCTGGTTGGGGATTCTAGGAGAAGGGGGCACAGTCTAAAAATTAGAGCCAGACCTTTCAGGAGCGAGATTAGAAAACATTTCTAAACACAAAGGATGGTAGAAGTTTGGAACTCTCTTCCGCAAACGGCAATTGATACCAGCTCAATTGCTAAATTTAACTCTGCGATAGATAGCTTTATGGCAACCAAAGGTATGAAGGGATATGGGCCAAAGGCAGGTATATGGAGTTAGATCACAGATCAGCCATGATCTTATCAAATGGCAGAGCAGGCACGAGGGGCTGAATGGCCTACTCCTGTTCCTATGTACTTCAAGTCAGTATTGTACTAAAACGATGATGGTTCACCAGAGATTAAGATGAGGTAGCCTTTGATTAAATTTAATGACATTAATAGGAGACTGTCAGTAGCAAAAAAACCCCATTGGTTTGTGGTTTTGAATATCGAAACTAAGGGTGATTCTCCCAGCAGGGACATCCTGGGAAATCATAAACTGGGGGCGCTGGATCGAGTTCAAATCGGTTCAATACTATTCTGTGACATTTCAAGTAACAGTTCCCACATTAGAGACCAAATAATTTAAAACCATAAATGTTAGAGATTTGAAATCCAAACACAAGATGCTGGAAATACAGCCAGTATCTGAAAGAGAGAGGTCGGTTAACACTTCAGGTGAAACCCCTTCACCGTCATTCCAAAGGCCGTGCTGAAATAATTCTTCCCTGTGAGGCTTCACTGCATCCGGTGAACGAGCAGCTACATTTCGCAGTAATGTCCATAGTCCATGTTGGTGAGAAGTGCAACATCGCGATCCCATGACCCTGAAATTACGTCCTGCGCACCATCGCACAAATACCAACACAGTTAGTTGTCTGATAATTCCCCTCTCTGCAAGTTTAGTGGAGCCGTGACCCATTTAGAATAAATGACTTAACGGAGAGAGGAATTCATTAGCCTTCATGTGCTAGTATCCTACAACTTATTTCTATATTTACCCCCCGCCCCCCCACACACATGCCTCAATAGACTCGCTGTATCTACTTGTCTCAGTTGACTCATAAGTGAGCTATAACTCATACGTTTTAGTGCTCAGTGAAGGTTCATCACTTTAAAATATCCACTGAGGAAAAATGCATTGAAGAATATTCACAAATATATTGTAAAGACAACTTAGCTGAAATAAGAAATTTGTAAAAGGTCTATTGGCAATGTTTGAAGTGAGACAGTGTGATATACCATTAAATCAATGCTGTAAATCTGAAGAGCCCTTTGATTATACAGACTGAAGGTTAAACTCACCAGAACCTATAACACTGTTATTTTCCTATAACTTCTTCATAACTTCTATTATGAAGTTATTCCAGTTAAGCTCGCTTTCCTGAATATAATGGTTTGTGCACTTGCAATACTGACCTCCCTGGGTTTTCACCCATCACCCAGATGGAACCCAGTGATGAAGCGGAGAGTTCAGTGTCACAAATACGCAAAGTTCTACATTGATAAATCTATCCCTGCTGTCAATAATGAACTGAGCAAGCAACACATTTGTCAGTACAGGCAGTTTTTGTTAATGATGATCATGATAATAATTGAGCCGTGGCTGTGAGGCACTGTAGCTTTTAATATTGTACAGACTGTATTTACATCGCGTCTACAGCACGGAAACAGGCCATTTGGCCCATCTGGTCTATGCTGGCCTTTATGCTCCTCCACAAGCCTCCTTGCATCCCACTTCATCCTTCTATTAATTTGCCAAAAATTCCCTTAGTCTCCTCTAATATTCAAACATGAATCCGGTACTTGAGCAATTTCAAGTCACAGCTGTAAGAATAATAGATGCAACTGCCAAAGAGGAAGAGAAATTTGTATACAATGGCACATGTGGGTGAAAAGAAATGTGTAGCACAGATTCGCTCGCAGGCCTGTGACCATATGTCTGTCAGGGGCGGGGAGGTGTGGGGAGCGGCAGATGATTCTCTGTTGGTTGTTTTTGGAAGTCACGTGGCCAATGGAGAGTTTCTCCTCCTGCTGCCCTGCACCGCAGACTAGCAGCTGTCGAACCAATGACACGGGTGAGACGTCAGGCCAATCCAAGCCAACGTTAAACAAAACAAGACAAAGTGCTCTCCACGCAATGCTTTTCCACTCACAAAGGGCGTGTGTGCCTTTTTAAAAAAAAAAAATCAATTAATTTAATGACCGTGAATAGTGTAAAGCTGGCCCCTTTTGTTAGCCTAGTATGTGTTGCAGCAATGAGACACAAGCTTTGAGAACATTCAATGCCTCTTCAGACAATCCCATAGTCTCCGGTCATCTGTTCCACAGTGCTTGCAAGGTCCATAGCTACAATACAATGTCCATCTTTGTGCATGTAACTGTCTGCGATTGATTCTGATGCTTACTCTATATGAACAAAATTCATGCACCATATTATATTAAGAAAAGTAAAAAGTCGACTGAGCTTCTGATAACTCTGTCCCTTGCCACAGTCAGCTTTTGTTCATTAATTCATGCAACAGAGCCACAGCCGGGTACATTGTAAAGCAGAGCTATCATGACATCAGTGACGTAGCAGCAACCAGTAACATAACATCACTTTAGACACTGCGGCTATTTACGCAAAATCACTCAGAGTCAACTCTCTGTTTTTTTTTTAGTTAAGTTTATTGAGTGGATCTTTGATACTAGCGTTTAGCTCAGGGAATCAAATTAAGCAGAGCTGGGAGTGGGGAGTAGAAGAGCAAAGGAGAAACTGGGGATATCTCACAGTGTAGATTCATTAGGATGACACCAGGGTTCAGAGACCATAGGGGAGACTTGAGACGCTGGGACTGTTTCTAGTGGAGCAGCGAAGAGGAGATTTAATGGAACTTTTTTAAATTATGAAGGGTTTCGATAGGGTGAACAGTGAAGGACAATTGCCTCTATTTTGGGAGTTAGTGACGAGAGGTCGTCAGGTTAAAATTGTCACTAAGAGAGAGGGAGGAGCGAGGTTAGGAGAAATTACTTTGCGCAGAAAGCTATTGGAGCTTTGCCGCAGTGAGTAGTCGAGGCAGAGGCCATTGCCACTTCTAACTGAGGAGTAGCTAAAACATTTGAAGCAGAGGAAGTGAGGGGGCGGTGGGGAGAGAGCAGGGCAGTGGGATTAGTTTCGGATAAGACACGATGTGGGGTGGAATTTAACTTCGGCAGAGGGGTAACGCGGGTGGTGGTGGATTGGCTGCTCGTTTTGCACCTGGCATTGACTGGACGAGGTTGCGTTATGCGTTTAATGCGACGGGCGGTCGATCCACTAGCACGTGTTTTGTGCCCCACCCGAAGTCGAATTTCATCCTCACGGGTCAAATTGTCTCTATGCCTCTAATTGCGAAGGTTCTACGTGTTAGTTAGAGGCCCGTTATGTTGCTCATTTTATGTCACTTCTCATTGGTGCACAATGTTGGTTATGCTGCTGGTGTGCAGTGGCCCAAATTGAATTTAGACAGGTGGTGTGAGACCATATAGAGGAGATACTCCACATGTTTTTTTGGCTTTACAACATGGCTTGACAAGGGGACATAACCTTAAAATCAGAGCCAGGCCATTCAGGAGAGAAGATGGGAAACATTTCTTCACACAAAGGGTGGTAGAATTGTGGAACTCTCTCCCACAAAAAGGCAATAGACGCTAGCTCAATTAATAATTTTATTTCTGAGATCGATAGATTTTTGCTAGCCAAAGGTATTAAGGGATATCGAGCCAAGGCGGGTGGATGGAATTAGGATGCAGATCAGCCATGATCTCATTGAATGGTGGAACAGGCTCGAGGGGCTGAAAGGCCTACTCCTGTTCCTATGCACAATTACTGTATAACTGCAACCAAAGCGGATCAAATTCTTCCATTAGCTCATCCACGAGCCTTATGTTATTTCTAATTGTTTTCGTGTTAGTAGCGAGCTGTTTCACCAGCTCTTTGCCCACATTAAAATTTAACAGATGTTTGGACGCTGGTTACTGGAGCTCTGCAGGTGCATCCTTGCACATCTGGAGCTCCACTTTCCTTTAAATAAAGGGCAACGCAAAGGAGACGGTATAGCTCAGGTCCACTGGCTCCACATTACTCTAAACAGGTACGGGTCTCAAACGTCTACATGCATTATAATGGCACAGTCACGTTGTCAAAGGCTGTTCAAGTTTATTGGTGAAATAAAGAAGGGAGGCAGAAGAACCAGGGAGGAGATGAGGAGAATTTGTTCCTGACAGGGCGGTGGAAGCAGATTCAATAATAGCTTTCAAAAGGGAATTGGATAAATACTCGAAGGGGAAAAAATTGCAGGGCTACGGGGAAAGAGCAGGGGAGTGGGATTAATTGGATAGCTCTTTTAAAGAGCCGGCCACAGGCACGATGGGCCAAATGGCCTCCTTCTGTGCTGTATCATTCCATGAAGGGATATGTGTAGTTGTGTTGTTGTTTGTAAGTGTGCTTCATTTCTATCGTGTCAACAAATCCTGGTAATTATTGTTAAGCTAGATTCTGGTCATAGCAGTTGTTTTCTGGCTTCAGGTATTGGGGTTACATCGAGTCTACAACACGGTAACAGGCCATTCGGCCCAACTGGTACATGCCGGTATTTATGCTCCACACAAGCCTCCTCTTTTCCCCTACTTTCATCCAACCCTATCAACATACCCTTCTATTCCTTTCTCCCTCGTGTGCTTATTGCGTTCAGCCCAATACAGGACCCTGTCCTGAGCTTAACTTAATACAGTTTGTATTATCATTAGTTATCTGTAAAGCTCAAGGGGGAAGCCAAGCTACTTGCTAAGAAATACAGATTGTGTGATTTGTTCGGTTATATAGCTTCGCTTTATATACATCTACGCTATTTGCCTCAGCTACTCCTTGTGGTAGGGAGTTCCACATTCTAACCACTCTCTGGGTAAAGAAGTTTCTCCTGAATTTCCTATTGGATTTACTAGTGACTATCTTATATTTATGGCCCCTAGTTTTCGTCTTCCCCCATGAGTGGAAACATTTTCTCTACATATACCCTACAAAACCCTTTCATAATCTTAAAGACCTCTTTCAGGTCACCCCTCAGCCTTATCTTTTCGAGAGAAACTGTTCAGCCTGTTTTTGTTTAGCTATGTTCCCAGGTCAGGACTGCAGATTGTAAAACCAGGTCTTCATGCCTGTTCACAAGGTTCCAAATTTTACAGTGGTGGTGGTGGAAATGAAATATTTCTCTGAGGCCACAGTCCCATCCAGCAAAAGTCTCATTGCTGTTGAAAATACCAGGCAAATACATACTAATTAGTCTCACACTGAATCTTCTGATTTGGGAGATCTTCTGATCTTATAAAAGGAAAAAAAAGAAAGACTTGCAATTATTCAGTGCCTTTCACACCCTCGGGACATCCCAGTGAAGTACTTTTGAAGTGTAGTCACTGATGTAATGTAGGAAACGTGGCAGCCAATTTGCACACAGCAAGCTCCCACAAACAGTAATGTGATAATGACTGGATAATCTGTTTTTAGTGATGTTGGTTGAGGGGCAAATATTGGCCCAGGACATTGAGAAGCCTATGGAATGTGGCTCCAGTGACTTTTACAGTGGAATCCCAAAATCAGTCCTCAGAAGTGAGGACATTCAAGCTCTAACAACAAAGTATTAGCTAAAAGCACATTGATTCTTCTATTTTACCGCCAAATTGCGATTGCCATACAAATATCTCCACTAACAAGACCAACTCATTACCGTAGTATCTTCTTCAAAGAGGTCAAATCGGTTTTCATTTGCACTCTGTATTCACCTGACGAAGGAGCAAAGCTCCGAAAGCTTGTGATTTCAAATAAAGCTGTTGGACTATAACCAGGTGTTGTGCGACTCCTTACATTTGTCCACCCCAGTCCATCACCGGCATCTCCACATCATATTTATTCCTTGTAAACAATCACAGATACAGAATCTTAGGTCAATACAAACAAACCTGAAGACATCCCTTACGTAGACAAGGTAACGGAATCTCTGCTGGTAGATTAGGTTCCTGAATTACGAATATTTCAACCCTCGAGCTTTCTAAGTAACTGCTCACTATTTTGATGTACAATGTTGATAAAAACGTATGGAAAAGTTTGGGGACCACCGTGCTTTTCTCAATGCCTCAGGCATAACATATCTGCATTTCCTATAAAATCAGGACTTTTAAAAAGAAAGACAGATCCGATTGTGCGTGTCTCGATACGTGAATTTGCGAGTCTGTTATCTTTGTACAACCAATAGTGTGTTTTGTTCAACAGCAGTCGACCTCAGTGAATAACTAGAGACTGGATTCAGTGCCTTGTCTGCTTTGAATGCAATCCTGCACCAAAGTTGTAACTGATTAATTAAACACCAATTAATGAAGAGAGCAAAATCACTGGATAATGAATGGGTAAAGTGGAGTACGGCTGGCAGGGTGAACAGGTCAATCCTCTCACCCTGTCCCTCACTCAATCTGTTCACCTATTTACGAACCCGGGAAGAAGAATTGTTCCTCAGAATTAATTATTTTACTCTCTATGTGCAGCAGGTGTTAGGACCTCTGGGAATCTCTCACACCATCGCTAATAGGCCCTGAATGAAGCCGCATTGACACTGGGGACATGCACTGGAGGGGATTTATTGAGTTCACAGATAGCTAAACGTAGCTGAATATTTTGCACAGTTGTAAGTGTCATAAACTTAAAAAAAGAAAGACTTGCATTTATATAGCGCCTTTCACGACCTCAGGACGTCTCAAAGTTCTTTACAGCCAATTAAGTACTTTTTGAAGAGTAGTAATGTAGGAAACGTTAAATGCATGTATGAAATCCCTGAACTTTATTTTAAAACAAATGGACTTTTTATAAGGCTCACCCCTAATTTTTAACAGTTTTGAAAGTTGGTGGTACATCTTATCTTGGGATAGATTTTAACTGTTAGGCAGTTGACCGGCCACCCCGATAGTGTCGGTGGGCGGTCCGGTCCATTTTGAGGGCCTGGCTTCATCACTCTGCTGCCCGTGGGTGCTAAATGTGCTCGATGGCCCCTGGTCGACAGCTCCAGGTCACTGGCTCCAGGCTGGCGCAATACCGGGCAACCCAGAGGCCTACCCAGCTGGCAGTGAGGTAGGTCTTGTGAGGGGCGCGGGGGTCGCAAAAAGGGGGAACCCAGGATTACAGCAGCTTCCTGGCCCCATAAAAATAATTTTACACTTTATCCTTTTTCGTCCTCTTCAGCTGTACCACCAGATAAAACTGGGCATAGCACATGTTCCATCCAATTATCTCTCAAATTGGCCGCCAGGGTTCTATAAAAAGAAAGACTTGCATTTATATAGCGCCTTTCACGACCTCAGGATGTCCCAAAGCAATTTACAGCCAATAAAGTAGTTTTGAGTAGTCACTGTTGTAATATCGGAAACAGGGCAGATAATTTGAGCACAGCAAGATCCCACAAACAGCAATGTGATAATCTGTTTTAGTGATGTTGGTTGAGGGATAAATATTGGCCCGGACACCGGGGAGAACTCCCCTGCTCTAATTCGAATACTGCCGTGGGATCTTATACGTCCATCTGAGAGGGTAGACGGGGCCTCAGTTTAACATCTCATCCGAAAGACGGCACCTCCGACAGTGCAGCACTCCCTCGGTACTGCACTGGAGAGTCAGCCTGCATTATGTGCTCAAGTCTGTGGAGTGGGACTCTGAACCCACAATCTTCTGATTCAGAGACAAGAATGCTACCTGCTGAGCCACAATCTATATCAAAGGACCCTGATTTGCATATTGAAAGGGCTTACTACCTGAAAGAGGCTGCAGCTCTGACCACCCCAGTGGTAGGCCCCTTTCAGGACGGCCTCCGTTGGATTGGGAGCAGGAACTCTGATTTTCCCCCCGCCCCCCGAACCTGCAATTTTCGTGGTACTGCTGCCCAGTTTCCACCTGAGCAGAGCCAGTGAAAACCCTCCCCCTTAGTCTTTCTTTTACACATATGTGCTTTTGGAGAGTGGGTCAGATAATTGGATTTAGGTAAAAGAATTATTTGGTTACGTTAATATAGCCGGAGAATTAACATCAAATATTCAGGCCAACAAAGCTTGGTGTGGTGGCAGAGGAAATGGGCAGTGGAAGATAGCATAAAGCAATGGTGACACATGTCAAGGAAGTGGCCTTACATAGGCTCGTAGAATGATAAAGCACGGAAGGAGGCCATTCGGCCCATTATGCCTGTGCCAGCTCTTTGAAAGAGCTATCCAATTAGTCCCACTCTCCCCTGCTCTTTCCCCATAGCCCTGCAAATTTTTCCCCTTCAAGCAATTTATCCAATTCCCTTTTGAAAGTTATTGTTGAATCTGCTTTCATCACGTACATGTGAACTAAGGTCGACAAAGGTAGTTTCCTCCTGTAACCGGAGGTCAGCAGAAATTTGCTAATGTTTTATGCTTGTCAGACTGTGGCGCTGGTAAATCGAACTCCCAAATCTCCCTTGGATGATAATGCAGGCCTGGTACACAGTGCAAGTCAGTGCTAAAATAGGGGCCCTTCTGATAATAGTGTCAACTACAACCGCAACATGAGCCTCATCCGTTGCATCGAGTTGCAATCCCACCTTCGGGTTTTTAATCGTAGCATCTCTCCAAGCCGAAGGCAATGGGAGCATCGTGCTGCAGATTAATACCTGCAGCGACCTTGGCTGAATCAGTCACAGGGGGAAGATAAAACGAACACATCTTGTTAACCTTCCTGCGTTTCCCCATCTGATACCCTCGGATGCCTGAATTGTTTTTGCACCAATGACAGTGCATGCTGACATCTGCGTCCCTGTGAGAAACAGAAGGCGTGCCAATCCATAAATTATATCGCTTCCAAAGCCCACAAAAAAAAAACACAAGGGCAGAATTTGTTTTTTGCCGATTCATCCGAGCCCCCAGCCAGACTTTATGCGTTTGCATATCTTTCCTATTTGGTCAACCATTCCCTGAACTGGCTACTTCTGGCTACTACACATATGGTGTACGCATTATTTACTACAAAACAAAGGGCGTCTCATTTAATTATGTCAACATGTCATGTGTAAAACTGTAGCCCTGTGTGAGCGTGTCCCATCATGCTGTGAGCTGCCGTTACTATTTCATCTGGACCGCATTATCACACCGCCAAAAGAACTGATATCTGAGCATTAGTAAGATATTTAACTTCCATTCAGTCCAAGGCCTAAGTGAACGCTGACAAATCTCTACATCTATGATTCTGGCAGCCTTTAAGACGGTTCCATATATTAAGTTAATGGAGGCGCACTTAAAGGTGATAGATAAACAAGAATACCGATATGCTGAGGTAATTATGTTAATTTATTCGTTATCTGTTGGTCCTCCTTATGCACCATGTCTGACAACCTCTTCTGTAAATGGCCCCATCGGCTGAGAAGCAGCTTCCCGGGCTATTAACGGCCTGAGTTAAATAGCCTTCTGTCTCTGACTGAGGAACAGGCACTAGGACAAGGTATCAGTGGTGACGGTTGCCCCTGAAACTGTACTCCAGCGAGCGTCTTGAGAAGACGATGGGAGAAAACTGAAGCAAAAAAGGCTTTCAATCAGTTTGTAAGTTGTAAACGTGTACATTTCTTTTTTTTAAAAAAAAAAGAGCATTCCATTGTTTTCTTTGTACCTCAGCAAGAAATTGTTTATAATGCTACCAGTCGTGTGGCGGTGAGATAGAAGGACAATTAAACCAGCGTTAAGTTTTTGCCTCATTTAATAAGCAAGAAACATTACAGATCAACCTTACGCATTATAATTTCACTTCCTATCCCCCATTTTTTTCTACATAAGGTTATAGAACAATCGAGTACAGCATCAATAACCTGATGTGGAGAGAAAGAGTACAGTGATCTGTTTTCTGACTCTTTATCCACAATGATCAAGATTTAGGATAATAAAATATTGGCCTGTCATTAACGTGCCCTTCATTTTTTCATAGTTTGCTCAGAACACGCACAACATTTTATTGAACACAGATGTAATTGTTGTCCTAAGGCAGATCACGTTGTGTAAAGGGGTTGTAAATAGTTTATAGGAAGTGCTGTCAGCTGAGTGGGAAACACGGTTGCAGAGACTATATTATTAGCCATTGAAATATTCCTTCCTTTGATGCTCAGCAGTCAATTGAACCCATTTGCCTCATTCTCCCCATGATTACAAGGGGATCACTGTGTCGTTTAACCCTAAAGAGCCTGTCATTCTAAGTGACCTATTTAAAAGCACCGCAGCTCTGTGTAAATTTACACTTCCTTCTTTCCGTCCCCCCTCCCGCCCCCAGGGTTAAGAAGAGTTCATCGGTAAAGCATAAATCTACAAAAGCAATGTCCTACATCATGTTTGCTAATTGGTACAGATCGCCATATGTTTTAATGTTGCTTGCTGTTCACTGTAACTTTTGCCTGAGGTGGGCAAACGAAAAGAAATTTAGAGGGAGAATTACACCCACAGGTCTAATAAAAAGCACAATGGCCTAGAAATTCGTAGGCCAGCATGAAGCGGACACCAGGAGCGATCGGCGCACTTGGACCAGGTAGGCCCGAGGCGCACCCGATATTGGGCCTCGGGCCTCATTCGCACGAGACCGGATTTCAATTTTGGGCTACTGTGTCGTCGGCAGAGGCCCTCTGGGTAGGTCCTGGAAAAGCAGGGTTGGTGGGGGGAGCGATCGTGAGGAGGGGGGCAATGGAGAGTGGGAGGGGCAATTGGGTGAGGTGGGGGGTGGTTGGCAGAGGGAGAGGGGGCAATCGGGCGGGAGGGGCCAAGCGGGGATTTGGCAACAGTCTTTGGAGGTGCTGGGAGCAGCTCGCGCCTCCTGGCTCAACAATCAGATAAGTGCATTTAAAAAAAAAACGCCTTTTTGGTGGTAGCCATCGGTGGTCCCTTTAAGATCAGCTGGTTAGGCCGGATGTAGACTATGTTTTCCTGAACCCAGCCCACCCTGGCACCGGCTGCGTTCAGGGCAGTCCACTTTTGCAAGGTGGGGGGGCCCTCAATCAAGAGTGAGGAGGCCTAACACCTGCTTCACTCACGGGCTCTGGCCGCCTCTTTTTCTACCTTTACCAATATGGCGGACGGTGCACTTCCGGTGTGGAATGAGCCCCGCCCACCATATTGGATGCTTAGGTGCCCATTTTGCGCCTGAAAGACGGGTGCGGCACATTCGAAACTCTAGGCCAGTGAGTGGTATCTGTGGTCATCTTCCTGCCAGATGTTTTTGTTCTTAGTGTGGCATTCCAGCTGTGTACTGCCATGATGCTTCTGCTCTTGTCTGTTCTCGATGCAGACTCAGCTGCAGAAGATCCCACTCTGACTTCTGCAAACATCTGCCTAATCGGGATAAAATGCAGAATCTTTGTTAGATATAAATTTCATTTTCTGTGTCAGTATTCGACACGGTTGCCTGTTTTCTCACTGATAACCACCACAAATACATTTTTTTTTAAAGCCAAAACTTAAATATCTGTTTTCGGGGAGGGGCGAGGGAAGGGGGTGTTGCTAAGAATATTTTTTGGGAAGGGGAGAGAGAATACCCAGAACTGCCATGTGTCATCTTTTGTTCCAAACACATTTTTGTGCAGCAGTGGGCCTGTTTCAAAAAAAAGTTGCTTTATCACAAGTGTTTGGTAAGGAAGCAGCAGCGATGTGCTAACTATAATTAGATTAACTTTTTTTTTCTCTTCTATTCCCTCATATTACACCATTCAAAACATTTTGATCCAAAAAGTACATCCCTCAGCGACAGTTGCGCTAGGGAGAGAAGAAGGACCCACAATTTACTGACATTATGAACCCCCCTGTCCCCCCCGAGCCCTAGATGTTGTCTCACAGAGTCATTTAAATATTAATATTGTGACACTTAATATCATGGCTCAAGTAACAGAGCATTTATGCCACAGTGCAGAGTGGCCTGTCTCACACCATGTTTGTGCCAGCATTAAAGTCACACTCCAAGTCACACACCATCCCGACTTGAAAATATATCGCCGTTCCTTCATCGTCGCTGGGTCAAAATCCTGGAACTCCCTTCCTAACAGCACTGTGGGAGAACCTTCACCACACGGACTGCAGCGGTTCAAGAAGGCGGCTCACCACCACCTTCTCAAGGGGCAATTAGGGATGGGCAATAAATGCCGGCCTCGCCAGCGACGCCCACATCCCATGGACGAACAAAAAAAAAATTCACTGAAAACATACAATTCCGTTCCTTTTACATCATTCCTTATCTTAAGGAAATCCTCTTGAGTGCGGCGTTTTGGAGTCTCCACCAGACATCTTACCAGGGCAAAAGAATGCTTACATTAGGAATTGCTCTTATCAGGAATTTACCTTTCTAGTGCAAATTGACTTCAGACCTATTGCTTTGAAATGGAGAAAGCGAAAATGGCCATTTTGTACAAGGGACAGCGAAAAAAAAACTCCTGTCAAATCAGTAACGCGACAGCTCACCCAGAGAAGTCCAGCGTCCTTGGTCCATCGCGATCTGCGCTGTGGGTCTGCGGGTAAACATGTGCTGCTATTAGCTCGCTTACACCACGGACACATTTTGCCTCCGAACCAAGCAAATTCAGCTTTGCGTCAATGCACACTGTTTACCATTGAGTCGGTTACACCACACAAGATAGTCTTACACCACCTTAGCTTCACACCTGCTGCAATATAACTGCAACCAGGTGCGAAGCCAAGTCAGTATGTTTTAGGGTCACTTTAAATTCAACTTGTTAGGTTTTAAATGCAAGGGACTGACAATCGCAGCAGTGATCTCCTAATGTTGAGACCTGTAAACCTGTGGCTTAATGCTTCTGTTTCTTTAGTCTTCTTCACAAGGAAACCTCTTTTGGCTCTTTAAGTAGAGTCACAAACATGATACTGAGATTCTTGAGTGTGCCACTGTCCCACATGCTGTGTGGGAAATGAGGTTACGTGGGTGGGAACGTGCAGTCACAGTCTGCTCTCTTCCGGGGTGGCAGACTTGCCAAGACTGAAGAGACTCATAGATGGCAGCCACGTGCACATCTGGCAAGCAGGTTCCTGCTCCTTCTTGCCACCACCATTTGTCCCTCCAAATATACGCACTCTGTCTCAACTGGTGCAACTACCTCATGCTCACTAACGTACCCTCTGGGACACGTAGAATCACACGGAATGTACAGCGCCCCGAAACAGGCCATTTGGCCCAACCGTTTATGCTCCACACGAGCCTCCTCCCTCCCTACTTCATCTCGCCCTATCAGCGTATCCTTCTATTCCTTTCTCCTTCATGTGTTTAGCTAGCTTCCCCTTAAATGCATCATGACATAAGACATAAGAAATAGGAGCAGGAGTAGGCCTCTCGAGCCTGCTCCACCATTCAATAAGATCATGGCTGATCTTCGACCTCAACTCCACTTTCCCGCCCGATCCCCATATCCCTTGATTCCCATAGTGTCCAAAAATCTGTCGATCTCAGCCTTGAATATGCTCAACAACTGAGGTAGAGAATTCCAAAGATCCACAACCCTCTGAGTGAAGAGATTTTTCCTCATCTCAGTCCTAAATGACTGCCGCCTTACCTTGACACTATGACCCCTAGTTCTAGACTCTCCAACCAGGGCAAACAGCCTCTCAGTATCTGCCCTGTCAAGCCCTGGAAGAATTTTACACATTTCAATGAGATCACTTTTCATTCTTCTAAATTCCAGAGAATATAGGCCCATTCTACTCCAATCCATGTCATTGTGCAGTTGCTTGTAAACTTCTGTGGCAGGGCTGCAAGGTACCGTCTTGCTGTGGGCCAATGGGAGTACTGGCAGGCTGCTTTCCCAGGCCTATAATGACAGGACAGAGACAAATGTTGGAACACTGGCTGAAAGGGATACTTTCATACAGAGTTCACATTACAAGATGCTGTTATATGCTGTCTGCATGGTTGTGTGTAGACTGTGTGAGAAGGAGAACAAGATATAAGAGCAGGATGGCTCTAGGCTTCAATTTGGGGCAGGTCACTGCTTCAACTTTCCCGACTACTTCCATTCACTGATATGCCAAGATGTCCAATAACAACAGCAACTTGCATTTATATAGCACCTTTAACGCAGTAAAACATCCCAAGGTGCTTCACAGGAGCCATGAAACAAAATTTGATACTGCCACATAAGGAGATATTAGGACAGGTGACCAAAAGCTTAAGTTTTAAGGAGAATCTTAAAGGAGGAGAGAGAGGCGGAGAGGTTTAGGGAGGGAATTCCAGAGCTTAAGGCCTAGGTGGCTGAAAGCACGGCCGCCAATGGTGGAGCGATGAAAATCGGGGATGCGCAATAGGCCAGAATTGGAGGAGCGCAGAGATTTCGGAGGGTTGTAAGGCTGAAGGAGTTTAGAGATAGGGAGGGGCGAGTCCATGGAGGGATTTGAAAACAAGGATGAGAATTTTAAAACCGAGGGGTTCCCGGATCGGGAGCCAATGGACGTCAGTGAGCACAGGGTGGACCCCTCCGAGACCGTCATGGACCTGTGATTTGTGAACCTGTACCCAGTTGGGACTTTTTCCCTTACAATTTGTGCCATCTTGTCGCGCCCAGCAGAACCGTAGACTTGAGATGTAAGAATGAGCAAGTGGACAGTGACAGACAATTGGTCAATCTGCAAGGCCAATGCAAGGGTCAACTAGTGATCCGACAGCCAGGTTGTGCTACGATGATTTGATGTGTGAAGCTCCTTTAATGTAAATGCAATGTTCTTCATAAGGGAACCTCTTTATGCTCTTTAAATAGAGTCATAGACACGACACTGAGATTCTTGAGTGTGTCACTGCACCACATGCTGTGTGTGAAATGAGGCCAGGCTGTATGTGGGTGGAAACAGGCAGCCACAGACTACTCTCGTCTCCCTCTTCCCCCCACAGACACACGCAGATGGAAAATTGAGGGATTACTTTCCTTGGATTTAATTTTGGGTGATTTTTTTTGTTTCTTTTTTCTCTTCTCTTCTGTAGGCAATGGGGGTACAATGTGTGAGCCCAGACAGTGAGTGTCGGGATGCTGTTCGACCGTGGAGCGAGGGGGGGCAGCATCACAGCAGAGGCCATTCCTGCCCCTCACTTGATGTCCACATACACTCATGTTTCATCAGTGGCCACTAAGTAGTGATCAGGAGTGGGAACAGGCAATCAGAGTCCAGTTACATTCATGTGTAATGTAAATGGTGCAATGCTACCTGTCACGTTGTACTATAGCCATAGATTTGGTTTCATTGTACTGGGTTTAGCTACTAACTTACACACTTTTGGCAGAGTGGTTGGACCTGTATGAAGTATGCACACCAAATGACCAAAGAAACGCAGATTTGCTGCCGCATTTCCCGACATTACAACAGTGACCAAGCTATTTCATTGCCAGCTGTGGCTCAGTGGGCAGCACTCTCAGCTCTGGGTCAGAAGGTTGTGGGTTCAAGTCCCACTGCAGCGACTCGAGCACAAAATCCAGGCTGACACTTCCAGTGCAATACTGAGGGAGTGCTGCACTGTCAGAGGTGCCGCTTTTCAGATGAGATGTTAAACTGAGGCCCCATCAGCCCTCTCAGGTGGATGTAAAAAGATCATATGGCACTATTCAAAGCAAGATGCAGGGGAGTTCTCCCTGGTGTCCTGGCCAATATTTATCCCTCAACCAACATCACTAAAACAGATTATCTGTTCATTATCACATTGCTGTTTGTGGGACCTTGCTGTGTGCAAATTGGCTGCTGCGTTTCCTACATTCCAACAGTGACTGTACTTTATTGGCTGTGAAGTGCTTTGGGACGTCCTGAGGATGGGAAAGGCGCTATATAAATGCAAGTCTTTAATACTCTGAAGACAACTACATATTTTTCAGTTTTCTCATATATCCTAACCTATTTTTTCTTAAAAGAGCAGTTGTGCCTCAATGTGAGTTGATCCAATTCGATGCAGGTTTGGATTGAACTGAAGAGACCCAAATTGGTGCAATTAAAATTAGTTTAATTAACTTGATTTCAAAAAGAAAACCGTGAATGGTGGAAATCTGAACATACGAAAATGACGGGCAGGGATAGACCAGCTGGTGCGTCAAGCCTGTCCCACACCATGATATCTAGAGCATCATGACCAAACGTTTCCTCCCTTCCTCCCTCACCGCTCCTCCCCCTTCCCCAGCCCCCGCCAACCAACAATAGCCATGTAATCTCCTGGGATAGCCAAAGATAACAGGGGAAAAAAATAATCTGTAAAGTTTCTCTCCGAACCCCCTCAGCTGATGGAAACCAGTCCAGGCGATCACACTGACTATGCCTGTGTTGACTGTTAAACCAGTTATCTTTTATATTGTGTGGTCTCTGCCCCAGCCAAGAACCAGTCCAGCTCCCTTTTGAAGGCTTGCAGAGAGTCAGCACACACCACACCAGCCGGCAACACATTCCAGAGGCTCACTACTCTCTGGGAAAAGAAGATCAGCCGAGCATCCAGCCTTTTCCTACTCCTGCGTGGTTTAAACGCACGATCCCCTGGTCCTCAAGGACTTCAAGGGTTAAGTTACGAGGAGAGATTACACAAATTGGGGTTGTATTCTCTAGAGTTTAGAAGGTTAAGGGGTGATCTGCTCGAAGTTTATAAGATATTAAGGGGAACGGATAGGGTGGATAGAGAGAAACTATTTCCGCTGGTTGGGGATTCTAGGAGTAGGGGGCACAGTCTAAAAATTAAAACCAGACCTTTCAGGAGCGAGATTAGAAAACATTTCTACACACAAAGGGTGGTAGAAGTTTGGAACTCTCTTCCGCAAACGGAAATTGATACTAGCTCAATTGCTAAATTTAAATGTGAGATAGATAGCTTTTTGGCAACCAAAGGTATTAAGGGATATGGGCCAAAGGCAGGTATATGGAGCTAGATCACAGATCAGCCATGATCTTATCAAATGGCAGAGCAGGCACGAGGGGCTGAATGGCCTACTCCTGTTCCTATGTTTCTATGTTCCTCCCCAATCTGTCAAACTGAAATAATCTATCAATGGGTACACAATCCAATCATAGTTTCATTATTTTATGGACTTCTATCAGGTCTTCTCTAAATCTATGCTGCTCTAGAGTAAATAGACCAATATCTATAAGTCTATCTGAGCAACTAAGATTCTTCAATCATTCTTGTGGGTTTTCTCTGAACCTTATCCAAGGCTATTATTTCACCCACCGTGTGAAGGGGTCAATAACAACACAAAATGCTGGAAACACACAGCAGGTTTTTCAGTATCTAAAAAGAAGGGGAACATTTTTAAAAAAAATCTCTTTTCAGATGCTCACGAGCCTGCTGCGCATTTCCGGCACTTTCTATTTATATTTCATTAGTTTTGATTTCGGGTTTGGATCTGGCTTCCTGCCTAAAATCATCGGCAGATACAGACTTCTCCAGAAAAAGAAAGTTATGAGCACTAACAAGTTGTTCTCTATACGCTTCCCACAGTGGTATATATTACCAAGATCAAACAGTAATGAAGTATGTTAAACTTGTATAGAAATTTGGTTAGACCACACTTGAAGTACTGTGCACAGTTCTGGTCTCCATATTATAATTATAAAAAGGATATAGAGGCATTGGAGAAGGTGCAAAAAAGATTCACTAGGACGATATCAGAACTGAGAGGATATACTTATCAGGAAAGGCTGAACAGGCTGGGGCTCTTTTCTCCAGAAAAGAGAAGGCTGAAGATAATGAGAAGGTTTGATAGGGTAGACGTAGAGAAAATGTTTCCACTTGCGGGAGAGTCCAAAACTAGAGGTCATAAATTTAAGCTAGTCACGAATAAATCCAATAGGGAATTCAGGAGAAACTTCTTTACCCAGAGAGTGGTGAGAATGTGGAACTCGCTACCACAAGGAGTAGTTGAGGCAAATAACAGAGATACATTTAAGGGGTAGCTAGATAAGCACATGAGGGAGAAAGGATTGGAAGGATATGCTGATAGGGTTAGATGAAGAGGGGTGGGAGGAGGCTTATGTGGAGCATAAACGCCGGCATAGACCAGTTGGGCCGAATGGCCTGTTTCTGTGCTGTAAACTCGATGTAACTTGATATTCAGCACTGACACATCACCTGCGATTGCGGTGTGCTCTGGGGGAAGGGCCACACTCCTTGGTTTTGCTGTTACGATAAATTGCAGGGATACTGCGACACTTATGACTTTGCTGAAGTGTATATACCTTTCTTGGTTACTTGTTATTTTAGCGACAGAGGGGATAGTGGTGTTCTCGTCACTACAGCGCACAGAGGCTCAGACTATGTGATTAACTGAATCAGCTCTGTACACAGCATGTTACAGGAAGAGGGATTACATGGCATACTAGCAAAAATATTATTGTTAATAGAGTCATGTGGTCAGGCAGAGGGGATTTTACTGGGATATAACATATGGCAAGTTACTGCGTTTTTTTTCATAGAAAGCATTTATTATATGATTAAAATAACTGAGGAGGCAATATTGGCAAAAGTAGAGAAAGTTCTGATTGGTTGGATCAGTCTCTGTGAAATTGAGAAGAATGTTGGTTTGAGAGTGCAGCGTTCCGTTCTCACGAATGGAGCTGTCAAATTCAGATTAATTTCATCAGTCGAGAGACAGTCAGCATTAATATGAGGGTTTCCAGTTAATAGGTTAATGTCACACTGAGGCTGTCACTTCACTAAAATAGACTTTCCAAAATGTAAAAACACATCTTCGCCGATAGGCCGTAATATAAGCATTTAAAAAAAAACACCCTGGTTCAAGCTTTTTGACAGCAATAATAATTGAAGAATTGGCGGGCCCGGTTTTTGGTTTGGAGCCTGAATCTAGCAGGGGTGGGCAGAGTGATGGCACTCCCCCATCTGGTGACCTCAGCGGACGGCTCAAACCAGTTTGATGGTCGAGCCTCATTTAGATTTGACAGGCCAGCTGCCAGGGCAATCTCGCTGCTCGTTGGGCAGCACACCATATGGGCGGGCTGGGGAATCTGGTGGTCCTGTCGTTTCTTAAAGGGGAGGTGATTTTTTTTTCTAGTGGTGGTTTGTGGGAGGAGCGTTTATATGTAAGCTGCAGGAAGAATATGGACAGCCAAGACACCCTGTTTTTACGATGCTGCTGTGTTGGTTTTGACGGAGGGTGTGAGGGCCAGGAAGGAGGTCCCCTTTCCTTCTTATGGTGGACAGGTCCCCGTCTGCAGTTTCATACACAGGACCTGCTTGCAGTGCAGGAAGAAATTCAATGATCTTACCAGGACAGCCAAAGTAAGAGTTTTATCTTCATATTTTATATGAATGGAGCTTTGCAACACCACACTTACCCCCAGCCAGTCCTTCCATCCCCCACTGCACATTCCTCTCCTCCAATCACCATGCAACACCGCTTCCCGCTTCCTTCTGCTTACAAACACATCCTCAACAGCTGCTACTGCCCTCAAAACTGGCACAAACAACAGTCTGCTTTTATCTGGTTAGCACTGGAATAAATTTCACTGATCGGGAAACGTCTTCCACATTTCCTACTGTATTCACTTTCTTTCAGACAACCACCTCCCCCTCTCGCACAGAATCATAAAATGATACAGCACAGATGGAGGCCATTCAGCCCGCTGTGCGTGTGCCAGCTCTTTGAACGAGCTATCCAAATAGTCCCAGCCCCCCCTGCCCTTTCCCCATGGCCCTGCAAATTTTCCCTTTTGGACATTACCAATGAATCTGCTTCCCCACCACCCTTTCAGGCAGTGCATTCCAACTTGCTGCTTCTCCCTGTCAGGATGCGCACTAGATATGAAGCTGAATCGCAAATCTTCACAATCCTCTCGCAGGATACACACTAGCCCACCCCCCAATTCTTCCTGTAGGTCAAGCTGACAAACAATCATAGGGAGATGACTAGAACCGGGGGGGTGGGGGAGGTGCAGTCGTGCTGCCAGCATTCTCTCCAATGCAGGATGCTGCCATCTTCGTGATTGGCAGAGGGAGTGCATGCAGCATTGCAGATGGCGAGGGTGGAGAACCAATGCAGCGGGCTGTTGGGCTACTTCCCTTTCTTTTTTCTCCTTTCCTCATCATGCAGTGATCAATCATGCAATACAGACAGACAGCATGGCAACCTCGGGGCTGCACTGTGCTGCCAGTTTTCAGGTACTGCTTACTCTTCCTATTATGTGCCGACCCTCGTCGATCTCCCCGTTCTCTGGGTCCATTCAATGACTCGGGCCCTGCAGCCCGTGAAGTTGCACCATCAGTCCTTCAGATCTTCCCGAGCACCAGCTCAGAGATTGGTACCACCGGGATCTATATAACACGCCAGAGGGGTCTGCACAGGGTGATTGACACAGCACAAAATAGATTTTTCCTGATTTACCTTATTAATTAAAACAGGCTTCTACCAGGAAAAGAACTTTCTTAATTTATATACATTACATTGACCCAAGATCGCAGAATATCAAGCTCAGTGGCCAAAATTGCCTCAGTGGTCATCCATCTAGGCCGGACTTATTAATTATTGAGGTGAGCCACCAGTGCTTCTTAAAAAGATATTGGCTGTTAATATAATAGATATGAAAATCTCTAATTGTTTATTAATTTGGCACTTTTACATTGCATTAAAGCAGAGTTCAGTAAAATTAATCTTCATGAGAGTGCAATGTGATATCAATCTTGTAAAAAGAATTCTATATATTTTTAATCAATGAATTTAAACCAAAAATGTTTCTGTTGTCATCGGAATGCAATTGTAAGTTTGAATACATCAAGCTAGCCCAGATGGACCATGAAGGATAGATGAGGCCATGGAAGTGGTACATTAGGCCATGGAAGTGGAAGTAGGCATTAACCTAGCAGTAAACACTCTCAGCTTAACACTTTTTAGAATGCTAAATGCATTAATAAAGTTTAAAAACATTTTCAAAGCCAAAATAACAAGAAAAGCTCAAAAGGAGAAATGCTGCATTTTTAAAAAAAAATATTGTCACCGATCCTGTTTGGTATTTGTCTTATTCTGACAGAGAGGTCCTGTAATGTTAAAGATCTACGAACAGGGAAACAAATGCAGAGTAGCAAGGAGTTTACTCCAGTCTGAACTTTGGAAACAGGCCTAATCCCCTGCTGGATGACTCACTGGAAACACTATCACCTAAATTCACTTTCCAAGTCTCTGGGGAGAAATGCATCTTTCAGAAATTGAATTGTTATATGGTGTCTACCCCCCTCTCAACTCCTGCTAAACCTGGACTCGGTAGCATCTGGCTTCTGAACTGACCTCATTCCCAATCTCCAGAGCCATATCACTTATTTTTAAATCTAATAACCCCCTCCGAGGGTGTCCGATCTGTCGGTGGCTGAATTACCATTAAGTGCTTGAACTGATGTTTTCTGACTTTTGTGAATTAGTCTTCATTTGTGACCATAATTTGTCACCCGCACATATGATTTAAGGTCAAAGGTGAAGTTTCCTAGTACCTTCAGGTTCCCTGGGACTCTAGGCAATATTAATATGCGTCATTGGTGCTTTGATCATTTTGCTGCGCTCGTTAACCCTTCCAGCGCTAAATGAGCACGAGAGCGAGGAGAAAAATGTCAGCCTTGGGTACAGATTTTCAGTTTGACCGTCTCTGATCCCGGCTGTTAAACAGGAAACCAATCCTAAAGTCAGGGTAACTGGTCCAGGTGAGAACATAGGTCGGCCTTAGGGACTTTTTTAATCGTCCCCTTGAACCCTGGACCCTTGGCTGCACTGAAGCAGGCACCCACCCGCCTTGGTCATTTTTTTTTCTTCTTGAGCCGATTTGTAAGCAGAAGTAATACTGTTCAATCTTAACTCTGCCAAGAAAGTATTTATTTCCCTTAGCGAGGAGTAGCAGAGAATATGTCTTACCTCCTGTATGTGCTGCTGTAATGTAGAACACCAGCAACTGTGGGTGGCCATGCTGTGGGCTGCGTCCTAGTAAACAATTAACGCTAGCCATAACCCTGATTGTAATCCTTACTGAATTGAAGAGTCTCCCTACACACTAAAACTCTGAACTGAGCTGATTAAAGTCCAACTGAAACCCGACTCAACCTAACCAGCTAAGATTGAAGCCTGTTTCAAATTTTTTTTACCCAGCACCGCCCTCAAGTACTGGTGTTCAGATGTTCAAAGATGTACTTTTTTTTATTGTTTTGCAGAAAGGGATATTGGATACACTTCCTATTCACTGCTGAAGATGAAAACTAAACATTCCAGCAGAGAGTTAAACCATAGCCCAGCCCAGTCTACTTCTGCGTGCCTTCCTTTATGTGCTGTTGGTGCAGAAGGATCTAATTTGCGTCTTTTTATCAGATTTCATAGCTTATGTTGGAATTGTGAGTATTTGATCTTTTATAATTGTCGTCACCACCATTTAGTTAATGGAGAGTAAAATCGGGCAGCACCTCCCAAACCCGCGACCTCTACCACCTAGAAGGACAAGAGCAGCAGGCACATGGGAACAACACCACCTGCACGTTCCCCTCCAAGTCACACACCATCCTGACTTGGAAATATATCGCCGTTCCTTCATCGTCGCTGGGTCAAAATCCTGGAACTCCCTTCCTAAACAGCACTGTGGGAGAACCTTCACCACACGGACTGCAGCGGTTCAAGAAGGCGGCTCACCACCACCTTCTCAAGGGCAATTAGGGATGGGCAATAAATGACGGCCTCGCCAGCGACGCCCACATCCCACTGCCTCTTTCCCACTGGGTGGGTTAGGTTGGGACTATTATGTTGTGTCCTGTATTGTTAAGACTTTACGTGCTCTCAACTTTATTTTGACCGTTATTTTTTTTAAAAACTAAGAATAATATAAAGGTGAGGAAAATATAGTTATCAAAGAACATGACAAATTCTAACATCGTAGAATCTTACAGTACAGAAGAGGCTATTCAGCCCATCGTGCCTGTGCTGGCTGTTTGAAAGAGCTATCCAATTAATCCCACTCCCCTGCCCTTTCCCCATAGCCCTGCAATTTTTTCCTTTTCAAGTATTTATCCAATTACCTTTTGAAAGTTGCTATTAAATCTTCTTCCACCGCCCTTTCAGGCCGTGCATTCCAGATCATAACAACAAATATGAGGAACCACTGAATATCTCTAATCAAAAATGTTGATGGTGAGTTTCGACGAGGGTTCGCCCGCTTGAAGGAAGAGCTGCAGAAACCCGGCTGGAGCACGTCGCCGTTGCTTTTCCAGGGTTTCCGTGGCTCTTCCACCAAAGGTCCGGTGGACGAACGGGAGAAACTCCCGTGGAAATTCATTCCCGTAATCTTTTAAATTTTTTACTTTGGGGGAAAAAAGTGCTGTGTCAAACTTCAAAGAAAGACAGAAAGAAGCTCATTTGAAGTCGGAGACTGAAACATTCAAAGTGCAAAAACATGCCACATGCAGTGGAATAATATGTCCCATCATCTTTGGATGATCTCCTTTGGCTGTCCATCACCCAATACTACCATTTCACAATTATCATTCTTACTTTTAATCTTCACTCCACATTACTTTTGCAATCGCCTCTAGCCCAACACCTTGGAATGCATCCCGGGCTCTTCCATCTGGTCTACATTGTACCCACCCCCCTGCCTCAGTCTGCTCCACCATCAGTGGCAGGTCCTACAGCTACCAGGCCTCTGCACTTTAGAAATTTCTCCCTGAACCTATTCATTTGATCACCTCCTCACTTTCAAAAGCCTGTTGGAAACCTTCCTCTTTGACCAAGCTTTCAGTCACCTGCCGTGACTTTTCCTCCACTTCCTGCTCAGTATCTTTCAGTCTTTGGAAAATGCCTGGAATATTTGTTATATGAAAGGCACTATATAAGTCAGAGTTGTTGTAATATGCAATATACCTATCTATATCAATAGATATTATAAAACCTATAGGTATGTATGCACTTCCTATCTGTCACACTGTTTACTTAAGCATCAATTAGACACAGCAGCATAAAAATTCCACAGACCCTTTTGAGGGTACGGATGTGTGCAGGGGCAAGACATCTGCCTGCAGCCGTTCCTCGCCTCCGACCCAGTCCCACATCCCAAGGCTGGGTCATTTATGGATTTGAGGTAAACGCTCGTGCCAACAGAGGTGCCCGCCTTGCTAAAGAAGCGGACTTCAGAGCAGCGCCCTGTCACTCCAAATCAAGGTGCCCGAGGCCCAGATCAGACCGATGGTGAGGCAGCGTTCCCCTGACCAAACGGGGCATCTTTTCGACAGAAGAATTGATTTCTCTTCTCTTCTTAAGTATTGGGACCATCTCAACTCCCAGATCGGGGACTATAAGGGGGAGAGCTTGACAGAATTCCTGGGTAGCCCGGGAACACCCTCAGACATGCCCCTGAAGTCAGTCAGCGATGCAGTGAAGGCGGGCACTATAAAAACTCATACCTAAACATGGGACATCATGCCTGCTTGTTATTGTAGGGAATGACAGTTTTTCACAGGACGTATAATTTGTATTATTTTTACTCAAAACGTCGTATTGTTTTATACCTTTCACCATGAAGGAAATATAAAAGGTTCTGTAAAGCAAAATATTAATATTTAAAGCTGTATTTAGAAAAACTTGTTATAAAAAAAAAAGGTGGGATTGCTTAAGTTTTTGTAATACGGGTCAAGTAATTGTAAAGATTTTCTATCAGAATATGTTTACTTTTTGACAATTTGTTATTGTGGCTGGCGGTGATGGGCTGGCCTCGATGAAATCACCTCTGTGGCTGAATAAAAGAGGTTGTTTTTGCTATAGCCACTCAAACTTGTGAGAGAAGGAGACAGAGAGCTGTGCCTGCAACAGCATAACTGTCAACTCATCACAGAGAGCACCATGTGAGATCCACTAATAAATATTTAACAATATACTGGACTATGCTTCTGTTTGTATATACAGGCAAATGGCATATATTTTGTGCAGAATAGCAATAAACATGCCAGAAAGTTGATCTGTAAGTGAGAAATATTTAAACAATACGCAAAGCACATTTCCACGGAAGAGTGCAGTAGTCTTTAGGCCACGTATGTGTCAGTCATCTCCTCGAGGGACCTGCTGGCTCCTCCGACTGTATTCCTTGGAAAACTGCAAAGGGCTGCAGACTTCTCAAAAGATTCCTTAGTCCCTGGGGGAAATGTGAACTCCTTCAAATGATCCTGGGCTGAAAAAAGATGCATTGATGTCCACTATACTATTCAAGAACTGATCATTAATCATCAGAAGCTGTGTATCTCTAACCCTTAAATAATTAAAATAGTACTAGGACACCTCTTGTGTTGCTAATGGGCACTCCAGGGCTTAGGCTGAGAGTGGAGCAGGTGCACAGGAATGCAGCAAAGGTTCGAATGAAGGCAAAGTGGGGGGGCTGAAGTATAATGGAGTGGGATGTGGGGCATGTGTTGTAGCAGGATTAAAGTGGGACTGGCTTTCTGTTACCTACAAACTCGAAATGGGAAAGTCCGTGGTCTGTGGTAGGTCGAGGTATTACTGAAACAGAAGATGGGAGGAGACGTTTTCTTGGAGTTAAAGCTGGGATTGAGGCTGGTTAGAGTGGTAAGGTAGATTCTGTATAACATGGCTCATTCGCACTACTCTCCTCATTGTTTTCCTCTGCCCTGCAAAATGCCGAAAGACATCATCCTGTATGTCAACAGCAATATAGTAATTTAAGTTTTTGTTAATATTTTGTTGTGAATTATTTAATTTGTTTTGTGTTTCTGTTTTAATGTTGTTTTTAACAGTATAGCTTAGGATCAATGACTAACTAAGAAAGCCATGGGAAGCAATTTGAAAAAGTGCTTTGTTGCCTTTTACTTCGTTGGTTGCAAGTTTTTTTTTTATTCGTTCATGGGATGTGGGCGTCGCTGGCGAGGCCAGCATTTATTGCCCATCCCTAATTGCCCTTGAGAAGGTGGTGGTGAGCCGCCTTCTTGAACCACTGCAGTCCGTGTGGTGAAGGTTCTCCCACAGTGCTGTTAGGAAGGGAGTTCCAGGATTTTGACCCAGCGACGATGAAGGAACGACGATATATTTCCAAGTCAGGATGGTGTGTGACCTGGAGGGGAGCATGCCGGTGGTGTTGTTCCCATGTGCCTGCTGCTCTTGTCCTTCTAGGTGGTAGAGGTCGCGGGTTTGGGAGGTGCTGTTGAAGAAGCCTTGGCGAGTTGCTGCAGTGCATCCTGTGGATGGTACACACTGCAGCCACTGTGCACCGGTGGTGAAGGGAGTGAATGTTTAGGGTGGTGGACAGGGTGCCAATCAAGCGGGCTGCTTTGTCCTGGATGGTGTCGAGCTTCTTGAGTGTTGTTGGAGCTGTACTCATCCAGGTGAGTGGAGAATATTCCATCACATTCCTGACTTGTGCCTTGTAGATGGTGGAAAGGCTTTGGGGAGTCAGGAGGTGAGTCACTCGCCGCAGAATACCCAGCCTCTGACCTGCTCTTGTAGCCACAGTATTTATATGGCTGGTCCAGTTAAGTTTCTAGTCAATGGTGACCCCCAGGATGTTGATGGTGGGGGATTCGGCGATGGTAATGCCGTTGAATGTCAAGGGGAGGTGGTTAGACACTCTCTTGTTGGAGATAGTCATTGCCTGGCACTTGTCTGGCATTAATGTTACTTGCCACTTATGAGCCCAAGCCTGGATGTTGTCCAGGTCTTGCTGCATGCGGGCTCGGACTGCTTCATTATTTGAGGGGTTGTGAATGGAACTGAACACTGTGCAATCATCAGCGAACATCCCCATTTCTGACCCTATGATGGAGGGAAGGTCATTGATGAAGCAGTTGAAGATGGTTGGGCCTAGGACATTGCCCTGAGGAACTCCTGCAGCAATGTCCTGGGGCTGAGATGATTGACCTCCAATAGCCACTACCATTTTCCTTTGTGCTAGGTATGACTCCAGCCACTGGAGAGTTTTCCCCCTGATTCCCATTGACTTCAATTTTACTCGGGCTCCTTGGTGCCACACTCGGTCAAATGCTGCCTTGATGTCAAGGTTGTTCATTGTTAGCGTTTTGACACCTGCTGCTCGCTCACTGGTAATTTTCCTACCAGTTTGGTCATATTTGAGGCAATCAGCATAGTCCATTGAACAATCATTAGTTCTTCTTTTGTCAATGGGATATTTGAACCAACTAGGAGTTTTGCTGCACAGGTGTGACAGCTATGTTTCCGCGTCCTTTTTCTGCCGCTTTCTAGGTGGGCAGGGGCAGAATTGGAGTTGAATTCAGTCACGCTGAGTCTCCATCACATTTTCTGTCCGACAGGATTTCTGGCTAATGGTGGGGACATAATATGCCTGTGCATCCCTGTTATACAGCATTGGTAAGGGTTTAAAATTTAAAAGGCGATTGATTCTAAGTGTGGAAACCAACCTATTGATAAACAGGGAATTTCGGAGTAGGTCTACTTAAGCTGCAAAAAGGTGCCACAGTGACTTTCCATCGCCCACCTGGGGCGGGCGCCTCACTTGTGCCATGAATGGCATTGGTGCCCACCAAAATAGTGGAATGCCCCGCCCCCAGAAAATGGGCCGGGATTAGGGGCACATCCATGGCATGAGTGGCAGTTCCGCCCTGCCCCAGATCCACCCCCAAAAGCCCGCCGGCAGATTTTGTGGCAGAAGATTTTCAGTTTTATTTCATTCTATGTTTTGTCACCTCTGTACTTTGAAATGCCTGAGTCACTCTTCTATTAATCCTTCAATTTTAATTAATCATTTGCATTGTGTGCAGCCACAATTTTGAATTATTAAACTTTGAAGATAGCTTTGCTACATGTAAAAAGAACAAGGAACATGAAGGACTTCTGTGAGCTGGGCCGATGTGGTGATGCAAAAGCCATTTCTTTAAAGAGGATTACAAACTGCTTATAATATAGAACTTAGCTGGTTTCAAGGTTAAAGCTAAGTTGTATTTTATTGTGTGTGTATATATATATATATATATTAGTATGTATTTTATAAATCAGAATCCTGGGCAAAGAGCCATGGCCTGCAGTGCATGACCACCACTGAGTAGGAGAGAACATGAGATGACCATGAAAGCTGCCAGATTAACGTAAAAACTCAACTGGTTCATTAATGTCCTTCAGGGAAGGCTAGCTGCCGCACCTGCCTGTCTGGCCCACCCGTGCGTCCAGTCCCGTACTATGTGGTTGGCTCTTAATGCCCTCATAAGTAGCTTAGAAAACCACTTAGTTGGAAAATCAGGAGGTCCACCATCACCTTCTTAGGGCAACCAGCGATGGGCAATAAATGTGACCTCGCCGGCATCGCCCCCATCCCAAGAACAAATACAATGAAAAGGATAAATCAAGAAGCAGTGGTTAGGTGACAGCTATGTTGTTAAAAGTTTGTAGACTATAGAAGGCTGAGGGAGGTAAGGAGTTCCATAGTTTAACAGCATTTCCAGACGTACTTTATGCCAGTAAAAAAAAACGAACCTTATGGGGTTGGATTTCCACAGGGATTCCTTCGCCCGTCTATCATAAATTTGACAGCAGATCCGTGGACACCATGCCTATTTATGCCATTTCTCCAGTGTTTCCTGGAGGTTCTGACAAAGTTACGGCAGACGATTGGGAGAACCGCTGGAGAAATTCAACCCCTGCCGCTCACTCCTTATATTCTTCCGCTTATTTGTATTTATTAATTATGCCTCAGGTAAATGGACAGTCCCAGCAATAAAACGCCATGGGGCGATTATCGGCTTCATCACCTAGGCGGTAATCTAGAGCCGCAAATTTCCTGCCGGATGCACAGCCTGCTCGATTTTCAATGGGTGGATTCTACAGTGGGAGGGCGATCTAAAGATGAAAATCTTATCCCGGTGTCTCGTGCTGGAAGGAGGTGAAAGATCCGGGAATCTAAGTTAGAAATGCAGCCAGGACAGACTCAAAAGCGAGGAAAAATCAGTGGACAGCTTGACCTCACCAACCTTACCCCACAAAGTATGCTTTCGTCCAACACTCGTCTTCTATTGCTCAGTCCCGCGTGCCTCACACATCAATGGAATTGATGCCTTCAGTCACAAAGTGCTTATCTGTGAATCGACTTATTTGTTTTCTCTTCAAACCATTTATTTCACTTCAGTTACTAGAAACGGTCAGAAATACTAATCCTTTCTCCAAAGCATCTGCTTAGCTTCATATCAGGCTCATAACTCGCAGAGATTGTGGTACCTTATTTGGAACGAGGTGGCTTTAAACCAGCCTTTGAAACAAAGTTAACAACGCGAGCCAAGTTAACGGCCTGGACTTTTGCACTGAGCGGTGAACGAGCGGTGCCCACTGCCCGTTAGATTTAAACTTACCCACAAGCTATCCACTGGCTTTTGGGCACCAACTTACTGCCAAAAAATGCACCGCGTCCTCTCCAGGGCATCATTGAGCTGTGTGAGCAGGGAAAGGAACTGTGTATCCCCTTAACCAATCAGATTGAAGCATCATTAACGAGCCGCGCAGTGTGACAACCAGGAAGAGTTAGTTAGAATAGTAAATTCAATGTAAAATCAGTTACAGAAAACAGAATTAATAAAGGGTAAGAAATATTGAATTAAATGATAGAGATAAAAGAGACATTTTTAAATGTCTAGCAACAATTAAAATGTGAAGGAATGAAACTCCACACTTGTAAAAATAAATTTTCAGTGCCAGAGAGGTTGTTTGGCCGTCAATAAGACTTATCACGCCGTTAAAACTTTGGTTAGACTAAAAAAAACTGGACGTACCTTTTTCTGGGCGATTAGTTTGTTTCCCACAGGGCAGGAGAGCAACTTCATGCTGGTCCATTCCTTCCAATGTGAGTCAGCTGGCGAGATCTCCTTCCCACCAAGCTTCTGGAGCAGCTGGGCATCTGGTAGAGGAACCTCCGGATTTCTGGGTTTAACTGCACGTGTGCGGTCGCCAAAAGTTCCTCCACCATTTGCACTGAAATAACGGTGAGCTCACCATTATTTTTATAGCTAATTCGGGGCCATTAATTCAAACTGAACTTCATGCTTTCTGTTTCCTTAAATTGTCAGTCAATTAACTTTAGTTAGCAAGCTCTTAATATCATGAAACTGCTGATGTAGTGAATCCACCTGAGAGAGTGCATTGACTGCATTGCAATTTCTGTTACAGTGAAACTCCTGATATAGCGAAGTGCCTGACAGTGAAATTTTGTTGTGGCAAATATTGTTTCACTTACCTCATCTTCTGCTGAAGGAAACTTTACCCACCAATTAAAATGAGAACTTTAAGTCATATTAACACAGGAAGAATTAAAAAGATCCCACGGTTATTTTGTGTTCCTTTATGCAGAGCAGTTGAATTTTTTTTTGAACTTTCTACAAGATATTATAGATTTTGGAATTGCTCAGTATTTGTTTTGATACACAGTATTGTACATCAGTGTACAACAAGTACTATAAATGATCCAGCACCAAACCTGTTATTCAGTTAATAAGACAGCCTTGTCATATTCTGGGTCCTGGCCCAGATTAGATTACAAACCAGCGGGTGAGAACGTTTCATATCTGATGTCACCACTGGTTAATAGAAATTCAGCCATCGCCAGCTTTTTCCGGAATCCATGTAAAAATAGTAGATCATCTGATGCTGCTTCCATTGTTGACTTTCATTTCAGGTCATCCCCATGCTGCCTTGTGGAAAACTAAATGATTGAGTTCAATGTTCTAGCTAACACTGCATATGACTAATCTCATTGAGAGGAGGGGGAGTGTGGGAAGTCACTCTACTCCATTCCACGGAAGGTGACATTGAGTGTTGATGATGTAATCTAGTCACTAACACTACAAGAATAATGGACCCTGGAATAGGAAATAGAACGATATCCAAATGATGGTTTGCACTGTGGCTGTTGTTTCTGTGCAGCACAATCACTAGTAGGCAGCAGTGGTTGAATGCAAACAGTCCCTTCTTGTTCATTTGAAGAAGCACAGCCCTGCGTGAGTTGTGGTGTTATGAATGACGGCATTTGCCAGCAGGCGTGCTCAGTTCGCTTCTATTCCTGCAATAAGCTTGGGCTCAGTAATCAAACTCAGTTCTCTATTAATAGCTGCATAGGGCAGTGTTTGGACCTGTACCTTATCACACAACTACACAGCCTTAAATTGCTGCATTACATTTGTACGGCCAAAATAGTTTGAAGATAGTCTATGCAGCAGAAAATGTAAAACGCCTGGTGCAAAACTCAAACTAGTCCTGCTCAAAGAATCCAGATTAGCACGCAGTCAGTTAATACAGCTGACGCAACTCTCTGGCTGGAGTGTATATGCCAAGTTGCGTGTTCCTGCATCCAGCACAGACCTTATAAACTCATCAGGAACAGGCTGCGGGTGGAATCCACTCCTCAGACAGTTGCCAGCAATTCTTCTAGTTAAGAGGGTTTAATTCTTTCAGATGGGATGCTGTTAAACCCTTGTATTTGGCATTCAGAGTTTCTTCTGGCAGAGAAGCAGTAACCCAACCCAAGTATCTTGGTAAACAGAAAGAGTGCGAATGCGAGCTGGCCTACAGCTGTGAGTAAATTAATCCAGAAATGGAAAGTCGTTCTGACAGAGCCTGACACTGCAGAGTAAGTTATGACGATAACTCACGGGCCTTCAGGCCCATGTGAAAGTGTGAATTTATAAGATGCCATAGTTTGTTCTTGCCAGGCTGACTTTCCAAGCTCTGATGCTTCTTTCTCACTTATTACGTTTACATGTTGGCTGGAAGATCTCCTCGTTTTTCCCCCCGACGGTTGATGTTATCCGGGTAGAATGAAGGAGTGTCTGTTACCTTTCCCTGCGGGTAATCTTACACCTGGGGGTTTGGCTTTCCCAGAGAATGTTTGTAGCATCAGCAGCCCCCTGCCCTGATGCTTCACCAGTGCAGGATGTAAATAGTGGCCGGGTACTCTCCCACTGGCATCATAATGCCAGCTTGTGGTCTGGAGTCCTGCTTGGAGATCTGAATGCCACTGCCAATACCAACTGAACTACACCTGCCCTTGGCTTCCAATGATCATAGTCAGATTATTTATGTACGGCAGCATTGGCGCCCAGGCCGACACTCCCTTAACCCACAGTAGAGGTTTTTGGATAGTGCAATCATAAAGATAGCTGAAACCTTTTTGCGCTTCCATTATCTCACGTTAATGCCTCGTCCTTTGTTTTCTGGCACGAGATCTATTGGCTGAAAGGTCATGAGATTTCTCCGCCTCTCGTATCATGGTATGTTACAGCACAGTAGTTAAAATAACGAGAGTCACTTGCCCCCAATGATCGTGTCCCTATATTAACCTGCTCTTTTGAACAGGCCAGCAAGACACATGGTGGGAGAAAGCAGGGTTCGATTTTAAATATGCAGATTGGCTCCCCCCGTCGGGCAAAAAAGCTGCAGGGAGCTCGATCCTGGGCCGGAAGGAGGTAAATTTAACATTTATTTTTCAGGTTTTCTTGTAGGCCTGAAGGGCCAGGAGTGGCTCATAAGGAAGCCTTGGGTCTCCCCTGTGGCAGATGGCTAACCCCCGCCTTCCCCTCGATCCCGGCTAGAAGCCCACCCCCCCCCCCCGGCCCCGATTGCGGCCCCGACCTCGGAAACCCTCTCCTCCCCCCTCCTCACGATCGTGGTCCCGAGCTCCCCCACCCCGCCCCCGCGGTATCTTCTGGGGACCATCCCCATGGGTTCCTGGCTGCGGCCTCCTGCCGCTCGTTTGTGCTCCCGTCCCTCGGCCAGGCTGTCAATCCGGCCGGCTGTCAGGCGGGAGACCGCAGCATGTTATTTAAAATGAGGCCCTGCCGTTAAGATCAGCAGGGCCTCCAGGTCCCTGGCCTTGGCGGGTTTTCCACACGCTACCGCCCTCCCCACCTCCCCATTCATAATGGGGTCAATGTGGGGGAGGGGGGGGGGGAGATTTTAACCCTCTCTGCCCGTCTAGTGGAAACCAGGCGGGGGAGTGGGGGGGAGCGCAGTTAAAGTGGAGTGGCAGACGTGCCCACTGCGTTCTCACCGCGATCTGACTGGCGGCAATTTTAAACTCTGAAGCCGGCTGGATCCTTTTTAAATACGCAGGTCGGCCCGGTGAGGTAGGTCTCTGTAAGGTTACCTTGTGGGCTAGGAAGAGCTGGAGTCCTCTTCAGGGCCCCACAAGGAAACCTCGGGCCTAACTGGCCCTCGACTTCCCCCCCACCCCGTTCCTCCACCGACTGTGATTCCCTTCTCCAAGCCCTGACAGCCACTTACCTTGGACTGGGGCCCATTCCCGCAGGACCCCAGTGGCACTGTTCGAGACGGCCTTTTATACGGGTAGTTGGCAAGAGGCATGTTAATGAGGTCCGGCCGATAAAATCGTCTGAGCTTCCCTGCCACCGCTCCCGGGCGGGCAGGCCGCTCGTTAGGCCGCATTCCCGCCCAGGAGATAAAATCAAACCCTGCTATTTATAACGTGGATCTCTCTCCTAACAAAAGGCTGTGGATGCTGGGGGACAATTGGAGCTTTCAAGACTGAGATCGATAGGCTTTCGTTGAGTAAGAGTATCAGGGGTTATGAAGTTAAGGCAGGAAAATGGGAGTTGAAGTCCAGATCAGCCATGATCTAACTGAATGGCCGAGCAGGCCCGAGGGGCTGAATGGCCTCCTCCTGTTCCTAATGCCCCTATGTAGGCCTTCCCCAGGGATGATTTCCTTACAAATTGTTCTTTATGCAGCTAACGAATTTTCCTAACAGTTTAAGATGTTAGTCCTTACTTTACCCTGATTTGACTATTGAAATCTTATTGTGGCCTAAGGCCAACCAGACAGCCCTTAAGAATATTAAACGTACTACATACACAAACAGGCTGTTGAACTTTTAATGAGACATGTTCATCTCAAGCTGCACATAATGGAAGCCTTTTGCCACTGAGGGAATGTTTCGACTGTTTCTTGGCTTTATGCAAGTAAATAGGGATAAGCACCAAATAAAAATGTGAAGGCAAATTATAGGCCTGGACGCCAGCCTGATCGTGGAAACCTTTGAATCTTTTACTCCCAAAAATTCGTACAACCTGTAAGCTGATCGGTTCACATTTTTCCTTTTCCGATGCTGAACTTGTACACCTGCAACCATCAAACTGCTATCAATTACAATGCAACTCCGTTGAGCTTACATGGAGATCGAAGTGGTATCTGATATGTTCTATTAATAGGTGCTCGATGATATTGTATCTTCCCAGCGCTGTGGCTATGCTGGACACGCAACAGAAACAAATAAAAATTAAAATTAAAAAAAAAAGCCACTCGCTTTCTTTTTCCTTCGCCCCTGGATTGCCTTCAGCTTCAGGGAAATTCATTTCTTCGAGGGCAGACATGGGTTTTAATTGTTTTCAGCTCGCTGTGAAGGTGGAATAAGCGTAACTTTACACTGAATAGAGCACTCAAACATCAAGAACAGATTTATTGCTGCAATATTAACCCTAACCTACTGAAGTAAACTCAATTTTGCATACAAATAAAACAGTTTACTTCGCGTCCCTCTTGTTCTTCAGATTATCTCACCGTTGTCCTTTTGATTCTACTCTGTTCCATCTCTAAACCTATTTTACTATTTATTTAAACTTTAAACTCTTTTACTTACCTTTTTCCCTCCTTCTGCCTCACTGCTCCTCAACCTCCATTTTTGTTTTGGAGGTGGGAGCATCTATTTTCTTGAAAAAAGGAGTTTTCGTTGGTTGCAAAGCAATTTTAAAAGTTAATTTACCAGATTATAAACGCTGATGGGTTAATTTATGAAGCAAAAATGTTGTGAAGAACATTGCACTGATAGATCTTAGCCTGACAGCTACCAGTTAGATCAACCCAGAGGGTTGAACTATATTGTTGGATTTCAGCAACTAATTATAGGTATTGATATATAGCCAATTCTAGTTTCCATGGGCATGATTTTA